>NC_140999.1:49531266-49893405 GCF_052327205.1 Somniosus microcephalus | reverse complement strand
CTCCTGAAAAACCCAACCTCTGCTGACATTGGCCGGATGGAGGTTTGGCTGTTGACACGCGAGAGTGCTGTCGATTGCTTGAAGCCCACCTGTTGGCAGTCAGCTGTGGTTCCCTTCACCCTGTTTCTCACCGTTACCCCCTCCCCACCCCCCAGTTTTCTTCACCCTCTCCAGATGACCCTGACTCATGCTGAGACGCAGTTTTACATCAGTTTTCCGAAATCTCCCGCAGTCATTCGTTGTGTGTGACGTGCACGCTTGATTTTTTTCCAACAGGAGTCACTGGGCAATGATCAGGAATGGGAATCCAGGCCGAATTTTTCCCCCTCCCTGAAGCACAGGGAAACAAAGAAAATTGCAGTTCCCCGAGAGCTGCTGAAACCGGGCTGACTGAACACAGACCTAGGGACTGATCCTGGGTCTGAAAAGCTCTGACACTTGGCAATTCACTTAACAGCTGAGCTTATGGGGTGTCCTTAACATGTCCTTAATATGTCAGCTGTGGCTCAGTGGCAGCACTCTCACCTCTGAGTCAGAAGGTTGTGGGTTCAAGTCCCACCCCAGAGATTTGAGCACAAAAATCTAGGCTGACACTAGAATGCAGTACTGGGGGAGTGCTGCATTGTCAGAGGTGCCGTCTTTCAGATGAGACGTTAAACCGAGGCCCCGTCTGCTCTCTCAGGTGGACGTAAAAGATCCATGGCACTATTTCGAAGAGGAGCAGGGGAGTTATTTCCGGTGTCCTGGCCAATATATATGCCTCAAACAACACCATTAAAACAGATTAATTGGTCATTATCGCATTGCTGTTTGTGGGGGCTTGCTGTGTGCAAATTGGCTGCCGCGTTTCCTACATTACAACAGTGACTACACTTCAAAAGTACTTCATTGGCTGTAAAGTGCTTTGGGACGTCCTGTGGTCGTGAAAGGCGCTATAGAAATGCAAGTTTTTCTTTCTCTTTTGTTTTTTCTGTGCTCATGACTGCTCACTGCGGCCCTGAAACTGCAAGCTTGCCGCAGATAGTCCCCGGGGGGCAGAATCAGTGGCTTTTACTGCCTGAATCTGAAAGGGAAGCAGCCAAGGGACAGGAGCCCTGAAATAAAACAGCTGCTGTTAAAAAAAAACATTATTAAGGATCGGGTTCATCGGCGCATGAGGCTGGTTTATTTTGCAGTTGCTGATGTTGGCAGGCAACAGCGGGAGAGACAAAAGGAATTTATTTTCAGTGATTTGCACCAGAAAGCGCACTGTGCAAAAAGCACTGAAGTGAAGCAAGCACTAAGCGAATAGTGACAGCTGTGGTGCCCCCACAGTCAAATAGCCCGTTTACTGTATAGACTCACACATTTAGAATGGAAGTTGTTGGCATTCTAGCAAGGGGTCAGTGCCTATGAAGAGATGTAGGGAGAAGATTTGTATGGGCGAGGAAGGTGAAGATGCAGAGCAGTTGGGATCGTGAACCAGAAGTTGTTTCATTGTAGGGTGCAGCTGCCCACGTTCTGAATTTGGCCTGTTTAAGTTGCAGGGGTGCAGTCAGAGACCAGTGGCGAGCATGAGTCAGAGTCCCCACTTTCCCATTCAGTCAGCTGGGGCAGTTTGACCACTTTGAGCTACCATGGGGCGCTCCCCGGGAATGCACCAGAAACCCAGGCCCGTGCTGCCCCACTGTCAGGAAATGACATTGATTTTAAAATCCTCATGTTCAAATCCTTCCATGGCCTCGCCCCTCCCTATCTCTGTAACCTCCCTCCAGCCCTACTACCCACCAGGATCCCTGCGCTCCTCCAATTCTGGCCTCTTGCGCCTCCCAGATTTTCATTGCTGCACCATTGGCGGCCATGTCTTCAGCTGCCTAGGACCTAAGCTCTGGAATTCCCTCCCTAAACCTCTCCGGTTTCCTTCATCTCCCTCTTCCTTTAAATCGCTCCTTAAAACCTATCTCTTTGACCAAGCATCTCTAATATCCTAACATCTCTTTGTGCGGCTGGGTGTAACATCTTGTCTGTTAACGCTCTTGTGAAGCACCTTGAGACAATTTTGCTATGTTAAAAGTTGCATATTGTTGTTGTTGTTGTAGTAGTGTGTCCTCCCTGATGTCAGGAGAGGGTTCGTGAAGACCAACCATGTGAGAACCACAGTACCAGCCTTATGGAGAATGCCATCCCATAGCCAAAGCAGAATTGCGGCCCCAATGGCTGGCACTATCACCAGCTGAAGTTACATTTGCCATTGGTAGCACTTTTGCCTTTGGAGGCTGTATTGATTTCTTTGTGGGTTCAATGACGAGACATTTATGAAAGAGAATGTCTTTTAATCTAAAGTCTGTTCAACTCTTTATACAGCTTTTCATGAGACACGATGCTAGTGATGCATCTAGCACGAAACTGAAACTAAACCCAACTGCCTTGCTTGTCTCGGTCACATGCCCTCTGCTGGTCAGGCACAAGCAAGCAATACATGCAATTATGCTGGTAAGGCATGATAATCAAACAGGCAAATAACATCACTATTTGCTGATATCATTACAGAGGCTAGGGATGAAATGACCTCACGAGATGCATACCCCACCTCTCTTAGTTTACAAGGCTGCCTGCACTGCTAGTTTGCAATGTGCACAGGGTACTGTATTGCATGATTCCCTCGTCACATACTCATGCAGTATGCGAGATGATCGAGAGTTCGAAGTTCATGACTTCAGTCCTGGATCCTAGACCTTCCTCAACAGCTGGGGAAGGTCCATAGATGCCAGAGATCCTGCATCACTGACCTGTACGGACATCACTGACCTGGATGGACATCACTGACCTGTACGGACATCACTGACCTGGATGGACATCACTGACCTGTACGGACATCACTGACCTGTACGGACATCACTGACCTGTATGGACATCACTGACCTGTACGGACATCACTGACCTGGATGGACATCACTAACCTGTATGGGCATCACTGACCTGTACGGACATCACCTGTACGGGCATCACTGACCTGGATGGACATCACTGACCTGTACCGACATCACTAACCTGTATGGGCATCACTGACCTGGATGGACATCACCGACCTGGATGGACATCACTGACCTGTATGGGCATCACTGACCTGGATGGACATCACTGACCTGGATGGACATCACTGACCTGTATGGGCATCACTGACCTGTACGGACATCACTGACCTGGATGGACATCACTGACCTGTACGGACATCACTGACCTGGATGGACATCACTGACCTGTATGGGCATCACTGACCTGGATGGACATCACTGACCTGTACTGACATCACTGACCTGTATGGGCATCACTGACCTGGATGGACATCACTGACCTGGATGGACATCACTGACCTGTATGGGCATCACTGACCTGTACGGACATCACTGACCTGGATGGACATCACTGACCTGTACGGACATCACTGACCTGGATGGACATCACTGACCTGTACGGACATCACTGACCTGTACGGACATCACTGACCTGGATGGACATCACTGACGTGCACGGACATCACTGACCTGGACGGACATCACTGACCTGGACGGACATCACTGACCTGGACGGACATCACTGACCTGCACGGACATCACTGACCTGCACGGACATCACTGACCTGTACGGACATCACTGACCTGTACGGACATCACCTGTACAGACATCACTGACCTGTACGGACATCACCTGCACGGACATCACTGACCTGCACGGACATCACTGACCTGTACGGACATCACTGACCTGTACGGACATCACCTGTACAGACATCACTGACCTGTACGGACATCACCTGCACGAACATCACTGACCTGCACGGACATCACTGACCTGTACGGACATCACTGACCTGTACGGACATCACCTGTACAGACATCACTGACCTGTACGGACATCACCTGCACGGACATCACTGACCTGCACGGACATCACTGACCTGTACGGACATCACCTGTACAGACATCACTGACCTGTACGGACATCACCTGTACGGACATCACTGACCTGTATGAACATCACTGACCTGGATGGACATCACTGACCTGCACGAGCATCACTGACCTGTACGGACATCACTGACCTGCACGAGCATCACTGACCTGCACGGACATCACTGACCTGTATGGACATCACTGACCTGTACGGACATCACTGACCTGGACGGACATCACTGACCTGTACGGACATCACAGATCTTGACGGACATCACAGACCTGGATGGACATCACTGACCTGTACGGACATTACTGACCTGCACGGACATCACTGACCTGGACGGACATCACTGATCTTGACGGACATCACAGACCTGGATGGACATCACTGACCTGTACAGACATCACCTGTACGGACATCACTGACCTGTACGGACATCACTGACCTGGACGGACATCACAGACCTGGACGGACATCACTGACCTGCACGGACATCACCTGCACGGACATCACTGACCTGGACGGACATCACTGACCTGTACGGACATCACTGACCTGGACGGACATCACCTGTACGGACATCACTGACCTGTACAGACATCACCTGCACGGACATCACTGACCTGGACGGACATCACTGACCTGGACGGACATCACAGACCTGGACGGACATCACTGACCTGCACGGACATCACCTGCACGGACATCACTGACCTGGACGGACATCACTGACCTGTACGGACATCACTGACCTGGACGGACATCACCTGTACGGACATCACTGACCTGTACAGACATCACCTGCACGGACATCACTGACCTGCACGGACATCGCTGACCTGTACGGATATCACTGACCTGTACGGACATCACTGACCTGTACGAACATCACTGACCTGGATGGACATCCCTGACCTGTACGGACATCACTGACCTGTACGGACATCACTGACCTGCACAGACATCACTGACCTGTACGGACATCACTGACCTGTACGGACATCACCTGTACGGACATCACTGACCTGTACGGTATCACTGACCTGCACGGACATCACTGACCTGCACGAACATCACTGACCTGTACGGACATCACTGACCTGTACGGACATCACTGACCTGTACGGACATCACCTGTACGGACATCACTGACCTGTACGGACATCAACTGCACGGACATCACTGACCTGCACGGACATCACTGACCTGTACGGATATCACTGACCTGTACGGACATCACTGACCTGGATGGACATCACTGACCTGTACGGACATCACTGACCTGCACGGACATCACTGACCTGCACGAGCATCACTGACCTGCACGGACATCACTGACCTGTACGGACATCACTGACCTGCACGAGCATCACTGACCTGCACGGACAGTGCTGGGACTAGAGTCCTGGCGGATCATATAACTAGGGCTGTAGAGAGGGCTTTAAACTAACTAGAGGGGGGGAGGTTCCTAGAGAGCAAATAATAAAAAAGACAACAGAGAAGGTCAAAGACTTAGGTAGCAGTGGGGAAATTAAAAACCAGAGCGTGTCAGGAAGGGGTAGAAGGTGTGGAGTAAAAGGTAAAGTAATAAAAAGGGCAATAGCAGGAACTAAGTGTCACAAAACATATTTGAAAGTTCTCTATCTGAATGCACGTAGCATTCGTAACAAAATAGACGAGTTAAAGGCACAAATAGCTACATATGGGTATGATCTTGTGGCCATTACAGAAACATGGCTGCAGGGTGACAATGCCTGGGAATTAAACATACCAGGTTATTTAACAATCAGGAAGGACAGGCAGGAAGGAAGGGGAGGTGGGGTGGCTATGTTAATAAAGGAAGGAATCACTGTAATACAGAGAAATGATATTGGGTCAAAGGATCAGGATAATGAAACAGTTTGGGTGGAGATAAGGAATAATAAGGGGAAAAAAACACTAGTGGGTGTAGTATATAGGCCTCCGAACAGTCGCAACTCGGTTGGACGGAGTATCAATCAGGAAATAGTTGAGGCTTGTAATAAGGGAACATCTATAATTATGGGGGATTTTAACTATCATATAAATTGGATGAATCAAATTGGGCAGGGCTGCCTTGAGGATGAGTTCATTGAGTGTATTAGGGATGGGTTTCTTGAGCAGTATGTAACTGAACCAACCAGGGGGCAAGCAACCTTAGATCTGGTCCTGTGTAACGAGACAGGATTAATTAAAAATGTCCTAGTAAAGGATCCCCTTGGAATGAGTGACCATAACATGGTTGAATTCCATATTCAGTTAGAGGGTGAGGAGGCTGTATCTCAAACAAGCGTGCTAAGCTTGAATAAAGGAGACTATGAAGGTATGAGAGCGGAATTGAGTAAAGTGGATTGGGAAAATAGGTTAAAGGATAAGACGATACATGATCAGTGGTGTACATTTAAGGAGTTATTTTACAAATTCCAAAAAAAGTATATTCCACTGAGAAAAAAAGGGTGTAAAAGAAAAGACAGCCATCCGTGGCTAAGTAAAGAAATTAAGGATAGTATTCGACTAAAAACAAGGGCATATAAGGTAGCCAAATCTAGTGGGAGGATAGAGGATTGGGAAAACTTTAAAAAACAGCAAAAAATAACAAAAAGATTGATTAAGAAAGGGAAGATAGATTATGAAAGTAAATTAGCAAAAAATATAAAGACAGATAGTAAGAGTTTTTATAGTTATATAAAAAGAAAAAGGGTGGCTAAAGTAAATGTTGGTCCCTTAGAGGATGAGACCGGGAAATTAATGGTGGGAAATATGGAGATGGCAAAAACACTGAATGAATATTTTGTATCAGTCTTTACAGTAGAGGACACCAAGAATATCCCAACACTTGACAAGCAGGGGGCTATAGGGGGGGAGGAGCTAAATACGATTAAAATCACTAAGGAAGTAGTACTTGGTAAAATAATGGGGCTCAAGGCGGATAAATCACCTGGACCTGATGGCTTACATCCCAGGGTTTTGAGGGAAGTGGCGGTAGGGATTGTGGATGCATTGGTAATAATCTTCCAAAACTCCCTGGACTCAGCAAAGGTCCCGGCAGACTGGAAAACTGCTAATGTAACACCCTTATTTAAAAAGGGCAGTAGACAGAAGGCTGGAAACTATAGACCGGTTAGCCTAACATCTGTGGTGGGTAAAATTTTGGAGTCCATTATTAAGGGGATAATCATAATTTAATAAGACAAAGTCAGCATGGTTTTATGAAGGGGAAGTCATGTTTGACAAATTTGCTGGAGTTCTTTGAGGAAGTAACATATAGGGTGGATAAAGGTGAACCAGTGGACGTAGTGTATTTAGACTTCCAAAAGGCATTTGACAAGGTGCCACACAAAAGATTATTGCTTAAGATAAAAAATCACGGGATTGGGGGTAATATTCTGGCATGGATAGAGGATTGGCTATCTAACAGAAGGCAGAGAGTTGGGATAAATGGTTCATATTCAGACTGGCAATCAGTAACCAGTGGTGTTCCGCAGGGGTCAGTGCTGGGTCCCCAACTCTTTACAATCTATATTAACGATTTGGAGGAGGGGACCGAGTGTAACAGGGGCATACTTAAAAAAGAAATTAGGAGGGCGAGGAGGGGCCATGAAATAACACTGGCGAGCAAAATAAAGGAAAATCCTAAGATGTTTTATAAGTATATTAAGGGCAAGAGGATAACCAGGGAAAGGGTAGGGCCCATTAGGGACCAAAGTGGCAATCTGTGTGTAGAGCCAGAGGATGTAGGCGGGGTTTTAAATGAATTTTTTGCATCTGTGTTCACTATGGAGAAAGACGATGCAGACATAGAAATCGGGCAAGGGGACTGTGACATACTTGAACATATTAGCATCGAGAGGGAGGAGGTGCTAGCGGTTTTAGCGGGCCAAAAAGTGGAAAAATCCCCAGGCCCGGACGAGATGTATCCCAGGCTGCTGTGGGAGGCAAGGGAGGAGATTGCAGGGGCTCTGACACTAATTTTCAGAACCTCTCTGGCCACAGGGGATGTACCAGAGGACTGGAGAACAGCTAACGTAGTACCATTATTCAAGAAGGGTAGCAGGGATAAACCAGGGAATTACAGGCCAGTGAGTCTAACATCTGTGGTGGGGAAATTATTGGAAAAAATTCTGAGGGACAAAATTAATCTCCACTTGGAGAGGCAAGGATTAATCGGGGATAGTCAGCATGGCTTTGTCAAGGGTAAATCATGTCTAACAAATCTGATCGAATTTTTCGAGGGGGTGACTAGTGGGGTGGATGAGGGAAATGCTGTGGATGTGGTGTACATGGACTTCAGTAAAGCTTTTGACAAAGTCCCGCATAGGAGACTGGTCAAGAAGGTAAGAGCCCATGGGATCCAGGGTGCCTTGGCGCGTTGGATCCTAAACTGGCTGAGTGGCAGGAGGCAGAGGGTGATGGTCGAAGGTTGCTTTTGTGACTGGAAGCCTGTGTCCAGTGGGGTACCTCAGGGATCGGTGCTGGGTCCCTTATTGTTTGTGATCTACATAAATGATTTGGATGAAAATGTAAAAGGTATGATCAGTAAGTTCGCAGATGACACGAAAATTGGTGGGGTGGTAAATTGCGAGGAGGAAAGCCTCCGGCTACAGGACGATATAAACGGGTTGGTCAGATGGGCGGAAAAGTGGCAAATGGAATTTAACCCTGAAAAGTGCGAGGTGATGCATTTTGGACGGACAAATAAGGCAAGGGAATACACAATGAGTGGTAGGACCCTAGGAAGTACAGAGGGTCAGAGGGACCTTGGTGTACATGTACATAGATCCCTGAAGGCAGCGGAGCAGGTAGATAAGGTGGTTAAAAAGGCATATGGGATACTTGCCTTCATTAGCCGAGGCATAGAATATAAGAGCAGGGAGGTTATGATGGAGCTGTACAAAACGCTGGTGAGGCCACAGCTGGAGTACTGTGTGCAGTTCTGGTCGCCTCACTATAGGAAGGATGTGATTGCTTTGGAGAGGGTGCAGAGAAGATTCACCAGGATGTTACCTGGGATGGAGCGCCTCAGCTATGAAGAGAGGCTGGACAGGCTGGAGTTGTTTTCCTTGGAGCAGAGAAGGCTGAGGGGGGACCTGATTGAGGTGTACAAAATAATGAGGGGCATAGATAGGGTAGATAAAGAGGAACTTTTCCCCTTAGTAGGGGGGTCAATAACAAGGGGGCATAGATTCAGGGTAAGGGGCAGGAGATTTAGAGGGGATTTGAGGAGGAACTTTTTCACCCAGAGGGTGGTTGGAATGTGGAACTCAATGCCTGAAAGGGTGGTGGAGGCAGGAACCCTCACAACATTCAAGAAGCATTTGGATGAGCACTTGAAATGCCATTGCATACAAGGCTATGGACCAAATGCTGGAAAATGGGATTAGACTGGACAGGGATGGATGGGCGGCGCAGACACGATGGGCCGAAGGGCCTCTTTCTGTGCTGTAAAACTCTATGACTCTATGACTCTATGATACTAAGATGGGAGGGAAAGTAGTGAGTGAGGAGGACATAAAAAACCTGCAAGGGGACATAGACAGGCTAAGTAAGTGGGCAGAGATTTGGCAGATGGAATACAATACTGGAAAGTGTGAGGTTATGCACTTTGGCAGGAAAAATTGTAGAGCAAGTTATTATCTTAATGGCAAGAAACTTGAAAGTACTGAAGTACAAAGGGATCTGGGGGTCCTGGTGCACGAAACTCAAAAGGTTAGTATGCAGGTGCAGCAAGTGATTAAGAAGGCCAATGGAATGTTGGCTTTCATTGCTAGGGGGATAGAATATAAAAATAGGGAGGTATTGCTTCAGTTGTACAAGGTATTGGTGAGACCGCACCTGGAATACTGCATACAGTTTTGGTGTCCATACTTAAGAAAGGACATACTTGCTCTCGAGTCAGTACAAAGAAGGTTCACTCGATTAATCCCGGGGATGAGGGGATGGACATATGAGGAGAGGGTGAGTAGATTGGGACTCTACTCATTGGAGTTCAGAAGAATGAGAGGCGATCTTATTGAAACATATAAGATTATGAAGGGGTTGGATCGGGTGGATGCAGGGAGGATGTTCCAGATGATGGGTGAAACTAGAACTAGGGGGCATAGTCTTAGAATAAGGGGCTGCTCTTTCAAAACTGAGATGAGGAGGAACTACTTCATTCAGAGGGTGGTAGGTCCATGGAATATGCTGCCCCAAAAAGCTGTCAAAGCTACATCATTACATAAATTTAAAACAGAAATAGACAGTTTCCTAGTAGAAAAGGGAATTAAGGGTTACGGGGAGCGGGCAGGAATTTGGACATGAGTCTAGGTTCGGATAGGTCATGGCCCTGTGGGTAGCGGAGCGGGCCCAGGGGCCGTGTAGCCTGATCCTGCTCCTGTTTTCGTGTGTCTAATGCTGTTAGATTCAGGAGATAGTCCTGTCATAGTGGATTGGCGGTTAGGATCAGATCAGCCATGATCTTATTGAATGGCGGAGCAGGCTCGAGGGGCCAATTGGCCTACTCCTGCTCCTATTTCTTATGTTCTTATGTTCTTATCACTGACCTGTATGGACATCACTGACCTGTACGGACATCACTGACCTGTACGGACATCACTGACCTGCACAGATATCACTGACCTGTACGGACATCACTGACCTGTACGGACATCACCTGTACGGACATCACTGACCTGTACGGTATCACTGACCTGTACGGACATCACTGACCTGGATGGACATCACTGACCTGCACGAGCATCTCTGGCCTGTACGGACATCACTGACCTGTACGGACATCACTGACCTGTACGGACATCACTGACCTGTACGAACATCACTGACCTGTACGGACATCACTGACCTGGACGGACATCACTGACCTGGACGGACATCACTGACCTGCACGGACATCACTGACCTGTACGGACATCACTGACCTGTACGGACATCACTGACCTGCACAAGCATCACTGACCTGGACGGACATCACTGACCTGTACGGACATCACTGACCTGTACGGACATCACTGACCTGCACGAGCATCACTGACCTGGACGGACATCACTGACCTGTACGGACATCACTGACCTGTATGGACATCACTGACCTGGACGGACATCATTGACCTGGATGGACATCACTGACCTGTACGGACATCACTGACCTGTACGGACATCACTGACCTGCACGGACATCACTGACCTGCACGGACATCACTGACCTGTACGGACATCACTGACCTGTACGGACATCACTGACCTGTACGGCCATCACTGACCTGTACGGACACCACTGACCTGCACGAGCATCACTGACCTGGACGGACATCACTGACCTGGACGGACATAATTGACCTGGATGAACATCACTGACCTGTACGGACATCACTGACCTGTACGGACATCACTGACCTGTACGGACATCACTGGCCTGTACGAACATCACTAATCTGTACGGACATCACTGACCTGTACGGACATCACTGACCTGTACGGACATCACTGGCCTGTACGAACATCACTGACCTGTACGGACATCACTGACCTGTACGGACATCACTGACCTGTACGGACATCACTGATCTGTACGGACATCACTGACCTGTACGGACATCACTGACCTGTACGGACATCACTGGCCTGTACGAACATCACTGACCTGTACGGACATCACTGACATGCACAGACATCACTGACCTGTACGGACATCACTGACCTGTACGGACATCACTGACCTGGACGGACATCACTGACCTGGACGGACATCATTGACCTGGATGGACATCACTGACCTGGATGGACATCACTGACCTGTACGGACATCACTGACCTGTACGGACATCACTGACCTGTACGGACATCACTGACCTGGACGGACATCACTGACCTGGACGGACATCATTGACCTGTACGGACATCACTGACCTGTACGGACATCACTGACCTGCACAGACATCACTGACCTGTTCGGACATCACTGACCTGTACGGACATCACTGACCTGTTCGGACATCACTGACCTGTACGGACATCACTGACCTGGACGAGCATCACTGACCTGTACAAGCATCACTGACCTGCACCTGCATCACTGACCTGGACGGACATCACTGACCTGTACGGACATCACTGACCTGTATGGACATCACTGACCGGTACGGCCATCACTGACCTGTACGGACATCACTGACCTGGATGGACATCACTGACCTGTACGAGCATCACTGACCTGGACGGACATCACTGACCTGGATTGACATCACTGACCTGGATGGACATCACTCACCTGCACGAGCATCACTGACCTGTACGGGCATCACTGACCTGTACAGACATCACTGACCTGGACAGACATCACTGACCTGTACGGACATCACTGACCTGGACGGACATCACTGACCTGTACGGACATCACTGACCTGTACGGACATCACTGATCTGGATGGACATCACTGATCACTACGGGCATCATTGACCTGTACGGACATCACTGACCTGGATGGACATCACTGACCTGTACGGTATCACTGACCTGCACGGACATCACTGACCTGCACGAACATCACTGACCTGTACGGACATCACTGACCTGTACGGACATCACTGACCTGTACGGACATCACCTGTACGGACATCACTGACCTGTACGGACATCACCTGCACGGACATCACTGACCTGCACGGACATCACTGACCTGTACGGATATCACTGACCTGTACGGACATCACTGACCTGCACGGACATCACTGACCTGTACGGACATCACTGACCTGTACGGACATCACTGACCTGCACGAGCATCACTGAGCTGCACGGACATCACTGACCTGCACGGACATCACTGACCTGTATGGACATCACTGACCTGTACGGACATCACTGACCTGTACGGACATCACTGACCTGTACGGACATCACTGACCTGCACGGACATCACTGACCTGTACGGACATCACTGACCTGTACGGACATCACTGACCTGCACGAGCATCACTGACCTGCACGGACATCACTGACCTGTATGGACATCACTGACCTGCACGGACATCACTGACCTGTACGGACATCACTGACCTGTACGGACATCACTGACCTGCACAAGCATCACTGACCTGGACGGACATCACTGACCTGTACGGACATCACTGACCTGTACGGACATCACTGACCTGCACGAGCATCACTGACCTGTACGGACATCGCTGACCTGCACGAGCATCACTGGCCTGGACGGACATCACTGACCTGTACGGACATCACTGACCTGTACGGACATCACTGACCTGGACGGACATCATTGACCTGGATGGACATCACTGACCTGTACGGACATCACTGACCTGTACGGACATCACTGACCTGTACGGACATCACTGACCTGCACGGACATCACTGACCTGTACGGACATCACTGACCTGTACGGACATCACTGACCTGTACGGACATCACTGACCTGCACGAGCATCACTGACCTGGACGGACATCACTGACCTGGACGGACATAATTGACCTGGATGAACATCACTGACCTGGATGGACATCACTGACCTGTACGGACATCACTGACCTGTACGGACATCACTGGCCTGTACGAACATCACTGACCTGTACGGACATCACTGACCTGGACGGACATCACTGACCTGGACGGACACCATTGACCTGGATGGACATCACTGACCTGGATGGACATCACTGACCTGTACGGACATCACTGACCTGTACGGACATCACTGACCTGGACGGACATCACTGACCTGGACGGACATCACTGACCTGTACGGACATCACTGACCTGTACGGACATCACTGACCTGCACAGACATCACTGACCTGTTCGGACATCACTGACCTGTACGGACATCACTGACCTGTTCGGACATCACTGACCTGTATGGACATCACTGACCTGGACGAGCATCACTGACCTGTTCGGACATCACTGACCTGTACGGACATCACTGACCTGGACGAGCATCACTGACCTGTACAAGCATCACTGACCTGCACCTGCATCACTGACCTGGACGGACATCACTGACCTGTATGGACATCACTGACCGGTACAGCCATCACTGACCTGTACGGACATCACTGACCTGGATGGACATCACTGACCTTTACGAGCATCACTGACCTGGACGGACATCACTGACCTGGATTGACATCACTCACCTGGATGGACATCACTCACCTGCATGAGCATCACTGACCTGTACGGACATCACTGACCTGTACAGACATCACTGACCTGGACAGACATCACTGACCTGTACGGACATCACTGACCTGGACGGACATCACTGACCTGTACAGACATCACTGACCTGTACGGACATCACTGATCTGGATGGACATCACTGATCTCTACGGGCATCAGTGACCTGTACGGACATCACTGACCTGGATGGACATCACTGACCTGTACGGTATCACTGACCTGCACGGACATCACTGACCTGCACGAACATCACTGACCTGTACGGACATCACTGACCTGTACGGACATCACTGACCTGTACGGACATCACCTGTACGGACATCACTGACCTGTACGGACATCACCTGCACGGACATCACTGACCTGCACGGACATCACTGACCTGTACGGATATCACTGACCTGTACGGACATCACTGACCTGCACGGACATCACTGACCTGTACGGACATCACTGACCTGTACGGACATCACTGACCTGCATGAGCATCACTGACCTGCATGGTCATCACTGACCTGCACGGACATCACTGACCTGTACGGACATCACTGACCTGTACGGACATCACTGACCTGTACGGACATCACTGACCTGCACGGACATCACTGACCTGTACGGACATCACTGACCTGTACGGACATCACTGACCTGCACGAGCATCACTGACCTGCACGGACATCACTGACCTGTATGGACATCACTGACCTGTACGGACATCACTGACCTGTACGGACATCACCTGTACGGACATCACTGACCTGTACGTACATCACCTGTACGGACATCACTGACCTGTACGGGCATCACTGACCTGTACGTACATCACCTGTACGGATATCACTGACCTGTACGTATATCACCTGTACGGACATCACTGACCTGTACGGACATCACTGACCTGTACGGACATCACTGACCTGTACGGACATCACTGACCTGCACAGACATCACTGACCTGTACGGGCATCACTGACCTGTACGGACATCACCTGTACGGACATCACTGACCTGTACGGTATCACTGACCTGCACGGACATCACTGACCTGCACGAACATCACTGACCTGTACGGACATCACTGACCTGTACGGACATCACTGACCTGTACGGACATCACCTGTACGGACATCACTGACCTGTACGGACATCACCTGCACGGACATCACTGACCTGCACGGACATCACTGACCTGTACGGATACCACTGACCTGTACGGACATCACTGACCTGGATGGACATCACTGACCTGTACGGACATCACTATCCTGTACGGACATCACTGACCTGCACGAGCATCACTGACCTGCACGGACATCACTGACCTGCACGGACATCACTGACCTGCACGGACATCACTGACCTGTATGGACATCACTGTCCTGGACGGACATCACTGACCTGTACGGGCATCACTGACATGCACAGACATCACTGACCTGTACGGACATCACTGACCTGTACGGACATCACTGACCTGGACGGACATCATTGACCTGGACGGACATCACTGACCTGTACGGACATCACTGACCTGTACGGACATCACTGACCTGGACGGACATCACTGACCTGTACGGACATCACTGACCTGTACGGACATCACTGACCTGGACGGACATCACTGACCTGGACGGACATCACTGACCTGGACGGACATCACTGACCTGTACGGACATCACTGACCTGTACGGACATCACTGACCTGTACGGACATCACTGACCTGTACGGACATCACTGACCTGGACGAGCATCACTGACCTGTACGGACATCACTGACCTGGACGAGCATCACTGACCTGTTCGGACATCACTGACCTGTACGGACATCACTGACCTGGACGAGCATCACTGACCTGTACAAGCATCACTGACCTGCACCTGCATCACTGACCTGGACGGACATCACTGACCTGTACGGACATCACTGACCTGTATGGACATCACTGACCTGTATGGCCATCACTGACCTGTACGGACATCACTGACCTGGATGGACATCACTGACCTGTACGAGCATCACTGACCTGGACGGACATCACTGACCTGGATTGACATCACTGACCTGGATGGACATCACTCACCTGCACGAGCATCACTGACCTGTACGGACATCACTGACCTGTACAGACATCACTGACCTGGACAGACATCACTGACCTGTACGGACATCACTGACCTGGACGGACATCACTGACCTGTACGGACATCACTGACCTGTACGGACATCACTGATCTGGATGGACATCACTGATCTCTACGGGCATCATTGACCTGTACGGACATCACTGACCTGGATGGACATCACTGACCTGTACGGACATCACTGACCTGTACAGACATCACCTGTACGGACATCACTGACCTGTACGGACATCACCTGCACGGACATCACTGACCTGCACGGACATCACTGACCTGTACGGATATCACTGACCTGTACGGACATCACTGACCTGGATGGACATCACTGACCTGTACGGACATCACCGACCTGTACGGACATCACTGACCTGCACGAGCATCACTGACCTGCACGGACATCACTGACCTGTATGGACATCACTGACCTGTACGGACATCACTGACCTGTATGGACATCACTGACCTGTACGGACATCACTGACCTGTACGGACATCACTGACCTGCACAGACATCACTGACCTGTACGGACATCACTGACCTGTACGGACATCACCTGTACGGACATCACTGACCTGTACGGACATCACTGACCTGTACGGACATCACTGACCTGGACGGACATAATTGACCTGGATGAACATCACTGACCTGTACGGACATCACTGACCTGTACGGACATCACTGACCTGTACGGACATCACTGACCTGTACGGACATCACTGACCTGTACGGACATCACTGGCCTGTACGAACATCACTGACCTGTACAGACATCACTGACCTGTACGGACATCACTGACCTGGACGGACATCACTGACCTGGACGGACATCACTGACCTGGACGGACATCACTGACCTGTACGGACATCACTGACCTGGACGGACATCACTGACCTGGACGGACATCATTGACCTGGACGGACATCACTGACCTGGATGGACATCACTGACCTGTACGGACATCACTGATCTGGATGGACATCACTGATCTCTACGGGCATCATTGACCTGTACGGACATCACTGACCTGGATGTACATCACTGACCTGTACGGTATCACTGACCTGCACGGACATCACTGACCTGCACGAACATCACTGACCTGTACGGACATCACTGACCTGTACGGACATCACTGACCTGTACAGACATCACCTGTACGGACATCACTGACCTGTACGGACATCACCTGCACGGACATCACTGACCTGCACGGACATCACTGACCTGTACGGATATCACTGACCTGTACGGACATCACTGACCTGGATGGACATCACTGACCTGTACGGACATCACTGACCTGTACGGACATCACTGACCTGCACGAGCATCACTGACCTGCACGGACATCACTGACCTGTACGGACATCACTGACCTGCACGAGCATCACTGACCTGCACGGACATCACTGACCTGTATGGACATCACTGAATTGTACGGACATCACTGACCTGTACGGACATCACTGACCTGCACAGACATCACTGACCTGTACGGACATCACTGACCTGTACGGACATCACCTGTACGGACATCACTGACCTGTACGTACATCACCTGTACGGACGTCACTGACCTGTACGGACATCACTGACCTGTACGTACATCACCTGTACGGACATCACTGACCTGTACATATATCACCTGTACGGACATCACTGACCTGTACGGACATCACTGACCTGTACGGACATCACTGACCTGTACGGGCATCACTGACCTGTACGGACATCACCTGTACGGACATCACTGACCTGTACGGTATCACTGACCTGCACGGACATCACTGACCTGCACGAACATCACTGACCTGTACGGACATCACTGACCTGTACGGACATCACTGACCTGTACGGACATCACCTGTACGGACATCACTGACCTGTACGGACATCACCTGCACGGACATCACTAACCTGCACGGACATCACTGACCTGTACGGATATCACTGACCTGTACGGACATCACTGACCTGGATGGACATCACTGACCTGTACGGACATCACTGACCTGTACGGACATCACTGACCTGCACGAGCATCACTGACCTGCACGGACATCACTGACCTGTACGGACTTCACTGACCTGCACGAGCATCACTGACCTGCACGGACATCACTGACCTGTACGGACATCACTGACCTGTACGGACATCACTGACCTGGACGGACATCATTGACCTGGATGGACATCACTGACCTGGATGGACATCACTGACCTGTACGGACATCACTGACCTGTACGGACATCACTGACCTGGACGGACATCACTGACCTGGATTGACATCACTGACCTGGATGGACATCACTCACCTGCACGAGCATCACTGACCTGTACGGACATCACTGACCTGTACAGACATCACTGACCTGGACAGACATCACTGACCTGTACGGACATCACTGACCTGTACGGACATCACTGACCTGTACGGACATCACTGACCTGGATGGACATCACTGACCTGTACGGACATCACTGACCTGTACGGACATCACTGACCTGCACGTGCATCACTGACCTGCACGGACATCACTGACCTGTACGGACATCACTGACCTGCACGAGCATCACTGACCTGCACGGACATCACTGACCTGTATGGACATCATTGACCTGTACGGACATCACTGACCTGTACGGACATCACTGACCTGCACGAGCATCACTGACCTGCACGGATATCACTGACCTGTACGGACATCACTGACCTGGATGGACATCACTGACCTGTACGGACATCACTGACCTGTACGGACATCACTGACCTGCACGAGCATCACTGACCTGCACGGACATCACTGACCTGTACGGACATCACTGACCTGCACGAGCATCACTGACCTGCACGGACATCACTGACCTGTATGGACATCATTGACCTGTACGGACATCACTGACCTGTACGGACATCACTGACCTGCACAGACATCACTGACCTGTACGGACATCACTGACCTGTACGGACATCACCTGTACGGACATCACTGACCTGTACGGACATCACTGACCTGTACGGGCATCACTGACCTGGACGGACATCACTGACCTGGACGGACATAATTGACCTGGATGAACATCACTGACCTGCACGGACATCACTGACCTGTATGGACATCATTGACCTGTACGGACATCACTGACCTGTACGGACATCACTGACCTGCACAGACATCACTGACCTGTACGGACATCACTGACCTGTACGGACATCACCTGTACGGACATCACTGACCTGTACGGACATCACTGACCTGTACGGGCATCACTGACCTGGACGGACATCACTGACCTGGACGGACATAATTGACCTGGATGAACATCACTGACCTGTACGGACATCACTGACCTGTACGGACATCACTGACCTGTACGGACATCACTGACCTGTACGGATATCACTGGCCTGTACGAACATCACTGACCTGTACGGACATCACTGACCTGCACGAGCATCACTGACCTGCACGGACATCACTGACCTGTATGGACATCACTGACCTGTACGGACATCACTGACCTGCACGGACATCACTGACCTGTACGGATATCACTGACCTGTACGGACATCACTGACCTGGATGGACATCACTGACCTGTACGGACATCACTGACCTGTACGGACATCACTGACCTGCACGAGCATCACTGACCTGCACGGACATCATTGACCTGTACGGACATCACTGACCTGCACGAGCATCACTGACCTGCACGGACATCACTGACCTGTATGGACATCACTGACTTGTACGGACATCACTGACCTGTACGGACATCACTGACCTGCACAGACATCACTGACCTGTACGGACATCACTGACCTGTACGGACATCACCTGTACGGACATCACTGACCTGTACGTACATCACCTGTACGGACGTCACTGACCTGTACGGACATCACTGACCTGTACGTACATCACCTGTACGGACATCACTGACCTGTACATATATCACCTGTACGGACATCACTGACCTGTACGGACATCACTGACCTGTACGGACATCACTGACCTGTACGGGCGTCACTGACCTGTACGGACATCACCTGTACGGACATCACTGACCTGTACGGGCATCACTGACCTGTACGTACATCACCTGTACGGACATCACTGACCTGTACATATATCACCTGTACGGACATCACTGACCTGTACGGACATCACTGACCTGTACGGACATCACTGACCTGTACGGACATCACCTGTACGGACATCACTGACCTGTACGGACATCACCTGCACGGACATCACTGACCTGCACGGACATCACTGACCTGTACGGACATCACTGACCTGGATGGACATCACTGACCTGTACGGACATCACTGACCTGTACGGACATCACTGACCTGCACGAGCATCACTGACCTGCACGGACATCACTGACCTGTACGGACTTCACTGACCTGCACGAGCATCACTGACCTGCACGGACATCACTGACCTGTACGGACATCACTGACCTGTACGGACATCACTGACCTGGACGGACATCATTGACCTGGATGGACATCACTGACCTGGATGGACATCACTGACCTGTACGGACATCACTGATCTGTACGGACATCACTGACCTGGACGGACATCACTGACCTGGATTGACATCACTGACCTGGATGGACATCACTCACCTGCACGAGCATCACTGACCTGTACGGACATCACTGACCTGTACAGACATCACTGACCTGGACAGACATCACTGACCTGTACGGACATCACTGACCTGGACGGACATCACTGACCTGTACGGACATCACTGACCTGTACGGACATCACTGATCTGGATGGACATCACTGATCTCTACGGGCATCATTGACCTGTACGGACATCACTGACCTGGATGGACATCACTGACCTGTACGGACATCACTGACCTGTACAGACATCACCTGTACGGACATCACTGACCTGTACGGACATCACCTGCACGGACATCACTGACCTGCACGGACATCACTGACCTGTACGGATATCACTGACCTGTACGGACATCACTGACCTGGATGGACATCACTGACCTGTACGGACATCACTGACCTGTACGGACATCACTGACCTGCACGAGCATCACTGACCTGCACGGACATCACTGACCTGTACGGACATCACTGACCTGCACGAGCATCACTGACCTGCACGGACATCACTGACCTGTATGGACATCATTGACCTGTACGGACATCACTGACCTGTACGGACATCACTGACCTGCACAGACATCACTGACCTGTACGGACATCACTGACCTGTACGGACATCACCTGTACGGACATCACTGACCTGTACGGACATCACTGACCTGTACGGACATCACTGACCTGTACGGACATCACTGACCTGTACGGACATCACTGGCCTGTACGAACATCACTGACCTGTACAGACATCACTGACCTGTACGGACATCACTGACCTGGACGGACATAATTGACCTGGATGAACATCACTGACCTGTACGGGCATCACTGACCTGTATGGACATCACTGACCTGTACGGACATCACTGACCTGTACGGACATCACCTGTACGGACATCACTGACCTGTACGTACATCACCTGTACGGACATCACTGACCTGTACGGGCATCACTGACCTGTACGTACATCACCTGTACGGATATCACTGACCTGTACGTATATCACCTGTACGGACATCACTGACCTGTACGGACATCACTGACCTGTACGGACATCACTGACCTGTACGGGCATCACCTGTACGGACATCACTGACCTGTACGGTATCACTGACCTGCACGGACATCACTGACCTGCACGAACATCACTGACCTGTACGGACATCACTGACCTGTACGGACATCACTGACCTGTACGGACATCACCTGTACGGACATCACTGACCTGTACGGACATCACCTGCACGGACATCACTGACCTGCACGGACATCACTGACCTGTACGGATACCACTGACCTGCACGGACATCACTGACCTGGATGGACATCACTGACCTGTACGGACATCACTATCCTGTACGGACATCACTGACCTGCACGAGCATCACTGACCTGCACGGACATCACTGACCTGCACGGACATCACTGACCTGCACGAGCATCACTGACCTGCACGGACATCACTGACCTGTATGGACATCACTGTCCTGGACGGACATCACTGACCTGTACGGGCATCACTGACATGCACAGACATCACTGACCTGTACGGACATCACTGACCTGTACGGACATCACTGACCTGGACGGACATCATTGACCTGGACGGACATCACTGACCTGTACGGACATCACTGACCTGTACGGACATCACTGACCTGTACGGACATCACTGACCTGTACGGACATCACTGACCTGGACGGACATCACTGACCTGGACGGACATCATTGACCTGGACGGACATCACTGACCTGTACGGACATCACTGACCTGTACGGACATCACTGACCTGTACGGACATCACTGACCTGGACGAGCATCACTGACCTGTACGGACATCACTGACCTGGACGAGCATCACTGACCTGTTCGGACATCACTGACCTGTACGGACATCACTGACCTGGACGAGCATCACTGACCTGTACAAGCATCACTGACCTGCACCTGCATCACTGACCTGGACGGACATCACTGACCTGTACGGACATCACTGACCTGTATGGACATCACTGACCTGTACGGCCATCACTGACCTGTACGGACATCACTGACCTGGATGGACATCACTGACCTGTACGAGCATCACTGACCTGGACAGACATCACTGACCTGGATTGACATCACTGACCTGGATGGACATCACTCACCTGCACGAGCATCACTGACCTGTACGGACATCACTGACCTGGACAGACATCACTGACCTGTACGGACATCACTGACCTGGACGGACATCACTGACCTGTACGGACATCACTGATCTGGATGGACATCACTGATCTCTACGGGCATCATTGACCTGTACGGACATCACTGACCTGGATGGACATCACTGACCTGTACGGACATCACTGACCTGTACAGACATCACCTGTACGGACATCACTGACCTGTACGGACATCACCTGCACGGACATCACTGACCTGCACGGACATCACTGACCTGTACGGATATCACTGACCTGTACGGACATCACTGACCTGGATGGACATCACTGACCTGTACGGACATCACTGACCTGTACGGACATCACTGACCTGCACGAGCATCACTGACCTGCACGGACATCACTGACCTGTACGGACATCACTGACCTGCACGAGAATCACTGACCTGCACGGACATCACTGACCTGTATGGACATCACTGACCTGTACGGACATCACTGACCTGTATGGACATCACTGACCTGTACGGACATCACTGACCTGTACGGACATCACTGACCTGCACAAACATCACTGACCTGTACGGACATCACTGACCTGTACGGACATCACCTGTACGGACATCACTGACCTGTACGGACATCACTGACCTGTACGGACATCACTGACCTGTACGGACATCACTGACCTGGACGGACATCACTGACCTGGACGGACATATACGGACATCACTGACCTGTACGGACATCACTGGCCTGTACGAACATCACTGACCTGTACGGACATCACTGACCTGTACGGACATCACTGACCTGGACGGACATCACTGACCTGGACGGACATCACTGACCTGGACGGACATCATTGACCTGGATGGACATCACTGACCTGTACGGACATCACTGACCTGGACGGACATCACTGACCTGGACGGACATCATTGACCTGGATGGACATCGGACATCACTGACCTGGATGGACATCACTGACCTGTACGGACATCACTGATCTGGATGGACATCACTGATCTCTACGGGCATCATTGACCTGTACGGACATCACTGACCTGGATGTACATCACTGACCTGTACGGTATCACTGACCTGCACGGACATCACTGACCTGCACGAACATCACTGACCTGTACGGACATCACTGACCTGTACGGACATCACTGACCTGTACAGACATCACCTGTACGGACATCACTGACCTGTACGGACATCACCTGCACGGACATCACTGACCTGCACGGACATCACTGACCTGTACGGATATCACTGACCTGTACGGACATCACTGACCTGGATGGACATCACTGACCTGTACGGACATCACTGACCTGTACGGACATCACTGACCTGCACGAGCATCACTGACCTGCACGGACATCACTGACCTGTACGGACATCACTGACCTGCACGAGCATCACTGACCTGCACGGACATCACTGACCTGTATGGACATCACTGACTTGTACGGACATCACTGACCTGTACGGACATCACTGACCTGCACAGACATCACTGACCTGTACGGACATCACTGACCTGTACGGACATCACCTGTACGGACATCACTGACCTGTACGTACATCACCTGTACGGACGTCACTGACCTGTACGGACATCACTGACCTGTACGTACATCACCTGTACGGACATCACTGACCTGTACATATATCACCTGTACGGACATCACTGACCTGTACGGACATCACTGACCTGTACGGACATCACTGACCTGTACGGGCATCACTGACCTGTACGGACATCACCTGTACAGACATCACTGACCTGTACGGTATCACTGACCTGCACGGACATCACTGACCTGCACGAACATCACTGACCTGTACGGACATCACTGACCTGTACGGACATCACTGACCTGTACGGACATCACCTGTACGGACATCACTGACCTGTACGGACATCACCTGCACGGACATCACTGACCTGCACGGACATCACTGACCTGTACGGATATCACTGACCTGTACGGACATCACTGACCTGGATGGACATCACTGACCTGTACGGACATCACTGACCTGTACGGACATCACTGACCTGCACGAGCATCACTGACCTGCACGGACATCACTGACCTGTACGGACTTCACTGACCTGCACGAGCATCACTGACCTGCACGGACATCACTGACCTGTACGGACATCACTGACCTGTACGGACATCACTGACCTGGACGGACATGATTGACCTGGATGGACATCACTGACCTGGATGGACATCACTGACCTGTACGGACATCACTGACCTGTACGGACATCACTGACCTGTACAGACATCACTGACCTGGACGGACATCACTGACCTGGACGGACATCACTGACCTGTACGGACATCACTGACCTGTACGGACATCACTGATCTGGATGGACATCACTGATCTCTACGGGCATCATTGACCTGTACGGACATCACTGACCTGGATGGACATCATTGACCTGTACGGACATCACTGACCTGTACAGACATCACCTGTACGGACATCACTGACCTGTACGGACATCACCTGCACGGACATCACTGACCTGCACGGACATCACTGACCTGTACGGATATCACTGACCTGTACGGACATCACTGACCTGGATGGACATCATTGACCTGTACGGACATCACTGACCTGTACGGACATCACTGACCTGCACGAGCATCACTGACCTGCACGGACATCACTGACCTGTACGGACATCACTGACCTGCATGAGCATCACTGACCTGCACGGACATCACTGACCTGTATGGACATCACTGACCTGTACGGACATCACTGACCTGTACGGACATCACTGACCTGCACAGACATCACTGACCTGTACGGACATCACTGACCTGTACGGACATCACCTGTACGGACATCACTGACCTGTACGGACATCACTGACCTGTACGGACATCACTGACCTGTACGGGCATCACTGACCTGGACGGACATCACTGACCTGGACGGACATAATTGACCTGGATGAACATCACTGACCTGTACGGACATCACTGACCTGTACGGACATCACTGACCTGTACGGACATCACTGACCTGTACGGATATCACTGGCCTGTACGAACATCACTGACCTGTACGGACATCACTGACCTGTACGGACATCACTGGCCTGTACGAACATCACTGACCTGTACAGACATCACTGACCTGTACGGACATCACTGACCTGGACGGACATAATTGACCTGGATGAACATCACTGACCTGTACGGACATCACTGACCTGTACGGACATCACTGACCTGGACGGACATCACTGACCTGGACGGACATCACTGACCTGGACGGACATCATTGACCTGGATGGACATCACTGACCTGGATGGACATCACTGACCTGTACGGACATCACTGACCTGCACGAGCAACACTGACCTGTACGGACATCACTGACCTGTACGGACATCACTGATCTGGATGGACATCACTGATCTCTACGGGCATCATTGACCTGTACGGACATCACTGACCTGGATGTACATCACTGACCTGTACGGTATCACTGACCTGCACGGACATCACTGACCTGCACGAACATCACTGACCTGTACGGACATCACTGACCTGTACGGACATCACCTGTACGGACATCACTGACCTGTACGGACATCACCTGCACGGACATCACTGACCTGCACGGACATCACTGACCTGTACGGATATCACTGACCTGTACGGACATCACTGACCTGGATGGACATCACTGACCTGTACGGACATCACTGACCTGTACGGACATCACTGACCTGCACGAGCATCACTGACCTGCACGGACATCACTGACCTGTACGGACATCACTGACCTGCACGAGCATCACTGACCTGCACGGACATCACTGACTTGTACGGACATCACTGACCTGTACGGACATCACTGACCTGCACAGACATCACTGACCTGTACGGACATCACTGACCTGTACGGACATCACCTGTACGGACATCACTGACCTGTACGTACATCACCTGTACGGACATCACTGACCTGTACGGACATCACTGACCTGTACATAGAAACATAGAAACATAGAGATAGGAACAGGAGTAGGCCATTCGGCCCTTCGAGCCTGCTCCGCCATTCAATGAGATCATGGCTGATCTTCGTCTGAGATCATAGCTGATCTTACCAGTTCAGTACCCCGTCCCCGCCTTTTCTCCGTAACCCTTAATCCCCTTAGCCTTCAGAAATATATCCAATTCTCTCTTGAAAATATTTATTGAATTAGCCTTCACAGCCCTCTGTGGCAGGGAATTCCACAGGCTCACCACTCTTTGAGTGAAGAAATTCTTCCTCATCTCTGTTTTAAATGATTTGCCCGCTATTTTTAGACTGTGGCCCCTGGTTCTGTGCTCCCCGGCCATTGGAAACATTCTCTCTGAATTCAGCCTGTCCAGGCCTGCCATAATTTTATATGTTTCGATGAGATCCCCTCTCAATCTTCTAAACTCCAGTGAGTACAAGCCCAAACTATTTAATCTCTCTTCGTAGGTCATTCCCGCCATTCCAGGTATCAGCCTGGTGAATCGCCGTTGCACTCTTTCCATGGCAAGAACATCCTTCCGCAGATGGGGCGACCAAAACTGTACACAATACTCCAGATGCGGTCTCACCAGCACCTTGTACAGCTGTAGTAAGGTATCCCTATTCCTATACTCGAACCCCCTTGATATGAAGGCCAACATACCATTTGCCTTCTTAATCGCCTGTTGCACCTGCATGCTCTCCTTCAGTGACTGGTGCACAAGAACACCCAGGTCCCTCTGCACTTCCCCATCTCCCAATCTATTGCCATTTAGATAATAATCTACCCTCCTGTTTTTACCCCCAAAGTGGATAACCTCGCATTTATCCACATTATAGTGCATCTGCCACGTATCCGCCCATTCCCCCAACCTGTCCAAATCGCACTGTAGCCTCCTGACATCCTCATCAGAGCCCACCCCTCCTCCTAGTTTAGTGTCGTCAGCGAATTTGGAAATATTGCATCCAATTCCCTGATCCAGATCATTTATATATATTGTGAACAGCTGGGGTCCCAGGACAGATCCTTGCGGCACCCCGCTGGTCACTGCCTGCCACTCCGAAAACGAGCCGTTTATTCCAACTCTCTGTTTTCTATCCGCCAGCCAGTTCTCTATCCACGTTAATACTTTGCCCCCAATTCCATGAGCCTTAATTTTGCATGATAATCTTTTGTGTGGAACCTTATCGAAGGCTTTCTGGAAGTCAAGGTACACCACATCCACTGGCTCTCCCCCATCTATTTTACCAGTTACTTCCTCAAAAAATTCCAGCAGATTAGTCAAACACGATTTACCCTTTGTAAATCCATGTTGACTCTGTCCGATCCTTTCCCCATTTGTCAAGTGCTCCGCTATTTTATCCTTAATAATGGACTCTAGCATTTTGCCCACAACCGATGTAAGGCTTACTGGTCTATAATTCCCTGCTTTCTCTCTACCCCCCTTTTTAAATATTGGGGTAACATTAGCTACCCTCCAATCCACGGGTACTGTTCCCGAGTCAATGGAGTTCCGGAAGATGATCCTTAGAGCATCTGCTATCTCCAGGGTCACCTCCTTAAGTACCCTAGGATGTAGTTTATCAGGCCCCGGGGATTTGTCGGCCTTCAGTCCCCTCAACTTACCCAACACCATATCCCTAGAGATACTAATTTCTGTCAGCTCCTCCCTCTCATTAGTCCCTATGTTTGCCGATATTCCTGGGAGGTTATTTGTGTCCTCCTTTGTGAATACAGAACCAAAGTATGAGTTTAATTGGTCTGCCATTTCCTTATTCTCCATTATATATTCTCCCGAATCGGACTGCAAGGGACCGACTTGGGATTTTACCAGTCTTTTCCTCCTGATATACCGATAAAAGCTTTTGCAGTCTGTCTTTATGTTTGCTGCAAGTTTACTTTCGTATTCTATTTTCCCCTTCCTGATTAATCCCTTTGTCCTCTTTTGCTGTATCCTGTACTGCCCCCAATCTTCCGGTCTGGTGCTTTTTTTTGCCAGTTGATATGCCCTTTTTTTTGATTTTATGCTGTCCCTAATTTCCCTCGTTATCCACGGTTGAGTCACCTTTTTAGGTTTATTTTTATGCCAAACCGGTATAAACATGTTCTGGAATTCTTCCATTCTATCTTTGAATGCTTGCCATTGTCTATCCACTGTCAATCCCCCCAGAAACACCACCCAATCAATCTTACCCAATTCCCGTCTCATACCCTCGTAATTCCCTTTATTTAAGTTCTGGACCTTAGTCTCTGATTCAATTTCCTCACTCTCCATCTCGACTGAGAGCTCGATCATATTATGATCGCTCTGACCCAAGGGGCCTCGTACAAGAAGATTGCTGATAAGTCCCTTCTCATTGCACAATACCCAGTCTAAAATGGCCTGATCTCGAGTCGGCTCCTCGACATATTGGTCCAGATAACCGTCCCGAAAACATTCCAGGAATTCCTCCTCCTCAGAATTTTTACTAATTTGGGTAGTCCAATCAATATGTAAATTAAAGTCACCCATGATGACAGCTGTGCTCTTATCGCACGCTTCTCTAATTTCCCTTTTTATGCCTTCCCTCACCTCCATATTACTATTTGGAGGCCTATATATCACACCCACTAACGTTTTTCTCCCCTTGCTATTTCTCATTTCTACCCATACAGATTCCGTTTCATCCGAGTTAATATCCTTCCTTTCCATTGCATTAATCCCCTCCTTTACCAGCAATGCTACCCCACCTCCCCTACCTTTTTGCCGATCCTTCCTAAATATTGTATATCCCTGGATGTTAAGTTCCCAGCCTTGCCCACCCTGCAGCCACGTTTCTGTAATCCCAATCAAATCATACTTGTTTACCTCTATTTCCACAACTAATTCATCCACCTTGTTCCTAATGCTTCTAGCATTAAGATACAAAGCCTTCAGGCTTGCTTTTTTCACACTCTCATTATGAATTAGTTTGGCCCTTTGTGTTTCTCTCCTTTGCTTATTGCTTCTCACCTTTCTACCATCTATTTCTGACTTCATATGACTTCCCTCTTTTCCACTACCTAGGTTCCCATCCCCCTGCCAAATTAGTTTAAATCCTCCCGAACCGCCCTAGAAAATATTACCCCGAGGACATCGGCTCCCTCACAGTTCAGGTGTAGACCGTCCCCTTGGTACAGGTCACTCCTCCCCAAGAACTGGTTCCAATGCCTCAAGAATTTAAATCCCTCTCCCTTGCACCACTGCTCAAGCCACGTATTTAGCTTATCTATCTTACTCTCTCTAAACTTATTAGCTCGTGGCACTGGTAGCAATCCAGAGATTACTACCTTTGAGGTCCTACTTTTCAATTTAGCTCCTAACTCCCTAAATTCAGCTTGTAGGACCTCCTCCCTCTTTTTACCTACATCGTTGGTACCTACATGTACCACGACAACTGGCTGATCCCCCTCCCCCTTCAGAATGCTCTGCACCCGCTCCGAGACATCCTTGACCCTTGCACCAGGGAGGCAACATACCATCTTGGAGTCTCGGTCTCGGCCACAGAAACTCCTATCTATCCCCCTTACAATTGAATCCCCTATCACTATAGCCCTATCCCTCTTTTTCCCGCCCTTCTGTGCAGCAGAGCCAGTCATGGTGCCCTGAACCTGGCTGCTGGTGCCTTCCCCTGATAAGTCATCTCCCCCAACAGTACCCAAAACGGTAAACCTGTTTTGGAGGGAGATGACCGCAGGTGACTCCTGCACTACCTTCCTGCCTTTACCCTGCCTTTTGGTCACCCATTTACTGTCTGAGCTAGCCTTTACCTGCGGTGTGACCAACTCACTGAATGTGCTATCCACAACATCCTCAGCATCGCGTATGCTCCAGAGTGAGTCCATTCGCAGCTCCAGCGCCGCCATGCAGTCCGCTAGGAGCTGCAGCTGGACACACTTCCTGCACACATAGTTGTCAGGGACAGTGTCCCTGATTTCCCACATGGCACAGGAGGAGCATGACACGGGTCCGAGCTGCCCTTCCATGACTTAACCCTTACAATACCTTTTTATTTACTACGATTTAGCTTAATTATTGAATTCTACTTAGAATAAGTTTGTGAAAGTACTCACCAACCAGTCACCTACCTGTTTTCTGGTGTTGTATTTTCACTGCCGCCTCCTGTCCTGGAACCTTTTCCACCTAGGTTAGGCTCCTGAAATAAAATTAATTGAACCTACCTTTTCAACTTCCCCTAACCCCTAAAAGGTTAGAGGAGGTGGAAGGGTGGGAGACACTACACTGTAGTGTTTCGGGTTTAGCAACAGCTCCACCTATATAAGAGTTACTGGCCTCCTGCTCTCCCGACTGCACCAGCTGCTCCCTGGTGACGTCACACACTGATTACTATTTACCCCTCTCCTCTGCTGTTGATTTGGTACGCCTCGCAACTGCCGCCGGTTTTTAAGCCGGGCTCCTCCTCGCTGCTCTCTGCTGCTCCGAGTGGTCGGGCCTCGCAACTGCCGCCGGTTTTTAAGCCGGGCTCCTCCTCGCTGCTCTCTGCTGCTCCGAGTGGTCGGGCCTCGCAACTGCCGCCGGTTTTTAAGCCGGGCTCCTCCTCGCTGCTCTCTGCTGCTCCGAGTGGTCGGGCCTCGCAACTGCCGCCGGTTTTTAAGCCGGGCTCCTCCTCGCTGCTCTCTGCTGCTCCGAGTGGTCGGGCCTCGCAACTGCCGCCGGTTTTTAAGCCGGGCTCCTCCTCGCTGCTCTCTGCTGCTCCGAGTGGTCGGGCCTCGCAACTGCCGCCGGTTTTTAAGCCGGGCTCCTCCTCGCTGCTCTCTGTACGGACATCACTGACCTGTACATATATCACCTGTACGGACATCACTGACCTGTACGGACATCACTGACCTGTACGGACATCACTGACCTGTACGGGCATCACTGACCTGTACGGACATCACCTGTACGGACATCACTGACCTGTACGGTATCACTGACCTGCACGGACATCACTGACCTGCACGAACATCACTGACCTGTACGGACATCACTGACCTGTACGGACATCACTGACCTGTACGGACATCACCTGTACGGACATCACTGACCTGCACGGACATCACTGACCTGTACGGATATCACTGACCTGTACGGACATCACTGACCTGGATGGACATCACTGACCTGTACGGACATCACTGACCTGTACGGACATCACTGACCTGCACGAGCATCACTGACCTGCACGGACATCACTGACCTGTACGGACATCACTGACCTGCACGAGCATCACTGACCTGCACGGACATCACTGACCTGTATGGACATCACTGTCCTGGACGGACATCACTGACCTGTACGGGCATCACTGACATGCACAGACATCACTGACCTGTACGGACATCACTGACCTGTACGGACATCACTGACCTGGACGGACATCATTGACCTGGATGGACATCACTGACCTGGATGGACATCACTGACCTGTGCGGACATCACTGACCTGTACGGACATCACTGACCTGGACGGACATCACTGACCTGGACGGACATCACTGACCTGGACGGACATCATTGACCTGGATGGACATCACTGACCTGGATGGACATCACTGACCTGTACGGACATCACTGACCTGTACGGACATCACTGACCTGTACGGACATCACTGACCTGTTCGGACATCACTGACCTGTACGGACATCACTGACCTGGACGAGCATCACTGACCTGTTCGGACATCAGTGACCTGTACGGACATCACTGACCTGGACGAGCATCACTGACCTGTACAAGCATCACTGACCTGCACCTGCATCACTGACCTGGACGGACATCACTGACCTGTACGGACATCACTGACCTGTATGGACATCACTGACCTGTACGGCCATCACTGACCTGCACGGACATCACTGACCTGGATGGACATCACTGACCTGTACGAGCATCACTGACCTGGACGGACATCACTGACCTGGATTGACATCACTGACCTGGATGGACATCACTCACCTGCACGAGCATCACTGACCTGTACGGACATCACTGACCTGTACAGACATCACTGACCTGGACAGACATCACTGACCTGTACGGACATCACTGACCTGGACGGACATCACTGACCTGTACGGACATCACTGACCTGGACGGACATCACTGACCTGTACGGACATCACTGATCTGGATGGACATCACTGATCTCTACGGGCATCATTGACCTGTACGGACATCACTGACCTGGATGGACATCACTGACCTGTACGGACATCACTGACCTGTACAGACATCACCTGTACGGACATCACTGACCTGTACGGACATCACCTGCACGGACATCACTGACCTGCACGGACATCACTGACCTGTACGGATATCACTGACCTGTACGGACATCACTGACCTGTACGGACATCACTGACCTGTACGGACATCACTGACCTGCACGAGCATCACTGACCTGCACGAGCATCACTGACCTGTACGGACATCACTGACCTGCACGAGCATCACTGACCTGCACGGACATCACTGACCTGTATGGACATCACTGACCTGTACGGACATCACTGACCTGTACGGACATCACTGACCTGCACAGACATCACTGACCTGTACGGACATCACTGACCTGTACGGACATCACCTGTACGGACATCACTGACCTGTACGGACATCACTGACCTGTACGGACATCACTGACCTGTACGGACATCACTGACCTGGACGGACATCACTGACCTGGACGGACATAATTGACCTGGATGAACATCACTGACCTGTACGGACATCACTGACCTGTACAGACATCACTGACCTGTACGGACATCACTGACCTGGACGGACATCACTGGCCTGTACGAACATCACTGACCTGTACAGACATCACTGACCTGGACGGACATCACTGACCTGTACGGACATCACTGACCTGTACGGACATCACTGACCTGGACGGACATCACTGGCCTGTACGAACATCACTGACCTGTACGGACATCACTGACCTGGACAGACATCACTGACCTGGACGGACATCATTGACCTGGATGGACATCACTGGCCTGTACGAACATCACTGACCTGTACGGCCATCACTGACCTGTACAGACATCACTGACCTGTACGGACATCACTGACCTGGACGGACATCACTGGCCTGTACGAACATCACTGACCTGTACAGACATCACTGACCTGGACGGACATCACTGACCTGGACGGACATCACTGACCTGGACGGACATCATTGACCTGGATGGACATCACTGACCTGTACGGACATCACTGACCTGTACGGACATCACTGACCTGGACGGACATCACTGACCTGGACGGACATCACTGACCTGGATGGACATCACTGACCTGGATGGACATCACTGACCTGTACGGACATCACTGACCTGCACGAGCAACACTGACCTGTACGGACATCACTGACCTGTACGGACATCACTGATCTGGATGGACATCACTGATCTCTACGGGCATCATTGACCTGTACGGACATCACTGACCTGGATGTACATCACTGACCTGTACGGTATCACTGACCTGCACGGACACCACTGACCTGCACGAACATCACTGACCTGTACGGACATCACTGACCTGTACGGACATCACCTGTACGGACATCACTGACCTGTACGGACATCACCTGCACGGACATCACTGACCTGCACGGACATCACTGACCTGTACGGATATCACTGACCTGTACGGACATCACTGACCTGTACGGACATCACTGACCTGGATGGACATCACTGACCTGTACGGATATCACTGACCTGGATGGACATCACTGACCTGGACGGACATCACTGACCTGGACGGACATCATTGACCTGGATGGACATCACTGACCTGTACGGACATCACTGACCTGCACGGACATCACTGACCTTTACGGACATCACTGACCTGTACGGACATCACTGACCTGCACAAGCATCACTGACCTGGACGGACATCACTGACCTGTACGGACATCACTGACCTGTACGGACATCACTGACCTGCACGAGCATCACTGACCTGTACAGACATCACTGACCTGCACAAGCATCACTGACCTGGACGGACATCACTGACCTGTACGGACATCACTGACCTGTACGGACATCACTGACCTGCACGAGCATCACTGACCTGTACGGACATCACTGACCTGGACGGACATCACTGACCTGGACGGACATAATTGACCTGGATGAACATCACTGACCTGTACGGACATCACTGACCTGTACGGACATCACTGACCTGTACGGACATCACTGGCCTGTACGAACATCACTGACCTGTACGGACATCACTGACCTGTACGGACATCACTGACCTGTACAAACATCACTGACCTGCACAGACATCACTGACCTGTACGGACATCACTGACCTGGACGGACATCACTGACCTGGACGGACATCATTGACCTGTAGAGACGTCACTGACCTGTACGGACATCACTTACCTGTTCGGACATCACTGACCTGTACGGACATCATTGACCTGTACGGACATCACTGACCTGTTCGGACATCACTGACCTGCACGGACATCACTGACCTGTTCGGACATCACTGACCTGTACGGACATCACTGACCTGGACGAGCATCACTGACCTGTTCGGACATCACTGACCTGTACAAGCATCACTGACCTGCACCTGCATCACTGACCTGGACGGACATCACTGACCTGTACGGACATCACTGACCTGTATGGACATCACTGACCTGTACGGCCATCACTGACCTGTACGGACATCACTGACCTGGATGGACATCACTGACCTGTACGAGCATCACTGACCTGGACGGACATCACTGACCTGGATTGACATCACTGACCTGGATGGACATCACTCACCTGCACGAGCATCACTGACCTGTACGGACATCACTGACCTGTACGGACATCACTGACCTGTATGGACATCACTGACCTGTACGGCCATCACTGACCTGTACGGACATCACTGACCTGTACGGACATCACTGACCTGTACGGACATCACTGACCTGGATGGACATCACTGACCTGTACGAGCATCACTGACCTGGACGGACATCACTGACCTGGATTGACATCACTGACCTGGATGGACATCACTCACCTGCACGAGCATCACTGACCTGGACAGACATCACTGACCTGTACGGACATCACTGACCTGGACGGACATCACTGACCTGTACGGACATCACTGACCTGTACGGACATCACTGATCTGGATGGACGTCACTGATCTCTACGGGCATCATTGACCTGTACGGACATCACTGACCTGGATGGACATCACTGACCTCTACGGACATCACTGACCTGTACGGACATCACTGACCTCTACGGGCATCACTGACCTGTACGGACATCACTGACCTGTACGGACATCACTGGCCTGGATGGACATCACTGACCTGGATGAGCATCACTGACCTGTACGGACATCACTGACCTGTACGGACATCACTGACCTATACTGACATCACTGACCTGTACGGACATCACTGACCTATACGGACATCACTGAACATTCTGCAGTTGGTGGCAGGAAACCATCTGCCTGCGGAGGCAGCCTTTATGTTTACTGGTGCTCTGTGTATATCTCAGCAGATCTTCAAAGGCACAACGCAGCCATAAACTAATGCTGTCCGTGAGTTACAGGAATCATCTTATGTGTGTGAATGCCCAATAAATTTACAAGCACCAAAGTGCAATATACTTGACGTAAGTAAACTACGAGGCACTTGGTCTAAGCGTTAAACAAAGCTTTAGTCAACTGTTTTACAACATGGAGGTCTAGTTGTGTCCTTCACTAGTTCCTGTTAAGAATGTACTGCGCAAGCTGGGCCCGTGCCCGAGTTTTTATACTCTCCCTGGACAGCGCCACCCGTAGGCCACTCAGTATTATTTCAGAAGTCTTTCTTTCATGGATGACTGATTCATGTCAATACTTATGATGGGTTTATATGTATGTAAATTGGCCTCATCAACAATGTTCACTGTCATTTTTTTTTTCCGTGCACAGGCCCTTTAACTGGCTGCGCGGCCCATTCAGTTTTACGCGCATGCACGGTTATTTCCATTGTAAAGCCGGTGAGCGGCCTGCGCGGGACCTCCAGACCACGGCGCGGCCGCGCAGCTTAGCGGAAACGTTGCTTTTCAGTACTTTATAATACAGAACATTTGTTTTGTTTTTATTTTTGTGTGGTATTTGGATAAATTTACCCCAGTACAGTCCCCGCCACTTATACCGTCCGCGCTTATCCCGGGCAGCTGCCTTATCGGGCAAATGGTGTTAACCCCTGTACATTATGTGTGATGTTCATGTTTTTATCCCTATAAAGAAAGAATTGCATTTATATAACATCTTTCATGACCTCAGGGCATCCCAAAGTGCTTTATAGCCAATGCAGCACTTGTGAAGTGTAGCCATTGTTGCAATGTAGGAAACGGGGCAGCCAATTTGCGCACAGCAAGGTCCCACAAACAGAAATTAAATAAATGACCAGACAATTTGTTTAAGTGATGTTGGTTGAGGGATAAATATTGGCCAGTACACCAGGGAGAACTCCCCAGCTCTTCTTCAAAATAGTGAAATCGTGCCATGGGATCTTTTACATCCACCTGAGAGGGCAGACAGAGCCTTGGTTTAATGTCTCACCCAAAAGAGTCCAGGAAGCATCAGTGCTGCCATGTGTCTCTCCCACACTTCACTCTTTACTGGCAGATGCGCTTTTTCAGTTGGCACTTCTCTAGGGTCAGTCCAGGAACTAAGTGCAAGTTGCATCCGACACCAATCTGTATTTCAGTGACCAGTAGAGCCCACAGGGATCACAGCAGGTGGCGATTGGTTTTACCGTCCATCGCTTATAGCGGGTAAGTTGCGTTAACATCACTGCGCCCGCGGTAAGTGTGGGGACTGTACTTTGGTAATTTTATCCCTATTTTTTCTTCATTTACCTGGCCTTATCCTGGCAGCTGAGAGAACCGGGGTGGTGGGATCAGCCTGTCCCCAAGCCAGTGCTGGTTTCTCATGTAGCACAACTACAAGGAGATGCCAGGGATAAGGTTGCCAACTCTGATTGGACATATTCCTGGAGATGTCATTACTTGGCCTGCTCCTTCCAAGCACCCCATTCCCACCATTGGCTGCTCAACATGTCCATACACACGATGCTCCGCTTTCCCTCACCAATTACCCGATTGGACAATTCTTGACTGTCAGTCAAACATCTTTTCTCCCCATGTCCAATATTTTTGTAACGAATAAACAATAATGTTCAAATAAAATTATGAAAAACACCATGGCCAAAAAGTTCAGTTGCTTTGCGCCTCCCTTTAGTGCCCTAAGAGGGCACTAACGGGGCGCAAAGCAACTAGCACCCAGGTGTGGCGCCGCCAACGCCTCCCGTGAAATTCAGCGGGAGGTTAGCGGTGGCGGTAACCATTAGCGCCCCGCAGCGCTGCGCCGCCGGTGATGATGTCATCGCGGTGCGCTGCGCCCGGTGGCGATCTTTGGTAGCGCACCCTGACTTACCGCCGGACGCTATGTCTGACGGGGTCAGGGGGGCCTACCTGCGGCTGGGGCGGCGCTAATTAAAGGCGAGGTGCTGGGCAGCCATTTTTGTTGCTGGCCGCCTGCCAGCACCTGCCCCCGTTGCCGCCCCCGGCCTCCTCTTCAGCCCCCCCCGCGGAGTGCCGGCTGCGCTCCGTGAGCTCGGCACTTCTCTTGATCCCTGGTGACCTAGCTGGGCCCCGGGTCGTGCTGCGCAAGGCCCCTCGCAATGCCCCAAGTGGGAAGTGCCCTGCTTCCCTCTTGGGGCGCTCCGATGAATTTCGGCCACAGGGGCGCTAATTTTTTCAGGGCACGACTCAATTTTCCCCCCCATTTTTTTTAAGGCCCCTATCATTTTTTTCCTGGGCTTAACTCACAGCAGTGTCCTGGGGATTAATCATTAATTCCTGGAGACTCCACGGCAATCCTGCCAGGTTGGCAAGCCTAGTCAGGGACCACCCAGCCATGATTCTCTGCTCTAATTGTCCCACCCTCTGCCAAGGGACAGCGTTCCTTTCTACTGTTCCCCACTTTGATGTGGCTCCATTGGGAAAGTGGGTCTTATGTTCATTAATAAATAGACATTCTTATTATGAACACAGCTAGCTTTTGCTAGACACGTTTATTGAGCACATGTGGACTAGGTACAGTATCTGTAGAGGCTTCCATCTTGACTGTTGCCTTGTGGGTAGCCTAGTGCCTCGTGGGTAATGTAGTCTTAATATACATACAGCTGGGTAGTGTAGTCTTATACATACAGCTATATACAGCTCTACACAGCTCTACGGCTCCACCTAGTGTCCACTATAGAATGACATGTTATTGATCATTACAGTGGGCATCAAGGTACTTGCCCCAGCGGCCCACCCTGCTCTGTGGCCCTGAGTGTTCGTGCGCTAATGAGTCCAGGCTCACACATGCAGAGTGGGCATGTGAACAAGCTGGGTAAGGATGAGTGGCAGCTGTGGAATCAAAACCCAGCAAGAGTCAGTACCTCCAGGAAGGAAAGGAGAAAACTGAGGAGAAGACTTAAAAATAGAAGTAGCCTTGATAGACCACCGAGAGTTAGGACATGATTCCCATGTTTTCTTTCACACTGAGTGATTAATACCAACCTGTGTCCTTGCAGAATAGTTAAAGTCAAAATAGGTATAATTACTTCATCACATGTCAAATTTTCAATCCAGTAAGATTTTTATGATACAGGTAGACTATCCTTTATCCGAAAACCTTGGGACCAGCCGTGTTTCGGTTTTCGGAAAATTTCGGATTTCAGAAGGTATTACGGGGCAGCACCCCGTAAGCCACCACTTTTGGTTTTCAGAGGTTTTCTGTTTTTGGAAGTGCGGATAAAGGCTGGTACACTATCCCTTATCCGAAAGGGTGGGGGTCGGCAGGGGGTCGGGGGGGGAGAAAAGAATATCGGACAGGCCGCTGCAGCTATCGGACGGGCCGCTGTATTGTTGGGTTCACTCTCCCGGTATACCTCCTTCACACTGCCCGGCTCGGCCTGCAATCTCCTACCCAGGAGGGAACTCAGTGACCCTCTGCCCTGCTCAGCGTGAGTCGTGCGCCACTCTGGTCATGTCGTGCGCACGACTTACGCTGAACGAAAAAACTTTCGGTTTTTAGAGGGTTTCGGTTTTCGGAAGTTCGGATAAAGGATAGTCTACCTGTACAACACAACAGTTCAAAAGTAATTAATTTGTAAAGCACTTTGGGACCTCCCGGGGATGTGATAAGGTGCTATATTAATTATTTTTTCAGTGCTATACCTGGCAGTGCGTGTACCCATCAGGCAAGTGGATTATGGTTGCATGCCCCCTCTGGAGGAAATAGTAACTAAAAGCCAATATGGCTCCATGCTACATGGTGTTGTACAGACTAGCTGATTCAGTTTAGCTTTTACCAGTCACCACTCGGGCCCTGATGTCAGCTGATGATGGGCTACGGAGGATGTCCATACGAAAGGCACTAACGTGGAGAGCATTCTGTTCCCCTGCTGTTGATCCAGAAGATTAAAGCCTTCTGGAACTCCAGCTCATGAATATTACATGAAGCTGCTAATAGCACAAGCCTAATCAGCTCTCTCCTGTCAGCTGCTGCCATAAATGCCGGGCCTTTCTTAAGGGAATTCTTTTAACCAGTTTACAGCAGGCATTTGAGTAATGTGCAGCAACGCCATTTTTTTGTGTTGCCAAGTTATCCCCTCCCCTCCCTACCCTTGACTCAAACTGGAATGGCCGTTCCATGGGCTCCAGTCACTCAGGTGCCTCGTCCAAGTGTCTCCGTCCCTCGGGAGTGAGTGAGTGCGAACGGCCTCTTGTGTATCCACTAGTTTATCGCGTTCATTCTTAAAGCCACCATTTGGCATCATTCCCACTGTAATAACAGCCATGTCTCAGGAAAGCAGCAGATGGTGTCATTATTGCCAGGGCAGAAGCAATGGTAGGAAGAATCCAATTGCAAGCAATGGGTGTGAATTTCTGCCAATTTACAACCCCCCCTCCCGCCGCCCCCCCCCACGGCACTTTTACATTTAGCACTTCTATAGCTCAAATCGGGCAGAGCCGGTTTTACCAATGTAAACGGAGGCGGCCGGTAATCCAACTGGAAAGAACATAAGAAATAAGAGCAGGAGTAGGCCATACGGCCCCTCGAGCCTGCTCCGCCATTCAATAAGATCAAGGCTGATCATCGACCTCAACTCCACTTTCCCGCCCGATCTCCATATCTCTTGACTCCCCTAGAGTCCAGAAATCTATCTATCTCAGCCTTGAATATACTCAAAGACTCAGCATTCACAGCCCTCTGGGGCAGAGAATTCCAAAGATTCACCACCCTCTGAGTGAAGAAATTCCTCCTCATCTCAGTCTTAAATGACCTACCCTTTATCCTGAGACTATGCCCCCTAGTTCTAGACACTCCAGCCAGGGGAAACAACCTCTCAGTATCTACCCTGTCAATCCCCTTCAGAATCTTGTATGTTTCAATGAGATCACCTCTCATTCTTCTAAACTCCAGAGAGTATAGGCCCATTCTACACAAGCTCGCATCATAGGACAACCCTCTCATCCCAGGAATCAATCTAGTGAACCTTCATTGCACTGCCTCCAAGGCAAGTACAGGAAACTTTTGTTTAAACGGAGGTTAAATCTCCGGAATGCTCTATCCACTGGCAAAATTCAGGAGTTGGTTCAGATAACTTTTTTTACTTTTCGTTGCTTTTTTTCTCCATTCCTGGCTCTGCAAGCATCTAGCTGAAGCTGTTGCTTAGCTACAGAGACGCTTGCAAGCTGCGCCGACTGTTTTGAAGCTGTTGCTAAGCAACAGGGTTTGTTGCTAGATACGGAGCTCAGAAGCTCCGTATGTTTTAACATTAGCGCTGGTTTCTCTGACAGTGTTGATCGACCGGCACCAGCTCGGTCCCGTCAATGCCGGATACCAGAAAGTTTCCTGTACTGTATATCCTCCCTTAGATAAGGAGACCAAAACTGTGCACAGTGCTCCAGGTGTGGTCTCACAAAGGCCCTGTACAGCTGTAGTAAGACTTCCTTACTCTTATACTCCAACCCCCTCGCAATAAAGGCCAAAATGCCATTTGCCTTCCTAATTGTTTGCTGCACCTGCATGCTAGCTTTCTGTGTTTCTTGCACGAGGACACCCAATCCCTCTGAACACCAACATTTGAAAATTTCTCACCATTAAAAAAATATTCTGTTTTCCTATTCTTCCTACCAAAGTGAATAACCTCACATTTCCCTCCATTATACTCCATCTTCGACCTTACTGCCCACTCACTTAGTCTATCACTTTGCAGACACTTTGGGGGTGAAATTCGGCTCCTTTGCACCTGCCGTTAGCGCCTCAGAGGAGCGCTAACCGGTGCAAAGGGGTTATCGCCCCCGTCAGGAGAGGAGGGGTCGAAAAAAGCACCTCCCGTGAAATTCGGCAGGGCATTGCTGAGGCGCTACCCGATAGCGCCGTGCCCCCGCCGGGCTGCCGTGCCTCCGGTGATGTAGTCATTGCCATGCGCGGCGACCGCTTAGCGCCCCGCCGCGTCCCCTTACCGCCCTGCAACAGAAATTCGGTCGTGCCCCACGAGGCTGCCATGAGCGGTGTCCATGCCAGCCTTGCGGGTCGTGAGCCGGGCTGACCTCCACTCACGGGGTGGTAGTTAAAGGGGTGGTGCAGCCGCAACCCACGCCGTCATTTAATTTTTTTGGCCGACCTCCAGGTTGGCCCTCTGTGGTGTGCCGTGGTGTGGTCCTGGCTGCTATCATGCAGTCCGGCACCGCGTCTCAGCGCTGGGCTGCTACCATGGCACCACGCCGCCCAGGTGGCCTAGTTGGGGCCATCGGAGGCCCTGCAGAGTGCACAGTGGCCCTCCCCTTTAACTGAAGGATGGGGCGCTGAAACGCGGCAGCGCTCCACGGAGCCCTGCCGATCGCGTCCCGACATCGCCTTGGTTACCGCCCCACCAGGAAGTGGAGCACCCGACATTGCGCTCCAGTTCCTGGGCGGGGCGGTAAGGCGAATTTTGCGGCCGGGGCGGGACTTCCTCGCCGGGTGCAGGATGTGCCGCCTCGCCAGCATTACCGCCCCGAAATGGGGCGCTACTGAATTTCGCGCCCTGTGTGATCTCACAGCTTACAGTCCCATCTAGCTTTGTATCGTCAGCAAACTTGGATACATTACACTTGGTCCCTTCATCTAGATCATTAATATAGATTGTAAATAGCTGAGGCCCCAACACTGATCCTTGTGGCACCCCGCTAGTTACAGCCTGCCAACCTGAAAAAGATCCATTTATCCCTACTCTCTGTTTTCTGTCAGTTAACCAATCCTCTATCCATGCTACTATATTACCCCCAACCCCATGAGCCCTAATCTTGTGTAATAACCTTTTATATGGCCCTTATCGAATGCCTTTTGGAAATCCAAATATACTACATCCACTGGTTCCCCCTTATCTACCCTGCTAGTTGCATCCTCAAAAAACTCTAATAAATTTGTCAAACATGATTTCCCTTTCATAAAACCATATTGACTCTGCCTAATCATGTTATGATTTTCTAAGTGCCCTGATACCACTTCCTTAACAATGGATTCCAGCATTTTCCCGACGACTGATATCAGGCTAACTGGCCTGTAGTTCCCTGTTTTCTCTCTCCCTCCTTTCTTGAATAATGATGTTACATTTGCTACCTTCCAATCCACTGGGATTGTTCTAGAATCTAGGGAATTTTGGAAGACCAAAACCAATGCATCCACTATCTCTTCAGCCACCTCTTTTAGAACCCTTGGATGTAGGCCATCAGGTCCAGGAGATTTGTCGGCTTTTAGTCCCATTAGTTTCTCTAGTACTTTTTCTCTACTTATATTAATTACGTTAAGTTCCTCACCCTCATTTCTGCCATTTCCTTATTCCCCATAATAATTTCTCCTGTCTCAGCCTCTAAGGGACCAACGTTTACTTTTGCTCCTCTCTTCCTTTTATACATACTTGTAGAAGCTCTTACAATCTGTTTTTATATTTCTTGTTAGTTTTCTCTCATATCTATTTTTTCCCTTTTTATCAATTTTTTGGTCATCCTTTGCTGGTTTCTGAAACGCTCCCAGTCCTGAGGGTTACTACTATTCTTCGCAACACTATAAGCTTCGTTTTTTAATCTAATGCTATCCTTAACATCTTTAATTAGCCACGGAACTCCCATAAGTATGAATGAGGATTCCCTTCTTTTCTTGGTTGGGCCAGCCCATGTGATCGCAGGGCGCTTGCGAACCGCCTGCGCCCCTGGGGCACGTGGGCCTCTGCCCACGAGTACCCGGAGAGGCCCAGGACCGCAAGTCTCCATATCTCCCGGACCACCGGGTAAATTTGTAGATTTTTTGCTGGTCGGAGGCATCCGCCCGCGGGAAGCCTTCGATCGCAAATTTCGGGCCAATGTGTTTCAGCTCCTGGTGCTCCTCCCCCACACATGCTCAGAAGCACTAAGCAGCTGGAATGGCCTTCCCAGTCGGGTTGCCAACTCTGGTTGGACGTATTTTTGAAGGTTTCATCACATGACCTCTTGCCTCCAACCACCCCACTCAGTCAAACAGCTACTTCCGCCCCCATCTCCAATAATTTTTATAACTAATAAAAGTGTTTAAAGAAAATGGAAAAAAAAACTTAATGTCCCTATGATTTTTCTCCCCGGGTGGCTTGCGGCAGCGTCCAGGAGATTAATCTTCAATTCCTGGAGACTCCAGGGCAATCCTGGAGGGTTGGCAACCCTACTTCCCAGTAGGCATACCCCTGCTCTGCATGATAATGGATGAGGAGCAGCAGGGACAAGAGGATCTGAGAGTGAGGCATCCTGGCAGAAGACAGCTCACATCTTTTTACACTTGCGCTATTACCGTATTGATGCTGCTGCATTTGCACTTGATTTGCATCTGTTTTTTACATTCTGACATGGGCAAATGAGCCCTGCAGGAAATTTGGGGGTATGTTCCTGTCGGCAAGATCGGCAGCCTAAATTTTGCCGTAATTTCAGCGTAAACGGCATTGAGGAAATTCCGGGCCACTGTCTAGTTTTTGTTGCACTAACCCCCTGTTCTGATCCCCTCGTGCGGCCGCACCTTCCAACTCCACGAATTTAATGAACCCTCGCTGATGGGAGTTAAGAGGGAGTCAATCAGCCTGCCGCTCACTCCTCTAAATGGCTCCGTAGCTGAATGCTTCATGTGATGGGATGCTAAAAGACACGTAGGTTCAATTCCCGGTTGTGCTGTTCACTGCTCTCAGCCGGTGCGGCCTTTGGGGTGCTGCAGTTACTCTCAGTGCCCCAGGGCTGGGGAAAGGAACAAAATAAGCCAGGGTCCCTGCTCCCGATGAATAGCAGGTGGGACGTGTGAGTTTCTAGATGTCAGGTGAGGACTAGATTGAGTGAGGAGGTGACCAGCGCGCTCAAGAGGGGAGAAAAAAAGCGTCAAAATATTGAGCCCAACAAGCCCGTTCCTTTTTGATGGATCACCGCACCTCTCAATCCCTCCTCCCTCTACCCCCCTCGAGGGTAATAATAACCCTTCACGGTTGCGTGAATGCATCTAATCAGGGTGTGAGCAAGGGACAGGAAGTAAGTAGAGAGGGTGTTGATGTTTTGTTTATTTTTATTGAACGGTTAATGATTAAAAGTGTACACAAGGGGGACTGTGTGGAATCTAATTATATGCTGAATTGCGGTGGTGCGCAATGAGTCAGTTGCATGCCTGCACTTGGCGTTAGTTCTGCCCCAATGCCCTTGTATCCAGATACAGTCACTACCTTGTGCCAGTGTTAAGCTCACACACGATTAACGGCTCCACAATGTTGATTCTTCCTCTGGCTTTTTTGTTGTTGTTGGTAACTCTACTACAGGGATGCTGTTGTTTCACCTGAGACATAAAAGGCTGCAATACCGCTTCCCGCCTCCCCGTCCATCATTCCTAGCTGGGGTGTAGGAGCCACAGGCATCGGCAGCCCTTCAGCCCCCACCCAAAGAGCTATTCTTCACTTATGAGGCAAGTTTTGTGCTGCAAAGGTGTTCGAGGCTCTGCTGTCCGCAAGGCCAGTACTCAGGTCATTAGTGGAACAAATTCTTCTGTTTTTAATTTTTTTCCTACTGATTATCACTGTCAGAGAGTACTGGTGGCTCTGCTACCTCACTGAGGCCAATCTTAATACTCCTACCATGTCCCTGACTGAGAACCATCCATTCAGCACAGATCAGGGATCAAACTGGGGCCTTCTTGGTCTGTATGGCGTACATGCCAACCTGGAAGAAAGAGCTGCATTTATGTAGTGCCTTTCACAGCCTCAGGGCATCCCAAAGCCAATGAAGTATCTTTTTTTTGGAGGTGTAGTCATTGTGGTAATGTAGGAAACGCAGCATCCAAATTGCGCACAGCAAGCTCCCACAAACAGTAATCTGATAATGACCAGATCATTTTTTTTTTGTGTGTTGGTTTGAGCCATAAATATTGGCCAGGACACTGGGACTAACTACCCTGCTCTTCTGCGAAATAGTGCCATGGGATCTTTTACATCCAACTGAGAGGGCAGATGGGGCCTCGGTTTAATGTATAACCTGAAAGACGGCACCTCCGAGAAGTAGCAAAAACTGACCAACAGTGCCAAAAATGCTAAGATGTCAAAAGGAATCCTTGAATAAAAGCCTATGACATGTGTAAAAAAAAATATTTACACTGGAAGTGCTGTGGGGAACGGACTTGTTGTGTAAGCTGTGGGTCTGTGAGTATACCCAACGTTCCTTCACTTCAAGTACATAAAAAGCTGGAGAGAGTACTGAAAGCACAAGATTTATTTTCTGCAGGTACCTGAGGCACGCTTTCCTCTTATCCCCCAATGCCTCCCCTGTGCTGATTGTGTTCCATAAATGCCGACAGGGTCCCCTTGACACCGGGTTCTGTAACTACTCACGGAGCGAAGGATCCATGGAAAATGAAGTTTAAATTTCTTAATTTTAAACTGAAGTTCGAAATGCGCAGCACGAGCACAGAGAGCGACAGAATTCAGATTCATATCATGCATGACTCTTCTCTGCCAAAGATAAAGTCTTGTTTTTAAAAATGTATTTTTACTCTCCTGTATACCGAGATTTTATATTCTTCTGTATTTTTTTTGCTGACAAAATCGATGAACTTCTGTTTTCATTTTCCCAACTTGGAGTGAAGAAACCCCTCTGGATCAAATCCCGGTGTTGCAGTCTTTCGAAAGCACTCTCAGCATGGCCCTTTTATTGACCATGGTTAACAAGTGCTAGATGAGCAGTGAATTCATGATTGAGCTGTCGACAGCAACAGGACTGCACATCGGTTGAGTAATAGCCTTTTGGAAACCATAACAAACCAATTTAAGGAAAAAAAACTGGCTGAGGAAAGCTGATACTAAGAATGTTATCCCTGGACATTATGTAGCTGAATGATTCAGAATAGCTTGGAGCGACTGTCATAAATTTGGGTTTGAACGGCCCACTTTACACTTACTCATTCAAGCGATTCAGTTTCTGGCCAGCGGGTTAAAACTGTTGGAGAATGCAAATAACTAAACAGTGGATCCAATTTATACCTCACCTTTTGCAAAGAGAAGAATCTGGGTCCGTTTCTCCATGTGTAGCCTGGACAATAAGTATCAGGGTATTGCAGCTGTAACTAACCCTGCCCTCACCCGCACTTTTCAGCAGGGATTGGCATAGAGCAGTCAGGAGCCCTGCCTGATATTTTTATTCCCTCTTGTTAATCAGGATACTTAAATCATTTTCACACTCCCAGCCACTCCCTCCGCTGAGATCAGCTAGCTTGTCTCAAACCAGGGACTCAAAAGACTTCAGACCCCAAATGGCCCATTAGGCCATTGAGGGAGCTTAGTGTTTGATTTTAATATTATTACCCTCCAATGCAATGAGGAAGGTTTATAAACAAGTGAGAGAGATAGCTTTAGTTTCCAATAACATTTTGGTTCAGCTTTATGCTGGATAGCAAATATATAAATGTCCATAAACAATGGCGCCAGCATGAGGTAGTTTTACACGCCTGTTCTGGGCTCTCTGACTCCCACCAATCCTGACCTTCCGTACAGCCTTCTTTTTCCACAATTTTCTATCCAATACACTATTGCCTATTGAGCCATAGATGGTTAGAAGAAAGAACTTGCATTTCTATAGCACCTTTCACAACCTCAGGACGTCCCAAAGCACTTTACAGCCAATGAAATACTTATGAAGTGTAGCCATTGTTGAAATGTAGGAAATGGGGCAGCCAATTTGTGTACAGCAAGCTCCCACAAACAGAAATTAAATAAACAACCAGATAACCTGTTTAAGTGATGTTGGGTGAGGGATAAATATTGGCCAGGTCACCGGGGAGAACTCCCCAGCTCTTCATTGAAATAACACCATGGGATATTTTACATCCATCTGAGAGGGCAGATGGGGCTTCGGTTTAACGTCTCAACCAAAAGACGGCACCACTAACAGTGCAGCACTCCCTCAAGTCTCTGGAGTGGAACTCAAACCCACAACCTACTGGCTCAGAGGCAAGAGTGCTACGAACTGAGCTACAATTGACATGAAGAAAGAGAGTTGCAGCACAGAAAATTATTTGGCCCATCTTGTCTGTACTGGTTCTTGGCTAGAACAACCCAAGCTATTCCCATCAGCCTACTTGCTCTCCCCAGAGTTTTGTACCTTCCTCTCTTTCAAATATTTATCCACCTTTCCCTTAAAAAGTGCAATGACCTCTGTCGCAACTCTTTGTGTAAAGAAACTGAACTGGACCAGCCACATAAATACTGTGACTACAAGAGCAAGTCAGAGGCTAGGTATTCTGCGATGAATGACTAACCTCTTGACTCCTCAAAGCCTTTCCACTATCTACAAGGCACAAGTCAGGAGTGTAATAGAATACTCTCCACTTGCCTGGATGAGTGCAGCTCCAACAACACTCAAGGAGTTCGACACCATCCAGGACAAAGCAGCCCGCCTGATTGGCAGCAGGCACATGGGAACACCACCACCTCCAAGTTCCCCTCCAAGTCACACACCATCCTGACTTGGAAATATATCGCCGTTCCTTCATCGTCGCTGGGTCAAAATCCTGGAACTCCCTACCTAACAGCACTGTGGGACTACCTTCACCACACGGACTGCAGCGGTTCAAGAAGGCGGCTCACCACCAACTTCTCAAGGGCAATTAAGGATGGGCAATAAATGCTGGCCTTGCCAGCGTCGCCCACATCCCATCAATGAATTAAAAAAAAACCTTTGCTCACTCTCTTAGTTATAATTTTAAATTGATGACCCCCCTCACCACTGACCCCCCTCCCCCCACCGCCAACCAGAGGAAATGGTCTTTGCCTAATCACCCTATCAAAACCTTTTATCATTTTGGTTCACCTCATAAACTTTTCAAATTCAAAGTGTAAGTGTATTTTCTCTGATAATTAAGAGTCAATTCTCCCAGATACTAAAATCTTAGAGAATTGAAAGTGTGCTGGAAATTGGGATATATCTTCCAATCGACAAAGTACATGTACCAATGTTTAATCTACTCCCACTACATTCCCTGTGTGCTAATTTAGGCAGGCTTTAACAGGTTTATTTGAAATGCATCTCCAAATCCCAGTTTATTTCTAATCCCTTCAGACTTCCTCTGAGCCCTCTCTGAACTGTCTATGACAGACTAATATTTAATTTGACACAAGTTGTGGTGCTTAATTATAGATTCTATAAATATCCATTTCATTCCCAAAGTGTTAACTTTCTAATTACACTTCAATTCCTTCCTTTCCACCAATTTCAGTCCCCCTTTTCCTGAACCCACTGCCTTGTGTGAGGCTACAGTTGGAGAGCTGTTCGCCTCCCTCTGGTAGCTCACCCAGGTGCCCATTTCTGAAGTGTGAGCTTAGACAGTGAGTGCTGGCAGGCTATTTGATTATGGAGCAGATAATGCCCATGCCCAGTCCTGTCCTCATCTAACCTGCACGCCCTTGTCCTTAGTCAATTTTGTATCCATGCTGCCACTGTCCCTTTTATTCCATGGGCTTCAACTTTTCTGGTAAGCCTATTATGTGGCACTTTATCAAATGCTTTTGGAAGTCCATGTACACCACATCAACCATATTGCCCTCATCAACCCTCTCTGTTACCTCATCAAAAAACTCAATCAAGTTGGTTAAACATGATTTGCCTTTAACAAATCCGTGCTGGCTTTCCTTAATGAATCCACACTTATCCAAGTGACTGTTAATTTTGTCCCAGATTATCATTTCTAAAAGCTTCCCCACCATCGTGGTTAAACTGACTGGCCTGTAGTTGCTGGGTTTTCCTTACACTTGTGGAAACCCACCATCACGTTCAAGAGTTTCTAAACTGAGCTACTAAATAAAGCTTCCCTGATGTGGACTGCGCATTGTGCCGCCATTGAAATCAATAGGATGACAATCGGCTGGCTTTCTACAGTGAGTGGGCAATCTGCTACGCCAGATTACCGCCCAGGCGGGGGCGGTGGAAATGACCCCCAATATGGCCAAGGAAAGGTAGGGCTTTTGCTATGGAACTGAAGTCCCTCATCCCTGGAACCATTCTCGTAAATCTTTTCTGCACCGTCTCTAAGGCCTTCACATCCTTCCTAAAGTGCGGTGCCCAGTTGAGAGTGAACCCTGACCAATAGAGTGCATAATTGTAGGCTGTACAGTAAAGCTTTGAATCTGGCTGCGTGTTGCTCCAGCCCTCAGTGATAAGGAGTCTAATGATAACAGAACTTTAGGATTGATCGGTTGTGACTGAAATTCAATTACAATGAAGTCCAACATTCACACAAGATTAGTTAGCACTATTGCTGATTTAAATTCCCATGCTAATGAACAATGGGGAAACACCATTAAACACATTTGTTTTAACTCATAGGCCTAGAAATTCAGTCGCGTTTGCGCCCACTTATTGGCTAAAGAGTGGTTTGCGCCGGAAGTTCGTTAGTGCCCGAAATTCAGTTGGTCCCTAAAGTCGGCGTTAGCCGGTAGCGCTGCGCCGGCACCGATGACGTCATCGGTGTGCGCAGCGCCCCGGTTCCAACGCGATTCCGTGCCGAAGGCCAAATTCAGTTGCGACCGCCTCGCCCGTAGCGGCTGCAAACAGCGTTTGAAAAACGGGGCCTTGCAGCTCCGAGAGGCCGGCGCATAAAGGTGGAGGGGCGGCCGGCCGCTTTCCCGGCGGCCGCCTGGCCGCACCTCCCTCCCCAGACTCCTGCACCACCCCCCCACGGCATTGGTGTCTGACTCCCGCGAGCCCGGCACTTCTCCGTGGTGCCGGGCTCATTTGCCGGGGGAATCCAGCGGCGATCTCACGGCTGCAGGCAGCTCCTCCTTAAGAGAAGGAGGAGGCCTGCAGTACCCCAGCCTGCCGCACCGCATCGGGTGGCGCAGCGGCAGCTGGACGCCTGAAACTGACTTTCATCGCCCCAAGCGAGGCGGCCAAACCCTGCAATAGCGCCCGTCTCCGTCTTGGGGCGCTGCAACTGAATTTCAGGCGGGTGCTACGGGAATCCGGGCGAGCGCTAAATTTCGGGCGCTAACGACATGGCACGGCGATAGCGAATTTCTAGGCCATACTTTTTCTTTTACTTAATTGGAGTCACATATCAGCAGAGGTGGCCCTGCATTAAAGCCACCAATGGGGACTCGGGCCCAGGTCTGGTTACACAGCTACCAGCAGCCCATCCAGGCTGCCATTCTTCACGTGTGAGCTCAGACACTGGCGGGTAATTTTAACTCTGGGCGATGGACTAAAATGGGCGATATCGAACTAATCGCCCATTATACACCCCGCTCAATTTTCATTTCTGTTGTCTTCAATCAGGTGGCCAATTCGATATTGACCAATTCGATATTGCCCATTTTACACCATCACCCAAAGTTAAAATTACCCCCAGAGAGAGTTGGCCTGGGAGGCGACTGAACGACAGTGGTTTCCAAATGGAGCCCGATCTTGTCCCCACCTCACGTCCATACAAGTGCACTTTCCAGCAGGTGTTCGGTCGTTACCTAGCGATCAGGAGTGAGAACCGTAGCTACACAATTAAATGGCATCATTTTTTTTTCCATACCTAATTTTTTTTTTTAAAGAAGCTTTCACCTAATTTTTAGGAGTGGGCCTTTGGCGTAGCGGTAGCATCCCCAACGCTGGGCCAGAAGGCGTAGGGTTTCGAACCCCACTCCAGACAGTCCCGGCAAGTGGAGTCGGAGCTCCGGCTCTAAATTCTGGGTTGACATCCAGCGGGATACTTGCGTCCGTGGGTGTGGGTAGCACCCCCCCCCTCATATGGGTTGTGGGAGCCCGTAAAACCCTCCCGCCATAGGACTAACCACCCTAATGGCTGGTACGAAGATGGTTATGGTCACGGAAGGAGCGTTAACCGCGGCCAGAAATCCTTCCACCACTTCATACAGTTCCCCAAAGGGAACAGTATGAAGACACGTACGACGACGACCTCATTTTTCTTCTTTCTCCTTCTCCCGCTACCCATTTGACTCCATAGCCAACCAAAACGTCAGAAGACTGGTGAATGACATTGTTGGGCTCTAGAGATGACCAGGGGTATCTCGGTTGAGTTTTTACTTGGTAAAACAGGGCTGCCGAAAAGCTGCTGAACCTGCCCGTAACAAAGGGTGCAAGAATACAGCTGGGCTCATCCGTGGCGGGCTAAGGGCTCAAAAGGGGACTTCTCAGTTACCGGCATTGGAAGAGTTAACAGAATAGTCAAAGCAATCAAATGTTTGGTCATTGACCTGAGGCGTTTACACTGTGTTTGTGTTTTATGTCCCTTTTATATTGCGGGGGGGGGGGAAGGACACCCTGTAATTCTGCCTGAGGCACTGTAGCCCTCCCTCAGAGGTAGTTTCTTAGATGTCAACGATAGCATTTTGGAAGCGGCAGCTACCGTTAAGAAGCTGCCTCTGACATCTCATTTATCTGGTCTGCTATCTTGGCTCTGACCATGGATGGATTGAACCCTCCGACACGGAGCAGAAATACGAGAGCTGGTTCCACCATCAGCCGCTGCAAGTGCAGGCCAGGGAATCATGGGCCCATGATTTTCCTGGAGGTTGTGGGGCTGTGATTTCCTGACTGGCGCTCCCAGCGGGTGCGTTCCACATTTGAGAACACCCAAGTGCAGGATCGGCCTACAGTTTCCCATTGTTGACTCATACGAACCTCCCCCCCGCCAACAAAATCAGGGAGGTTCTTGGCCAGGCATGGCAATTGCTCATGTGCAACTTGTCCTGTTCTGTAATATACTCGGGGCAAATTCAGTCACAATTCCAAGTGCACTGGAAATGGTTGTGAATACAAATCACACATAAGTCTGTCTAATGCTCCCAGGATTTAAATCCAGCTTGTAAAATGAGAAAGGGGCAGATTTTCCTTGTTAGGCTAATTCTACTCCCCTGCCCCCCACCCTCAATTGCAGCCTGTATCTCATCCTTTTTTTCACCTCTCTTTCTCTCCGCAGAAGCAGCCAAGGGTACATGCACATGAAGTTCAGCAGAACGAAAGACTGCAAGTACATTCTCGGCCAGAACAGCCCTCCTTTTGACAGTATCCCAGAGGTCATAAACCACTACACAAGCCACAAGCTGCCAATTAAGGGGGCTGAACATCTCTCCCTGCTGTTTCCTGTGACGGTACAAACACTGTGACTGGAGCACCGGCAGCTGCCCGAAGCACGGCAGTAAAAAGGAAAGCAATCTGCGGGGGAAAGAAAAGGAGACTTATCTTAATGGACATAGAACGTCAACAAGAATTTCAGCCACCTGGTTTATGATACAGTGACTGTAGCTTGATTGGACACAGGGCTCTAGAGGCTAGAGCTCCATTTCTGGGCTGTGATATAATTGCAGGCCAAAGCGGTTGAATATCTCATTTCCTGGGCTTTTGTTTCAGAGGTTGTGGTGAATTGGATCATGAATGTTGTTGAACTCACTTGTAAGGATTCAGTCACTCATTTACTGGGAATATACGGAATGTCTTTTATTTCTCCTGCGGTCCTCCCACCTCTCCCCTCCTGAATCTAATACTACGGGCCCCTGACATCCTCCAGTACTTCACCCAAGTGGCCATGTGCAAGCAGAGTCACTGAGTGTTGGCTGGCTGTTTCAGCACGAGGGCATCACAGCCAAGCCTAATCATGTCTCCACCCGACATCCAGCACACATGCACTTTCCAGCAGGGGTGGGAATCTGTGGCTAGTGATCTGGAGCGGGGTATCCCTGATTGACCTTCCCTCCCACCCCCCTCCTGACACAATGGACATTGAGGTCAATTATCGTGTCCTACCCTGACTGAGCTTAGCTATGTTGGCACTAACCAGGGATCAAACTTGGGACCTTCCTGGTCTGTGTGACTCAGTACCACATTGCGCGATGCCATTACCAACTGGAGTATTGGGAGGGGAAAGGGGGGGATTGATATGGAATGTCTTGAGGAGCCTCCAGTGTAATATGTGTTTTCTATTTTCAATAATATTTCTGTAAATATCTAACAATTTTTATAAAATATGCTTGGAAGAAATGTCTGAATGCATAATTCACAAATTAGGAGGCTTCGAGCACAGAGTGTTCTGTGCAGAGGTTTAAGAAATGACAGCAATCACAGTAATTAACAAATGTAAGAAGTCACACAACACCAGGTTATAGTCCAACAGCTTTATTTGAAATCACAAGCTTTCGGAGCGCTGCTCCTTCTTCAGGTGAAGTGGAGAAATGCATAAAGACACAGCTTATATAGTCAGAGAATCATGTCAGATGTTTACAGGTAACCTTTCCAACTGCCATTTATCGCACCTCGGCAGAGAGATAATCACAGCAGTCAAAGGTGTGAATGGTGTCCAAACAGGTCAGTCAGGGAAACATTACATCAAAGAACAATGAGGTGGGGTCACAAGGGGTCAAATATTGCAGATGCTGGGGTCTGTATGAAAAACAAAAAAACAGACAAAAAACATTTTTTTTGGCTGGAAATCACAGCAGGTCCGGCCGCATCTGTGTAGAGAGAACAAGCCAATGTCGACTCGAGTCTGGATGACCCTGCATCAGGTGGGGTTACATGTAGCGTGACATGAACCCAAGATCTCGGTTGAGGCCGTCCTCATGAGTGCGGAACTTGGCTATCAGTTTCTGCTCGACGATTTTGCGTTGTCGTGTGTCTCGAAGGCCACCTTGGAGAATGCTTACCCGAAGATCGGAGGCTGAATGTCCTTGACTGCTGAAGTGTTCCCCGACTGGGAGGGAACACTCCTGCCTGGTGATTGTTGCGCGGTGTCCGTTCATCCGTTGTCGCAGTGTCTGCATGGTCTCGCCGATGTACCATGCTCCGGGGCATCCTTTCCTGCAACGTATGAGGTAGACAACGTTGGCCGAGTCACATGAGTATGTACCATGTACCTGGTGGGTGGTGTCCTCACGTGTGATGATGGTATCTGTGTTGATGATCTGGCATGTCTTGCAGAGGTTGCTGTGGCAGGGTTGTGTGGTGTCGTGGTCGCTGTTCTCCTGAAAGCTGGGTAATTTGCTGCGAACGATGGTCTGTTTGAGGTTAGGCGGCTGTTTGAAAGTGAGTAGTGGAGGCGTGGGGATGGCCTTAGCGAGGTGTTCGTCGTCATCGATGACATGTTGAAGGCTGCGAAGAACATGGCGTAGTTTCTCCGCTCCGGGGAAGTACTGGACGACGAAGGGTACTCTGTTGGTAATTAACAAAGTGAGTAATGAGGTCATTACTTGAAGGCATCTCATTCTTTGGCAACATAATGCTTACAAAGCCCTATTTTTTGTCCAATTTAACCTTGGCAGCCTGGCCATAGGTGGCACATACTAATGCTTGTTCTTTCATATTCAACCTCTCTCCCTCTGTCTGTCTGTGCCTTTCTGTCTGGTTCTCTTTATACATGCCTCTCCCACCCTCTGTATCTCCTTCCACCCATCCATTCACCCTCCTTCATTTTGTCTATCTCTCTCTCACTGTTTGTCTGTCTTGTCTATCTGTCTCTCCTTCCCTCTATCTGTCTGCTGTTCCTCCCCTCTGTCTGTCTCTCATTCCCTTCCGCTATCTCCTGACTCTCTGCAGCCTCTGTTTCTCTCCGTGTGTGTGTCTCTCACTATCGTACACATCAAACATCCCAAAACTAAGACAGGTCACATGACTGAGATTTAGCAGAGCACCTGACTCTGTGGTTGTGCTTATTCCAAGCTGGAATCCTTTAAATAGACTCCCTGAACAACACTGTGATGACAGTAATCTCCTCGCAACTCCATCATCATCACAGTCATAACCTGATTTTAACAGAGCCATTTATTGTAATCCCACCACTAACAGTGTCATGATAAATGAGCAACTTGTAATTACAGCAAGCACAACAGAGAGTTTGTGTTGTCACAACAGAATAATGACACAGATTATTCCTGGGCTTAATACAAAATATTACCACGAGGGAACGAACAAATATAATCATATTTTTTTGTTCATTTTCTCCTATCCTCCAGGTGCTGACTCCCCTGGGCTATGGTTCTCTGTCTGCCATTCATCCTCCAGTACCTCACCCAAGTGGCCACTCTTCATGTATGAAGCCAGACTGTTGGGTGCTAGGGTGGAGGAGCTCACCTAGCAAGAGTGTCAGCAGGCTACTCCACCATCTGGGCCCACCACAGCTCAGCCTGGTCCTGTCCTCTCACTGTGTCCAGCAGGGGTCGCTGGAGAACTTTGGCTGATTCCAACCCCATGTAGCCCAGGTGCTCTGACACACCAACTTCAACACCTGCCTTCTGCCCTGGCTCAGGGCAGGTAGTTCAGCGCAGATCAAACCTGGGAATTCCTGGTCTGCTTGGCTCATTTTGCACAATCCCTTTAACAGAGCCATCTGGGTTATATTCAGTGAAAATCAACGAATGTCTCTCCATATCAGAAAGTCATCCTGAGCCTGGAGATTCTGGTGTCAGTTGACTCAAAGGTAGCTCAGGAGGTTGTGCGTTCAAGCCCCACCCCAGGATTTGAACCCATAGCCCAGGTTGACACTTCAATGCAGTACTGAGGAAGTGCTGCATTGTCAGAGGTGCCGTCTTTCAGGTCAGACACTAACTCTGTCCGCCTGTTTTAGGGAGACGTAAGAGATCCCATGGCGCTATTTCGAAGAAGAGTAGCAAAGATTTCCTGGGGCCCTGGTCAACATTTATCCCTCAACCAACACCACCAAAATCAGGTTAACTGGTCATTTATCTCATTGTTGTCTGTGCCACATTTGCCCGTATAACAACTGTGACTACACTTCAAAAGTCATTAATTGAAATACCTGTGAAGTGCTTTGGGATGTGCAAATGCTACATAAATGCAAGCTTTATCTTTCTTTTTACCAGAGGTTCTGACTATCTCTGCACTGCCATGGTGACCTTATTCAAAAATAGATCAGAAAACTCCCTTTTCAGTCACACAAGCACCGAAGCTTGTAAAAGTGTACGGTGGAGTCTGCTTCACCAGAACTGAGGGCTTTGCCATTGTTATGTTGGTTAGGCTGCAGAGAGAGTGGTAGCCAAGTAGAGATTAAAGTGCCACACCCACACAGAATCACACACACAGAAACCCCACAGTGCAGATAGAGGCCATTTCGGCCCATCGAGCCTGCACCGACACATATCCCACCCGATCCCCGTAACCCCTCCGATTCTCCCTCTGTGTTCTGCACGGTTTCCAGCAGCAGTTCTTGATGCAGGAAAATTTGGGTCACAGCCGCTGTCGTCAGTGGAAAATTCTCCTCCTTCACAGTTTGAGGAGCTGCAGATGGCAAATGATTACGGTAAAACTGCCGTGAAGAATCTAACTCATTGTGCTTACATGGGAATTATATTTCAGGCTCAAAAATCAACATTTGGGTCAATACAAAATCCAGTAGTGATGGCCACAATTGGATAATATGAAGAATAAATTGGGATTGAATGAATGTAATCTCGCTGCAAAGATTTGTACATCTGAAATCTGCTAAATTGGCTTTTTTTCTTATGTAATCTATCCCGCACAGCACCCAGCTGGTCTGTTACACATTGTTTTTCCTCCTCGCTTTGGGACGTCCTAATGTTGTGAAAGGCACTATATAAATGCAAGTCTTTCTTTCTTGCTTGCTGTTGGCCCCTTTTTGACATTGAGTTCCAGGGTTGTGTCGGCCATCTCACCCACCTAGTTATTCCTCGTCTGAGCCCAGAAGAGTGTTGAAGATACAGTTGGGGCCACCTTATCTCACCTATCTTCTTAAGCCACAAATCTGTTCCTCCAGTTCTGACTTACGACTTACTGCTGGCTCTCTTCACCCTACTATCGGAGGCTGTTCTGCTTGCCGGAACACTCTTCCACATGACTTATTACCTCCTTGCTGCCTTCAAAAACATCCTAAAAACTCTTTGGCTGTGCGTTTGGGTTCCCTTCCTCCTTAATCCGTTCCCTTTGTAGATTTCAAAAAAACCCTGTACAATAGCAAAATGCTGGAAGCCTGTTTGGCCCAGTGGTAAGGGCATGATACAGTTAAACCTAGAAGCACAGACACAGCTGTGAGTTTTAATTTAACTTTGGAAAAGACATTTACTTTGGACAATGAGCATCTCGATAGGTGATTTAACGGTGAATAGGTGATATAACTTTGGACAATGAGACTTTGTGTTTTAATGGGTTTCGATGGATCTTCAATGGATAAGACAACGATACCAGTTTCGTTGGAACAATGGACTTCCTGGCCTCAATGGAAAACTTTAACCTTGGGCAAAACACATCAGCAGTAAGACTAAATCACATTAAATATGTACCACAGAGGGGGTTGGGGGGAGACAAGATAAGGAATTATCTTCCGTCCCTCAGCCCTGTACATATCCTGTGGTTTGGATTACTAGGTGTGTATTGGAAAACAAGAGTTGGGGGAAGGCCCAGACTCAAAAAGGCGTGACGGAAGAGCTGTAAAAAGGAACCACACCACAGCTCTGTCTCTCTCTCTCTCGGAAGCTAGCTCTGACTACAGCAACTGCCAGGTGTAAGAAGGAAGGGAAGACGGTCATCTCCAGCTCCCAGCCTGCAATCGACGTCGGCCACGACCAGCTGGACGGGTGATTGTAAATATCAGTTGACTCTACAAGGGGTTTGCGCTGTGTAGGCAGCTGCAGTCAGATAAAGGAGGACAGGGACAGGTCATCCGATCCAGGCCTACAATCCACAACGGTAACGACCGGCTGTATGGGTGATTGTAAGTTTCAGCCAAATCTCAACAGGTTTTTGTCTGTGTTTTGTTGGTTTTAATAAACTAACAGTTTTGGGTTGAACCTAAAACTTTGTGTCGTCTACCATTTTGTTCCTGTAAAACCCAGAGTCAAGGAACCCTTGTGAGGACGAGGAAACCAAACACCTTACACCTTCTCCTGCTAGGCAACCCCTTCTAAAGTGCTGTGAGATGTTTTTCAGTGTGAGGGGTGCTCTATGGAAGCAAGTTGCTATTGGGTGCTAGGGTGTAGGAGTTAGCCTAGCAAAGGAATGAGCTTCAGTCAGTCAAAAGGCCTTTTGTTGTCCTTGACTTTTCATATGCAGTTGTCTTATTCATCCTTGGAGGCCTGATCCAGTCCTCACCTGAGATCCAGAAGGGGGTCACCGGATAGCGATCGATAATGGGAACCCTGCCTGCTTCACTGTGTGCATTACATCACGCTCTTCTATCACTCCTCACTGAACTCCACTGGTTCCATCTCCCTAGTGCTCCAAATTCAGAATCCTTGCCCTTGTTTACGAATCTCTCCATGGACTTGGCCCACCTGACATTCTGTTTTAACTCTACATCCCAGCCTGCAATCTTCCAACTCTGGCCTCCTGTCCAGCCCACCCTCCCAGCATTCCTTACTCTGCGACACAGACTTCTGATGTCCCAGCCCCACTCTCTGGGATGTCACTTCCTTAACCTCTCACCGCTTGGTGACTTCTCTCCGTGCGATTAAAAGCCTCCTCAAAACAATCTTTTTGACTGCGCTTTCAGTCAATGTTCCTAATGTTTATACTGCTGCTCGGTCTCTCTCTCTCCTACACGGAATTTGGGATATTTTATTACATTAAAGGAGCTGTGTAAATGTCTGATATTCCTAGAAACATACAGAATCATGGAATCATACAGCACAGGAGGAGACCATTCGGCCCATTGTACCTACTCCAGATCATTGAAGGAGCAATGAGTCCCACTCCCCTACTCTTTCCCCATAGCTCTGCAAAGTGTTCCTTTTCAAGTGTATTTATCCAATTCCTTTTTGAAAGTTACTATTCAATCTGCTTCCACCGCCCTTTCAGGCAGCGCATTCCAGATCACAACAACTCGCTTTGTAAAATAAATTCTCATTCTCCTCTAGTTCTTTACCAATTACCTTAAATCTATGTCCTCCTCCCAGTGGAAAGAGTTTCTCCCCATTTACTCTATCAAAACCCCTCATAATTTTGAACATCTCTATTAAATCTCCCCTTAACCTTCCCTGCTCTAAGGAGAACAACCTCAGCTTCTCTAGTCTCTCCACATATTGTTGATTAGAAAGTTGTCACTACAGTTTTCAATTTTTGCTCCCTTCAACTGTGACTCCAGGCTGGGAGTGCAGGTTTAGTGTATTTACCCTCATAGATGTAAATTGAGCAGATTTAAAGAAAGACTTGCATTTATATAGTGCCTTTTGCAACCTCTTGTGCACAGCAAGATCCCACAAACAGCAGTGGTTTTTTTTTTAGTGCTGGTTGAGGGATAAATATTGCCATGGGTTCTTTTACATACATCCACCTGAGAGGGCTGATAGAATCTCAGTTTAACCTCTCATTCAAAAGACAGCATTGAAGTGTTAGTCTAGATTTTGTGCTCAAGTCCCTAGAATGAGGTTTGAACCCACAACCTTCTGACTCAGAGGCGAGAGTGCTGCCACTGAGCCACTTCTTTTGAGTAACCAAAGGTTTTCATTCATTGTAGAACTGCTTATTCCTCAATATAACTGTGTTTAGATTCTGGAGAAGCACATTGTGTAAGAATCTGATCCACCAGTGATATTTGCTATCAGCAGGTCAATAGCTGCACAGGGGCTATTTTGGCATTAGAGGGCCCCCTGGTGGTGATGATTAACATTTCCATTGCTATGAGCATCTAACCTATACCAGAAACCTGGAAAATTGTAAAATGTGAAAGAGTACAAACCTCATTAATAGCAGAAAAGAAAGTGCGTGCATTTATACGGCATCTTCTCATGCCTTCAGGTTCATATCCAGTGGATCACTTTTGAAGTACAACCACTGTTGTTGGGAAGGCAGATACAACAGCAAATTGCACACAGCAAGGTCCCACAAGCAGCAAATGAGACGAGCGGCCAGGCAATCTGTTTTTGGTGCTGCTGTTTGAGGGAGACTGTTGGCCAGGACACTGGGAGAAATCACTGCTCCTCATCAAATAATGCAGATACTTCTGCATCTGGACACAGCTGTATCTGCTGTAGAAATTGGGTCCATTTGCTTGTCTGTTATGAAAGTATCTTCAAGTTCTTGAATTAAAGAAGCCTCACCCATTTAGAATCAAAGTAATGACGCACTCGGACACACATCCTTTGCTGAGCGATGTCACTGTGAACTCTTCTGGAGAGCGATCAGCAGCTCCCCTCCTGTCCTGCTGGAGTCCAGTTCCATAGGCACGGTGCAGCGACAGTGAGCTTCTTTAAGACGCTCCTTAAAACCTACCTCTTTGACCAAGCTTTTGGTCATGTGTCCTAATATCTCCCTATGTGGCTCAGTGTCAAGTTTTGCCTGATACCGCTCCTGTGAAGCACCTTAGGATGTTTTACTACGTTAAAGGCACTATATAAGTTGTTGTTGCTGTTGTTAAGTGTCAGGAGGCCATTCGACCGTGGAGGGTATCGCAGTCAAGCTCAATCCTATCCTCGCCTGTCATGCACTTGCATACACTTCCCTGCAGGGGTCACTGGCGAGCAGGCAGGGGCAGGAACGATGGCTCATTTTTCTCCTGAGCCAATTGTCAAGCCCAACTGCTGCCCCAGGTGTGATCAGTGAACTCAGCACAGACCCGGGATCAAACCTTCTTGATCTGGAAGACTCAGCTCCACACCGGGCGGTGCATTTTACTGATGGAGCCACTGTAGGGCTAATTAAAGCTGCTTTCATATTGTGCTCAGACCTGTGCCGAGCTCCCGAAGAGCAGCTCTTGCACAGGCAGGTCGCAAACCAAAAGTAAACTTGCGGTAGAGCAGGCCTGGTAACAACCAGCCTTCCTGACGACCACAATGGCCACGGAAATTGCAGAAGGATTCAAACTGCAAAACAACAAGTATGTCATCATCAGGAAGTGTCCTACCACCCCCCCAATCCCCGACCCCCCATCTCCCCCCGTGTGTATGTTGGTCAGCATCTGAGAGAGAAAGATAGGTTAACGTTTAGGGTGGAGTCCCCTCACCCGGTTGCATCTTTCAGACGAGACATTGGAACTGAGGTGCTGTCTGGCTGTTCAGGTCGATGTTAGGCACCATGATTGGAAGGTGACGAGGTGGTGTTCTGGGAGGATGAGAGCAAATGGGCTGAAGGGCCTGCTTCCTTCAAATTCATTTTGGAAAACGTTAACTTGTCTTTTCTCTTTCAGGTGCTGTTGTGCCTGTTGTGCATTTCCAGCACTTTGGGGGTCGATTTGAATCTGGAGCCATTTTCAGGTGAGCAAGGGTGGGCTGAGTGCGAAACGCACTCACTGGCCTAAGTTTCAAGCCGGGTGTATTTTAACTCCTGGGCCTCATTGACAGTTGATTGGCAGGTTTTCCACACAGTTGCGTCAGGAATGGGAAGCCTCCCAACTTTCTGGCCGTAATTTCCGGTGGGCCTTCAGAGGCCTACATAAAATGGGATTGCACCTCTTAAAGGGAGGTTACATTTACTTTAGTGACATTGCTGTCTCCACGTGCTGCAAACTGGAAGATGAGTCGGAAGCAATATCCCAGGTTTCCTGAAGCCTCCCTAGATGTCCTGATGGAAGAGGTGAGGACAAAAAGGGAAGTTCTCTTTCCTACCAATGGCAAGAAGATACCAAAACTGGATGTTCAACAGGCCTGGAGAGAGCTGGCTGGGATCATCAGCTCCAGGGGTGAGGCCATGGAGCGATTTGAAAACAAGGATGAGAATTTTAAAATCGAGGCGTTGCTTAACCGGGAGTCAATGTAAGTCAATGAGCACAGGGGTGATGGGTGAACGGGACTTGGTGCGAGTTAGGACACGGGCAGTCGAGTTTTGAATGACCTCAAGTTTACGTAGGGTAGAATGTGGGAGGCCAGCCAGGAGCGCGTTGGAATAGTCAAGTCTAGAAGTAGCATAAGAACATAAGAACATAAGAAATAGGAGCAGGAATAGGCCACTTGACCCCCTCGTGCCTGCTCTGCCATTCCATAAAATCATGGCTGATCTTGGGCTCAAAGCCACTTCCCTGTCCGCTCCCCATAACCCTTCACTCCCTTATCTTGCAAAAATCTGTCTATCTCCACCTTAAATGTATTTAATGACCCAGCCTCCTCAGCTCTCTGGGGCAGAGAATTCCACAGATTTACAACCCTCTGAGAGAAGAAATTCCTCATCGCAGTTCTAAAAGGGCAACCCTTTATTCTGAAACTATGCCCCCGAGTTCTAGATTTCCCCACGAGGGGAAACATCCTCTCTGCATCTACCTTGTCGAGCCCCCTCAGTATCTTATATGTTTCAATAAGATCACCTCTCATTCTTCTAAATTCCAATGAGTATAGGCCCAGCCTGCTCAACCTTTCTTCATAAGTCAACCCCCTCATCTCAGGAATTAACCTAGTGAATCGCCTCTGAACTGTCTCCAATGCAAGTATATCCTTCCTTAAACAAGGAGACCAAAACTGTACGCAGTACTCAAGGTTGTAGCAGGACTTCCCTGCTTTATACTCCAACCCCCTTGCAATAAAGGCCAACATTCCATTTGCCTTTTTGATTACTTGCTGTACCTGCATGCTAACTTTTTGTGTTTCATGCACAAGGGCCCCCAGGTCCCTCTGAACTGTAGCATTTTGTAATCTCTCTCCATTTAAATAACAATTTGCTTTTTTATTTTTCCTGTCAAAGTGGATAACCTCGCACTTTCCCACATTATACTCCATCTGCCAAATGTTTGCCCACTCACTTAGCCTGTCTCTATCCCTTTGCAGATTCTTTGAGTCCTCTGCACAACTTGCTTTCCCAATCATCTTTGTATCATCTGCAAACTTGGCTACATTACACTCAGTCCCTTCATCCAAGTCATTAATGTAGATTGTAAATAGTTGAGGCCCCAGCACCGATCCTTGTGGCACCCCACTAGTTACCGTTTGCCAACCGGAAAATGACCCATTTATCCCGACTCTCTGTTTTCTGTTAGTTAGCCAATTCTCTATCCATGCTAATATATTACCCCCAGCTCCGTGAGCTCTTATCTTATGCAGTAACCTTTTATGTGGCACCTTATCGAATGCCTTCTGGAAATCCAAATACACCACATCCACTGGCTCACCTTTGTCCACCCTGCTCGTTACATCCTCAAAGAGCTCCAGCAAATTTGTTAAACGTGATTTCCCTTTCATAAAACCATGCTGACTCTGCTTGACTGCATTATGATTTTCCAAATGCCCTGCTACTGCTTCCTTAGTGAAGGACTCCAGCATTTTCCCAACGACGGATGTAACAAAGACATGGACGAGGGTTTCAGCAGCGGATGAGCTGAGACAAGGCGGAGACGGGCGATGTTACGGAGGTGGAAATAGGCGGTCTTAGCTATGCCGCGGATATGTGGTCGGAAGCTCATTTCAGGGTCACATATGACACCAAGATTGCGAACAGTCTGGTTCAGCCTCAGACAGATGTTAGGGAGAGGGATAGAGTCAGTGGCTAGAGAACGGGGTTTGTGGCAGGGCCCGAAGACAATGGCTTCAGTCTTCCCAATATTTAATTGGAGAAACTTTCTGCTCATCCAGTACTGTATGTCGGACAAGCAGTCTGACAATATAGAGATGGTGGAGGGGTCGAGCGAAGTGGTGAGGTGTTGTCGGCGTACATGTGGAAACTGATGCTGTGTTTTTGGATGATGAGGGGCAGCATGCAGATGAGAAATAGGAGGGGGCCAAGGATAGATTCTTGGGGGACACCAGAGGTAATGATGCAGGGGTGGGAAGAGAAGCCATTGCAATTGATTTCAGCACCTTGAAAGTATGGAGGAGTCCACATCCAGCGTGACATGGCATCACCACTCGGCAGTCTACCGTGGAGTGTGTAGCCAGCTGAAGGGATGCTGCAGCCAGACACTCACAACAGGGGTCAATATTACCAGACTTTGCAGCTTTGGTGGAAGCTCAAACGATTGCCATCTGGGCTCCACCTTGGAAAGGCTGGTGGACTGAATAGATAGGGACTTTAAAAGCGTTATTCATTTCCTACAATATGCTCTCCCAAGAAGATCAGCAGGACTGAGGAGTCTTAGCCCCATGGGAGTGGCAGTGGCACAAAGGGAGAGGTACATGTTGCCCTTTCTCAGGATGTCAGCATGACTGCTCCCTCGTCATGCCCTCAAACAATACCCTCCATGATGCCAGAAAGCCAGCTGGGCCATACTGCACCGATAGCCGCCTGCAGCCTGGTCCTTCCAGGCTCGAGCTCCCAGAATTTGTCAGCCACAAGCACCACAAGGATTCCAACATGAGAAAAAGAAGCCTTCCACCAGCTTTGCTGAGGCCCCTGGGCGAGCACCTCGTAGGAGTAGTAGAGATAGATTTCTTTTATTCGTGCATGGGATGTGGACATCGCTGGCAAGGCCAGCATTTATTGCCCATCCCGGGCCGCTGCAGTCTGTGTGGTAAAGGGAGCATGCTTCTTTGTAACCGTTCAGTACTGCTGAGTGTCTTGCTAGGCCATTTCAGAGGGCAGTTAAAACTTACCCACATTGCTGTGGGTCTGGAGTCACATATAGGACAGACCAGGTAAGGAGGGCAAATTTCCTCCCCAAAAGGAAATTAGTGAAGCAGATGGGTTTTTACAAGAATTCAGTAGTTTCATGGTCACCATTAGTGATGCTAGCTTTTTAATTCCAGGTTTATTTATTAACTGAATTTAAATTCCCCAGCTGCCATGATGGGATTTGGAACTCATGTCCCTGGATCATTAGTCCAAGCGTCTGGATTGCTAGTCCAGCAACGGAACCATTATGCTACTGCAAACCTCTTTCAAGAAAGATGCTATGGGTTGACACTTTGGTGAGAGATGAATTCAAGGCAACTATTGTGTTTGGCCTTAAAATAATCACCTTTACCACATTTGGCACTTTGATCCGCAGCGTCTTTTCATAGCAGCCTCTGAAACCGCATTGTCAGTATGCCATTCATTTAAAAGTTGGCTGAATGGTTTCAATGTTTTTTAATGCAGGATTAAGGAAGTGGTAAAGGGGGTTACAGGACTGTTAATGCAGAGAATACTCACCAAGTCAGGCAGCATCTGTGGAGAGAGAAACAGAGTTAACGCTTCAGGTCAATGACCTGAAGGTCACCGACCTGAAACATTAACTCTGTTTCTTGCTCCAGAGATGCTGTCTGAGCTGCTGAGTATTTCCAGCATTTTCTGTTTTTATTTCAGATTTCCAGCGTCCGCAGTATTTTGCTTTTGTTTCTGTTATCGCAGAGGGCTTGTGTGTAGCTTTTCAGGGGAGGGGAATGAGCAGGTTACTGTAAATACTGTTCCATCAACTGTGCTCCCTCTCCTTCTGATTCTCCCGCAACTTTTCCTCATCAGATGATGACTCTTCCTGTTGCTCTGCATCCTCCAACTGCAGTCCTCTCTGCATTGCCATGCATGCAGCACACTACAATGATGGAGCAGACTTTGTGGGAGGCCTATTGTAGGGAGCCCCCAGACCTATCCAGGCACCAGAACCTTTGCTTCAATAGTGTGCTCAATGATATTCCTGATGGTCTCATGGCTGTGATTGTAGCTGAGCTGTTCAGGTGTGGTTGGGTTGCGGAGGTGTGCCATCAACCACGCGTGCATGGGGTAGCTCTTGTCCCTAAGCAGCCATCCTCTTGCGTTTTTAGAAGGGTGCAATAGTAGGGGAATGGGTGACTGTCGCAGGATGAAAGCTGCTCGCGAAACTGGCCCACTCTTGCTTAACCCTCCTGCAGTGCAAAAATGGCACACTCAATGAACTGCGAGAGCTTCATCAGGGTGAGTAAAAAGCACGGAAATAAGTAATCTCCAAGCTCAAAATCCCTTGGGAATCCACTAAGCAGAATAGCACATAGATCCCTGTAATCTGAGTGCCTGCAGCCAAGTACCCCTTTAAATAGTGGTTCCAGTGAGTCAGTCAGCACCTGAAGCCAATCCCGTGTGGTTTTACTTGGTGGGTTGGACAGTGGGAGTGGTTTCTTATGCACCCAGTTAAAATGCAGGGGTGCAATTAAAAAGGATATTAGGAAAGCAAAGAGAGAGCATGAAAAATTCTTGGCAAGTAAAATCAAGGAAAACCCCAAGATGTTTTATAAATATATTAAGAGTAAGAGGATAACTAAAGAAAGGGCCTATTAAAGATCATGAGGGTAATCTGTGTGTGGAGGCGGGAGACTTCGGTAGGGTTCCTAATGAATACTTTGCGTGTTTTCACAAAGGAGAGGGGTGAAGCAGACATTGCTATCAGGGGGGGAAGAGTGTGAAATATTAGATGAAATAAACATAGTGAGAGAGGAAGTATTAAGGGATTTAGCAGCTTTAAAAGTGGATAAATCCCCAGGCCCGGGTGAAATGTATCCCAGGCTGTTAAGCGAAGCAAAACAGGAAATAGCAGAGGCCCTGGCTGTCATTTTTCAATCCTCTCTGGCTTCAGGTGTGGTGCCGGAGGACTGGAAGACTGCTAATGTGGTGCCCTTGTTTAAAAAGGGAGAAAAGGATAGACCGAATAATTACAGGCCAGTCAGCCTAACCTCAGTGGTGAGAAAATTATTGGAAAGAATTCTGAAGGACAGGATAAATCTTCATTTAGAAAGACACGGATTTGTTAAGGGAAGGTCGTGTCTAACAAACTTGATTGAATTTTTTGAGGAGGTAACAAGGAGGGTAGATGAGGGTAGTGTGTTTGATGTAGTGTACATGGACTTTAGCAAGGCTTTTGATAAGGTTCCACATGGCAGACTGGTCATGAAGTTAAAAGCCCATGGTGTAATGTATGTACCTTTAAGGGGAGAACTACTTTTTACAGCTCCTGTATACTGTAGTACCAGCAGTGACCACACCTGTATATAAACCCTGAGTAGTGATCTGTACAGTTAGTTCTAGAGTAACCCTCATTCAGTAAACACCTGTTGATCGTTCCCTGCAGTCTTTTGTCTGATTATTGAAGGACACAACATTAAGATACACGGATCTAACATTGGCGACGACGCAGATTTGAACCTACCTGCAACTCTGCATTACCTCCCAGGGATTCGCTCCTGGAGAACAGTGGAAGGAGGTCGAGTCCAGAAGCACGGGCGTCGACCATGGGCAACCGCCCAGTCATCCAGCAGAGATTTGAGCATCGCAGGGGAGGCTGTCGAGAGCCAGGCTTGGCTTTCCAGTCACGGTGGTCCAGCGAAACGGGCTGGCAACAGGTACTGCGCAGACCCTTCCCGGACAGCGGCGGCTAGAGCCGACCGAGCGGCACAGAAAAAGGCCGAGCAGCGTCGACAGGGGAGAGAGAGAGGGCAGAGCGCACAGGGCGCAGCCGGTGCTCAGGACCGAGCGGCGTCAACGGGGAGAGAGACGAGAGAGAGCACAGCGCAGCCGGTGTTCAAGGGCCGAGCAGCGTCAACGGGGGAGAGAGGCGAGAGAGAGCAGAGCGCAGACGGTGTTCAAGGGCTGAGCAGCGTCAACAGGGGAGAGAGATGCGCAGGAAAACGTAAGGCGCTGCCATTGCCACGAGGACCGCAGAGAGCGGCATTAGCAGCAGCGCAGGAGCAGCGCACGAAACTCACAGGGTGTCGCCATTTGCCACGAGGACCGCCGAGAGCGGTGTTGGCAGCAGTGCGGGAGATGCCATTTTAAGCCGCTGCAGGGAAGAAAGGAAAGCGCGGGAGACGCCATTTTAAGTCGCAGCGGGGAAGAAAGGAAAGCGCGGGAGACGCCATTTTAAGCCAGTCTAACCACACCCAAAAATGACGAAGAGTGGCAGTATCACAGCGTTCGACAATGAAGTCGAAGATTGGACGACATATGTCGAACGCATAGGAGTATACTGCAAGGCGAATGAAGTGCCAGATGACAGGAAAGCGCTGGTATTGCTGAATTCAATGGGTGCAAAAACGTATGGCTTACTACGAAACCTAGTAACCCCAGAGAAGCCAGTAGAAAAGGATTTTGAAAACATAGTGTCAATCCTACAGGACCACTTAAACCCCACACCGCTACTGATCGCAGAAAGATTTAAGTTTCACAAAAGGAACCAGCATAAAAATGAAAGTAATGCTGAGTATTTAACGGAACTGCGCAAGCTATCAAAACATTGCCAGTTTGGAACGGGACTAGCAGATACTTTAAGGGACAAGTTTGTGTGTGGGCTTCAAAGTGAAGGAACCCAGAAACAGCTTCTATCAGAAAAGGATCTTACACTGGACAAGGCTTTCAGCATTGCAGTATCACACGAAGCAGCCGCACGGGGCGCTGCAGAGATACAACGGAGACCGCAAGAATATGGTACAAATGAAATGTCATACGGAACAGTGAAGTGCTATCGCTGCGGCAGAACAACACACGACCATAATGATTGCTGGTTCAAGGACAAAGTGTGCAGACAGTGTGGAAAAGTAGGACACATAGCAAGAGTCTGCAGGTCGGGAAAGAAAACCAGCAGCAAGAAATCTCCACAGGAGAAGTACAAGAAGGTACATAAGGTGACGGAGAGTAGTTCAGACGAACAGAAAAGTGATACAGACTCCGGAAGCAAGGAGCTGGGTTGTCTGAAACTATATAATGTGATCAAAACGGAGGATCACCAAACTATCTGGGTCACGCTCAAGATAGCAGGAGTCCAAGTGAAAATGGAATTGGACACAGGATCAGCCCTAACAGTCATAAACCGAAGGGACTACAAGCGGCTATTCTCACATATACCTTTGAGAGATACAAAGATTGTCTTGAAGACATATACGGGGCAAAAAGTCTACCCCAAAGGAAAAATAAGGGTGAACGTTATATATAACGGCAAGGAAACACCAAAAATGGACCTATATGTATTGCCAGATGGAGGACCACCACTACTAGGACGTGAATGGATCCGGAAGATACAACTAGATTGGCATTCCATACAAGCACTGACTGTAGATGCCAAAAAGGATGACGACGTCACACCTGGACGACTGTCAAAAATGCTAACTGACGCACAAGAAGTGTTCCAGCAGGGACTCGGAACACTAAAAGGCATAACAGTGACGATCAAAATAGAGGAAAATGCAAGCCCAAAGTTTTTTAAGGCCAGACTGGTACCTTATGCGATCCGCCCAGCCGTCGAAGTAGAGCTGGAAGGTTTGGAACGTTCAGGAGTACTGTCCAAAGTGGACTGGAGCGAGTGGGCTACACCCATCGTTCCTGTAATGAAGAGGTCGTTGAGTAATACGCCTGGGGAACCAAAAAAGGTTCGCATCTGTGGGGACTTTAAGGTGACAGTGAACCCAGTCCTTCACACTGTACAATATCCGCTTCCGCGGATTGAAGATATTTTCGCCTCGCTATCTGGAGGGAAACGCTTCACTAAGATTGATCTGGCTCAGGCGTACCTGCAAATGGAGGTAGAAGAAGCCTCGAAACAGTACCTCACGATCAACACTCATAAACGTCTCTGATATGCCTATCAATTAGTCCAATAAAAGGCGACGAGTTAAGAACGTAACTGAAGGTTTTTATTGGCTAAATAACAGAGCCCACCCTCGTGGGTGATCCGATCCAACAGGGAGGAATACTAGCCAGTCAGCTACCTTTATACCTGGGCAGGTAATGGGCGGAGTCGGAGGTGGTCAGCCCAGGTATAACAGTGCGACAAGAGGCGACCTCGTGTAGTGATGTGACAGTGAGAACAGTGAGAACAATATACAGTGATAACTATAACAGTGGTTTACCACATTCACCCCTTGTTTAGATTAGAGTCCGGCGGGGTGAAGTGTATTACCAGCTCTGGTATGTCAGTCTGTCCGGAGGCTTCGTTAGCCTCTCCGATCGTCGCAGCGGCGGTGTTACATTATCCGGTGTTAAAGCTGGTGTCTGCGTAGTCGGCAAAGGCTCGTGGGGTTCCGGCATGCCGTCTACCTCGGCTGGACTCGGGGGGTTGGGAGGGGGGGGTGAGGGTGCGAGGTCTCGTAAGGAGACAGTGTCCTCCCGTCCGTCTGGGTAAGCCACATAGGCGTACTGGGGGTTGGCGTGCAGGAGGTTCACCTTCTCGACCAGGGGGTCCGTTTTATGGGCCCTCACGTGCTTTCGCAGCAAGACGGGTCCCAGAGAGGTCAGCCAGGTTGGTAGGGTGGTTCCCGTAGTCGACTTCCTGGGGAAGACAAACATTCGGGCATGGGGGGTGGTGTTAATGGCAGTGCAAAGTAGTGACCGGATGGAGTGCAGCGCAATCGGGAGGACCTCTTGCCAGCGGGAGGTTGGGAAGCCCTTAGACTTTAAGGCTAAGAGGGTGGCCTTCCATACCGTCGCGTTCTCTCTTTCCACCTGGCCGTTCCCTCGGGGGTTGTAGCTGGTGGTCCTGCTTGCTGCAATACCCCTCTCCAATAGGAACTGACGGAGTTCCTCGCTCATGAAGGAGGCGCCCCGGTCACTATGTATATAGTTCGGGAACCCGAACAAGGCGAAGAGTTTGTTCAGGCATTTAATGACCGTGTTACTGGTCATGTCTGGGCAGGGGAAGGCAAAGGGGAAACGGGAGTACTCATCAACGATGTTGAGGAAGTACACATTACGGTCGGATGACGGTAGGGGCCCCTTGAAGTCGATGCTCAGACGCTCGAAGGGGCGGGTGGCCTTGATCAGGCTTGCTCTGTCCGGCTTATAGAAGTGCGGTTTGCACTCAGCACAGATCTGGCAGTTCCTGGTCATGGTCCTGACCTCCTCGATGGAGTATGGCAGGTTGCGGGCCTTAATGAAATGGTAGAGTCTGGTGACTCCGGGGTGGCAGAGGTCATTGTGGAGGGTCTGAAGTCTATCACTTTGCGCGCTGGCGCATGTAATGCGTGAAAGAGCATCAGGGGGGTCGTTCAGTTTACCGGGCCGGTACAAGATCTCATAATCATAGGTGGAAAGCTCGATTCTCCACCTCAAGATTTTGTCGTTCTTGATCTTGCCCCTCAGCTTGTTATTAAACATGAAGGCAACCGAGCGTTGGTCGGTGAGGAGGGTAAATCGTTTGCCTGCCAAGTAGTGCCTCCAGCGCCGTACTGCCTCCACAATTGCCTGGGCTTCCTTCTCGACCGACGAGTGTCGGGTCTCGGGGCCCTGTAGGGTCCTTGAGAAGAAGGCTACCGGCCTACCCTCCTGGTTAAGGGTAGCGGCTAGGGCGAAGTCGGATGCATCGCTCTCCACTTGGAAGGGGATTGACTCATCCACTGCGTGCATTGTGGCCTTGGCTATGTCTCCCTTAATGAGGGAGAAGGCCGCGCACGCCTCTTCCGTGAGGGGGAAGGATGTGGTTTTCAGGAGGGGTCTGGCTTTGTCCGCATAATTGGGTACCCATTGGGCATAGTAGGCGAAAAGCCCCAGGGTTCTCCTAAGTGCTTTTGGACAGTGGGGGAGGGGTAGCTCCATGAGGGGGCGCATTCTTTCGGGGTCGGGGCCGATGACTCCGTTCTCTACTACACAGCCAAGGATGGCAAGGCGCGCTGTGTTAAACACGCATTTCTCCTTATTGTAGGTGAGGTTCAGCCGTTGGGCCGTACGGAGGAATTTCTCCAGATTCACGTCGTGGTCCTGCCGGTCGCGGCCGCAGATGGTGACGTTATCTAGGTAGGGGAATGTGGCCTGCAGTCCGTTCTGGTCAACCATCCGGTCCATCTCCCTTTGGAAGACCGAGACCCCGTTGGTGACACCGAAGGGGACCCTAAGGAAGTGGTATAGGCGCCCATTCGCCTCGAAGGCGGTGTACTGGCGGTCCTCGGGGTGGATAGGGAGTTGGTGGTAGGCCGACTTAAGGTCGATGGTCGAGAATACGCGGTATTGTGCAATCTGATTGACCATGTCAGATATGCGGGGAAGGGGGTATGCGTCCAGCTGGGTGTATCTGTTTATGGTCTGGCTGTAGTCGATGACCAGGCGATTTTTATCGCCGGTCTTAACGACCACGACCTGGGCACGCCAGGGGCTGTTGCTCCCCTCGATGATGCCCTCCTTCAGGAGACGCTGCACCTCAGAGCTAATGAAAGCTCTGTCCCCAGCGCTGTACCGCCTGCTCTTGGTAGCGACGGGTTTGCAGTCGGGGGTGAGGTTAGCGAACAGGGAAGGTGGCGGCACCTTGAGGGTGGATAGGCTGCAGGTGTTACGCGGTGGGCGGTTTAACCTTCGCTGGTTGTCGACTGTGAGTGGGGGGAGGGGTCCACCGTATGCTAGGGTTACACTTTGGAGGTGGGATTGGAAGTCCAGCCCTAGTAGGACGGCAGCGCAGAGCTGGGGGAGGACGAGGAGTTTAAAGTTTTTATACTCTGTACCCTTAACCGACAAGGTCACAGCACAGTAGCCGCTAATGTCCGTGGCGTGGGACCTCGATGCCATCGAGATTCGGTTGCGCGTTGGCAGGACAGGGAGGGAGTAGTGGCTCACCGTGTCTGGGTGGATGAAGCTCTCCGTGCTTCCGCTGTCGAACAGGCAGGTCGTGGCGTGGCCGTTTACTTTGATGTCCATCATCGACTTGGACAGGTGGTGTGGGCGGGCTTGATCCAGAGTGACGGAGGCTAGCGTGTAGGTAAGCGAGTCGTTGTCGTCTGCGGGCGAGGCGGTCGTCGGGTCCGGGGGCCCGGTGGCAGTCGGGCGTGGTGTGTAAAATGGCGTCTCCCACGAGGTAGGACAAAATGGCGGAGAAGATGGCTGCCCCCATAACTCACATGAGGCACTATTGGGGTCGGTTGCCTTGATCAAAGATGGCCGCCCCCATGACTCACGTGTGGGGATACTGGCCTCAGTTGCCGTGAAAGAAGATGGCCGCCCCCACAGTTCGCATGAGGCACTGCTGGCCTCTGAAGATCCGCTCCTGCAGGCCTTAGAGAAGTGGCCTTTCTTCCTGCAGGTTGTGCAGGTAGAGTTCCTGGCTGGGCAGCGCGACCTCGGGTGCTTCTCCTGGCCGCAAAAGAAGCAGCCGGCGGCCCGATCGCGGGTGCCCGATGTCGGAGCCGGTACCGGGGGTGGCGGGCCCGGTCGGGTCCGGGACGCCGACGCTGAGGTAGGTCCCGGGGGCGGCGCTGCGAAGGGTATTGCGGTAGGGGTCGGGCCCGAGTCCCAGGGTCGCGAGCAGTACCTGGAAAACGCCTCCTGGTCCTGATGGGCCACCTCCAGGGAGAGAGCGAGGGCTTCAGCTTTGTCCAGGTCGAGGTCTTTAGCTTCAAGCAGTCTTTGCCGTGAGTAGTCGGACCGTAGGCCTTTCACAAAGGCATCGCGGATATTATCTTCCGTATTTTCAACAGCCGTCACCGCTTTAAAGTCACAGTTCCTGCCGAGTGCTCTTAGCGCCCGTAAAAATTCAGCTACAGACTCTCCTGGCTGTTGCGGGCGGGATCTTAGGAGGTGCCTGGTGTACATGTAATTTACCGGGCTGCGGTACTGCTGTTTCAGTAGGTTGATAGCGGCCTCGTACATAGTCGTGTCCTGTATGAGTGCGTATACTCTCGGGCTCGCTTGGGCGTTCAGAAGTCTTAGTTTGGATCTCTGCGGGGCGCCGGATTCTTCCAGGTAGGATTCGAAGCAGTCCAGCCAGTGTTTGAAGTTGAGGGCTGCGTTTGGTGCCTGTGGGTTTAGATCCAGGTATGGTGGTTTCAAGGCTTGCAGCCAAGCCGGCTGGTGTGGCCCGTTGTCTGGAGGCTGCTGTTGCTGTGCTGCTGGGTGAGCTCCTTGCTGTTGCTGTTCATTATCAGACATCTTTAAAATTTAGCCAATAAAATTGATATGCCTATCAATTAGTCCAATAAAAGGCGACGAGTTAAGAACGTAACTGAAGGTTTTTATTGGCTAAATAACAGAGCCCACCCTCGTGGGTGATCCGATCCAACAGGGAGGAATACTAGCCAGTCAGCTACCTTTATACCTGGGCAGGTAATGGGCGGAGTCGGAGGTGGTCAGCCCAGGTATAACAGTGCGACAAGAGGCGACCTCGTGTAGTGATGTGACAGTGAGAACAGTGAGAACAATATACAGTGATAACTATAACAGTGGTTTACCACAGTCTCTACCAATACAACCGGCTGGTGTTCGGGGTAGCATCAGCTCCGGCTATTTGGCAAAGGGCAATGGAACAAGTCCTGCAAGGGATTCCCGGGACCCAGTGTTATTTAGACGACATCCTGGTCACGGGCAAAAATGACAGTGATCACCTCGCCAACCTGGAGCAGGTGCTCACTAGATTGAAGGAATATGGGCTCTGAGCTAATCGCCACAAATGCGAGTTTTTCCAGAAGCAGATCTCGTATTGTGGCCACGTTATTGATAAAGAGGTGTTACATAAGTCCCCTGAAAAGATTAAGGCAGTAGTCAAGGCTCCAGGTCAACTGAGGTCGTTCCTCGGGCTGGTGAACTACTACCATAAGTTCTTGCCGAATTTGTCTACCGTACTACACCCACTGAACACCCTACTGCAAACGGGGGTACCATGGAAGTGGAGTGACGAATGTAAATGAGCTTTCCAGAAGAGCAAAGCATTGATCACATCAAAAGAGGTGTTGGCTCATTTCAACCCAGCACTACCAATTTGGTTGGCGCGTGATGCATCACCCTATGGCATTGGAGCGGTGCTGTCGCACAAATTCCCGGACGGCTCAGAGAGGCCAGTAGCCTTTGCGTCTCGGTCACTAACCTCAGCCGAGCGTAACTACGCCCAGATTGACAGGGAGGCCCTCAGCCTAGTGTGGGGAGTGAAAAAGTTCAATCACTATCTGCACGGGCAGAAGTTCACCTTGCTGACTGACCACCAACCACTTGTCTCCATCTTTAATCCAAAGAAGGGCGTTCCGGTGATGACTGCGCAATGGCTACAAAGATGGTCCCTTTTTCCAGGGGCGCACCAATATGAAATCGAGTATAAGGGCATGAAACAGCATGGAAACGTTGATGGGCTATCACGCCTGCCACTGCCTACTGCGGAGGAAGCACCAGCAGTGGATCCTGTCGAAATATTTCATTCGACTATAATTGAATGCTTGCCAGTAACTAACGCTGGTATAGAGAAGGAGACCCAAAATGACCCGACGCTGTCTCGGGTATATGATTTGACGGTGAAGGGATGGCCAGCACATGGCGACTCACTGTTGCCAGCATTCTCATCCAGAAGAGAACAGCTGTCAGTATGTCAGGGGACCTTGATGTGTGGATCCCGAGTGGTAATTCCACCCAAGTTAAGGGAGAGAGTGCTCATTGAGCTTCACGAAGGTCATCTGGGAGGGGTGAAAATGAAAAGCCTTGCTAGGGCTTATGTGTGGTGGCCAGGGATCGATCAGCAAATCGAGGACCTGACAAAGAGCTGCTCAGGATGCCAGAAGGTCCAAAATGCACCACCACATGCCCCTCTACACCCATGGGAGTGGCCCTCATCTCCATGGCAACAGGTGCATATTGATTTTGCTGGTCCATTCATGGACTCAATGATTTTAATAGCCGTGGATGCGCACTCGAAATGGCCTGAGGTCATCAAAATGTCCTCCACCACCATGGAGAAAACTATTGCAGTCCTACGGACCATTTTTGCCAGAAACGGCTTGCCAGAGCAGATTTGCTCTGATAACGGACCACAGTTTGTGTCCGAAGAGTTTCGAAGATTTTTGAAAAGGAATGGGGTAAGGCATTACACATCCGCCCCGTATCATCCAGCCATAAATGGATTGGCTGAGAGGTTTGTACAAACCTTTAAAAAAGCAGTAAAGGCCATGTGCGATGACAACATTCCACTGCAGCATAAGGTGGACAATTTCCTGTTAGCCTACAGAAATGCGACACATGCAGTCACCAACCAGGCCCCGGCCATGATGTTCTTTAACCGAAGGCTGAGATCTCATCTGGATTTGCTCAGACCAAATGTACAAAGAGATGTTGAGAGCAAGCAATTCCAGCACATCAATGAGAAGCCGACAAGGAGCTTCAATGTAGGGCAACCAGTCTTGGCCCGTGACTACCGAACAGAGAAATGGCAACCAGGAACGATATGCACACGGTAGGGGCCACTAATGTACACAGTGGATGTTGGGGAGAACATTGTGAGACGCCATGCTGACCAGATCCTAGAGTCACAGGAACGAGTCAACCCCATGTCTCGGCCATACGTACCTGGTGAGGAACCCGACGTACAGGTCGCATCTACCTCAGAAACAGTAGCATCGGAAGCTGATGAACCAACCGACGACAGGGGGCCAGACTCGCCTCTGCACCAAGAGCAAGACACTCGGGAAAGGCACTATCCAGAAAGGATCAGGAAGCCTCCCCAAAGACTGAATTTATAAATAGACTATTTTCAGCTAATGTTGCATGTTAAAAGTGTTAATTGTAATTAGTTTGATATTTAATTGTTAAATGAGTGTTATGGTACTGTTAATCTAAAAGGGGAGGAATTGTAATGTATGTACCTTTAAGGGGAGAACTACTTTTTACAGCTCCTGTATACTGTAGTACCGGCAGTGACCACACCTGTATATAAACCCTGAGTAGTGATCTGTACAGTAGTTCTAGAGTAACCCTCATTCAGTAAACACCTGTTGATCATTCCCTGCAGTCTTTTGTCTGATTATTGAAGGACACAACATTAAGATACACGGATCTAACACATGGGATCCAGGGCAAAGTGTCAAGTTGGATTCAAAACTGGCTCGGAGCTAGGAAGCAGAGGGTAATGGTTGATGGGTGTTTTTGTGACTGGAAGGCTGTTTCCAGTGGGGTTCTGCAGGGCTCAGTACTAGGTCCCTTTCTTTTTGTGGTATATATCAATGATCTAGACTTGAATATAGGTATTCTATGATTAAGAAGTTTGCAGATGATACTAAAATCGGCTGTGTGGTTGATACTGAAGAAAGAAGCTGTAGACTGCAGGAAGATATCAACAAATTGGTCAGGTGGGCAGAACAGTGGCAAATGGAATTCAATCCGGAGAAGTGTGAGGTAATGCATTTGGGGAGGGCTAACAAGGAAAGGGAATACACATTAAATGGTAGGACACTGAGTAGTGTAGAGGAACAAAGGGACCTTGGAGTGCATGTCCACAGATCCCTGAAGGTGGTTAAGAAGGCATACGGAATGCTTGCCTTTATTAGCCGTGGCATAGAATACAAGAGCAGGAGGGGTATGCTTCAACTGTATAAAGCACTAGTTAGGCCTCAGCTAGAGTACGGCGTGCAGTTCTGGTCACCACATTACAGGAAAGATGTGATTGCACTAGAGAGGGTACAGAGGAGATTTACAAGGATGCTGTCGGGAGTAGAGAATCTTAGCTATGAGGAAAGACTGGATAGGCTGAGTCTGTTTTCCTTGGAACAGAGGAGGCTGAGGGGGGACCTTATTGAGGTGTAGAAAATTATGAGGGGCATAGATAAAGTGGATAGAAAGGACCTATTTCCCTTAGCAGAGGGGTCAAAAACCAGGGGCACAGATTTAAAATAATTGGTGGAAGGTTTAGAGGAGATTTGAGGGGTCTAAAATCATGTTGGGTTCCTAATCGCATCATAGGACCCCCAATTTGCATGGATTGATGAAGCACCCGCTTGCTTCCGGCGAGCACCTCGGCCACCTACATGAAGAGAGCAGTTAAAATGGTGGCCAGCTCACTTACAGAGGGTGTGTATAAGCCATCAATACTAACAGCCCCTCCTGCCTCGTTCCCACCAGGTTTGATAGCTTCAAATCTACTGCTTTCTGTTTTTTTATTTTACTCACCATGGTAATTGATGTTAATGCAGGGTAATGAAATACCTCGGGCACCCATGTCAGTATTAAGATCAGGTACCACACAGCTCCCCGTACTCTGCCCGGGCAGTGCACCTCAGCCCCAGATGATTGCCCCCCCGCCCCCCATACCAGTGTGACTCTGCAATGGTGTGGTGTCTGAGTGATATTAGTGCCAATTAAGGAGCTTGCCCACTAGAAACTCAATTCAGACTGTTCCAGACACATGGAAGCCCAGCAGCCGGAGAGAAGAGACTTTCAGCCATTCTGTCTGGGGTGGTTTGGACCCAAATCCCAGAGGTGAAAGGTCACTGTTGAACCCACTGCATCACCCAGTTCCACTGCTCCCTTCTGGTTTCTCGTTGCAGATTTGTGGTGTTTAGAATCTCAAGGAAACATTGCTTGTGATTCTGAGCGCTGCGCTGTCAGTGATGGACTGGAACTGGGTGGGCTTTGTATTGTATTATTGACATGATTTGTGTATCTGAAGGAACTATGTCGATGTGATGTTAAATACAAAGTTATTTGTATTTGTCCCTGTTCTGTGTGATGTCTGTATCCAGTGTCCTGACATTTTTTTTTAAATTTTGAAACAGTTACAGAGAGATTGCCTCAAAGGGGGAATCATCATTCCATATAAAGAAATACTGACTAAAGCTGATCAAATATCACTTAAATAGTCCTTATTTCAAGTCAGACAATCTAGTTTTTGCTGTTAGTGCAAAAAGTAGTCTTTTTCTTGTAAGCCTGCCTCCACTTGGCAATTGCCTAGAGTGGAGGTTTGAAGTAGTGAGCTCAGCATGTGGGGTATTGTCACTGTTTGCAGTCAATCTCCTTCCTTGTCTGGTTCACAACAACACATTTCGAGTAAGCACGAGACACTTCGTGGTGTAGTATATGGAACAGACTTAATTGATACACAATACAGGTGATCAGCCTAACTGTATACAGCGAGTGGCTTTCAGTTTCTGTATCGAGCCCAGCAAAGAAATGCTGAAAACCATGCTCCTTTACATACCATATTTTGCCTACATCAAAGGTACATCAGAAGACAAGCTATGCCTTCCTCTCATGACACTTCAAAGTCATCCTGTTTATATTGGAAAGCCTGTTGGTCTAAGATACAAAGAAGTTTGACTGTTAACCCTTAACTTCCCCAAGATGTCCAACATACATCCCTCCAGGATGTCCACCAATCACCACAGAGGTGTGTCTAACCACTCCAAGGGACAGCATTCCTGAAAGAAGGCCTCATGTTAGACTCTGTATGAGATTGTAGCCAACAACAAAACACTAGTGAACAACATGGGTCTGCACTTTAACCCAGCCCAATCTATTGCTGTATGTGAAGAACCAATTGTCTACTTGTCATTAGGGGCCACCACACAGAAGGAAGATTCACTGATATTTAAATTTCCAAAATCCTTCATATTTCCACGGATCATTCTTCAAATTCCCAGGGTCGGTACATTGGCCAGTGTGCCTTCAATGGACTGTTTTCCAATAGTTTGAATATCTCAGACTACGTCATCTCTGGTCATTCAAACTTCAGTCATTTCAGAGCTGCATTGAGTCCCTGTGGCAATTCAGGTTCAACAGTCTTAGGATCTCCACATCTACTTGAGAGTGTATATCTCACATTTCCTTGTTTCTGTAGGCCGATAGTTCTGACCAGCTTTATTTCTATATTTCACGTTGATGTACACAGGTTCCTCTGTAAAAAGGAAAAGATGCAGATCATTCTAGTTCCGACACAAGGAAATATAGTTCAGCTTCTCCTTGACAGTCTGTATAAGATTGGCTTCTTTTTAAATTGAGAAACCTCTGTGAAGGCCTATGGCCTATCATGCAGGACATCACCAAGGTTGAAAAGAGTGGGAGAGAAGATGAGATAACCAATGTGACACCAGGTTTGGGTTTTAAAAGCCTGGAGATTGTAGGAAGGACAGACTGAGGGGGTTCCACAGTTTTGGGAGAAAATGAGTGAGTAGGAAGTGATGCAATTAGTCTTGATTTCAACACATTGGGAACATAGGGAGGAGGGAAAGTGTGAAGGACAGTATCATTGGAGCTGAGGAGGAACAAGAAAAGGAAGTTCAGAGAGGCAATGAGCTTATTAGGATTGACAACATGAAAAGAGAGGTTGGAAACCAGAGGCAAGAGAAGGATTGCCTATCGGGCATGAACTATGTTGTCTAGGAGAGTAAGAGATGTGTTACAAGAGCTTTCCAGTTACGGCAGCCTTGGAAGAATGGGTTTATAGGGGTTTAGCATTGTTGAAATCGATTAGATTTGCTTTTGCTGCTGATGAAAATTTCCGCAAAAACCAGAATATCTTCCGTAACAAATACTTCCACATTATGGGAGTAAGTCATTATAAAAGTGGGGAAAAAAGGAGTTATTTTAAAAATCAGGCTTTTGATAGAATGCTTTTTATGTCCTTACAATGTCCCAAAGTGTTTTTACTACCAATTTGAAGTGTATTCATTGTTGTTCTGCGGGGAAGCTAGGCAACCAATATGTAAGGTCCCACAAACTGCAAGTGAAATGAATGGCCTGATAATTTGGTTTTGGTGGAAGGAGCAATGTATGCCATGTGATCTTTTACATTCACCTGAACAGGCCGACAGGGCAAGAATTTAACATCTTATCTGAGAGACGGTACCTCCATGACGCAGCAGACCCCCAGTACTTTTAAGCCATTTTATATAGGTTATATTGTGTGGGGCTTTGCTGTCAGTGCAAAGCCTTGCTTGCAGAAAGCACAAATTGAGGATATACTGTTATAGCTGTATCTTTAACCCATGCTTACCAGTAGCAAAGCCTCACAAAATTACCCCTTTAATGTCCAGCTTGCATCTTCGAAGTTTCCTGAAGGCCTGCTCCAAAACTGTCCCAAATTATGGGGGTGGCAACCAGAGTTCCTTGTACGGTGCCCCCGCGTGGTGCTCCAGGGATCCCGCGCAGCTGGCTTGCCGGCATTTCAATGTAAAAACCACACATGTGCAGTATTTTGAATGGCTCACACAGCTCTTTAAAGGGGCTTCGCAGGGCCAAAAATAATTTCAGGGAACATAGGTGGCAACCATGGTTAGCAACGAGGTTGCACTGAGAACAGTGCATTGCTTTTAAACTGCGGAAGCCATTTTATGATACAAGAGGCAGCCATTTTACTTTTTATGGTAATCACAAAAATCGCAAGATAATTACAAATGAGGAAGACTATTTAATGTATAATAGTTCATCTACCCAGAAACACCCTACAGTCCCCCCCAGTTGCAGTATCCAATTGTTTCCTAAATGCATCCAGGCTTTTTACCTCTACCACTCTGCTCGGAAGTCCAAGTGTCGATCACTCTCTCCATGACAAAGAACTTCCTGATATCAGTCCTAAAGTTACTTTTTATTAGTTTGAACCTATGTCCGATGTCATACTCTTACAATTTAATTTAAACTAATGTTCTGGATTTACCTTTTCTATAACATTTATTATCTTATAAATCTCCATAATATCAACCCTTAGATGCCTCCTTTCCAGGCTGAAAAGCCCAAGTCTCTCCAGTCCTTCCTCATAACTCAGACCCCTGACACTAGGGAACCTTGTGGTTCTTCTCTGTACGGTCTCCAGCACTTGAATGTTTCTCTTGTGTCTTGGTGATCAGAGCCAGACACAGTACTCAAGGTGCGGTCTGATCAGAGTATTGTACAATTTGATCACAACTTCCGCTGACATTTATTCAACTGTTTTAGCCATATAGTTTAACATTCTATTGGTTTTTTGATTGCTGCTGCACATTGGTTGGGCATGTTTAGCATCGAGTCTACTAAGACTCCTAGATGTCTTTCCACTTCATCATTAGCTATTTCAACAGTGTTCACAGAGTATGTTTGTTGCTTATTTTTCCGTCCTATTTGCAGTACTTTGCACTTGTCTTCATCAGACCTCATCTGCCATTGTTCTGCCCACATACTTCAACACCGAGCCCTGGGGCACCCCACCAAGTATTTGCCTCCACCCCTCCCCAACCCAACATATCCCCTTTAACAAAAAATTCATTGCTTTCTACCTTCCAATCTGTTATTTATCCATTCCCAGGGTTTTCTCTGAATCTCCAGAATAACCTTTCATGTGGGACTTTGTCAAATTACTTTTGGTAGTCGAGGTATACTACGCCGTAGGGCTTTCCACAGTCCACTTGGGATGTCACTTCCCCAAAGTAATCGAGAAGGTTGGTCAGGCAGGATCTTCCCCTTCTGAATCCCTGTTGGCTACTGTTTACTAAATTATTATTATACAGCTACACCTCGGCTTTATAAATAGAGGCACAGAGTAGAAAAGCAAGGAAGTTATGCTAAACCTCGTTAAAACACTGGTTAGGCCCCAGCTGGAGTATTGTGGCCAATTCTGGACACCACACTTTAGGAAGGATGTCAAGACCTTAAATAGGGTGCAGAGGAGATTTACTAGAATGGTACCAGGGATGAAAGATTTCAGTTACGTGGAGAGACTAGAGAAACGGGTTGTTCTCCTTAGAGCAGAGAAGGTTAAGGGGAGATTTGATGGAGGTGTTCAAAATCATGAATGGTTTTGATAGAGTAAATAAGGAGAAACTGTATCCAGTGGCAGGAGGGTCGGTAACCAGAGGACATAGATTTAAGGTAATTGGCAAAAGAGACAGAGGCAACAGGTGGAAAAAAATGTATGCAGCGAGTTGTTATAATCTGGAATCCACTGCTTGAAAGGGTGGTGGAAGCAAATTCAATAATAACTTTCAAAAGGAATTGGATAAATACTTGAAGGGGAAAATTTTGCAGGGCTATGGAGAAGAGCAGGGGAGTGGGACTAAATGGATAGCTCTTTCAAAGAGCCAGCACAGGCATGATGGACCGAATGGCCTCCTTCTGTGCTATATCATTCTATGATCCCTCAATTGAACTGCTATAATTTTTTTCCACACGGAATGAAGGTGAGACTAATGGGTTTGTAGTTGCCTGAATCTAGTTTGTCACCCTTCTTGAAAATGGGCGTCACGTTGGCCTGTTTCCAATCTACCCACTTCCTAGTGACTCCCTTGTAATGATTGTCAGCGCCTCACATATCTCCTCCCTAATTTCTTTCAGCATTCTGGAATAAAAACCATCTATCCCTGGGGATTTGTTTGTTGAGCCTTTTAACCTTTCTAGTATGTCCATCTCATTTGCATCAAAATCATCAATTTACTTTGGTCATCTCAGTTTTAACCCAACCCAGGTCCTCCTTACCTTTTTTAGATTTAATTAATCTCCTAGCAACAAAGAAAGTGGTGATGGACACAACCAATGCGATAGACGATATACAGCTAATCAGAATCCATCTTGTTGAATCTGCTAAACAGAACAAAGTAATCAGGTCACCATTCACTGTCACCATTTGCAATTAAATCTGCAGACAGATACATGACAATACAAAATTATAATGTACCCAGTTTAATCAAAACTACTGAATCATTGTTTGGGTGGGGTGGGGAGTGTATGTATTGTGATACACAAGGTATCACAAGTGTGTGGGACAGGCCGGATGGGCCAGATGGTCTTTACCTGCCCATCATTGTTCGTATGTTCGTCTGTCTTTTTGCTCATTTTCTCCCCCCCCCCCACCCCCGCTCAAGGTACTGGGTCATGCTGGCACAAGCAATCCTCCAGGACTTCACCTTTGACCATGCAGCATGTGTGAGCCTAGACACCAAGTAAATTCATTCACTTGCGTCTGTGAGCTGCTTGCAACTGGCAAGTCATCCCACCTTATGGAGATGATGGATATATATATATATATATATATATAGAATTTACAGCACAGAAACAGGCCGTCTATGCTGGTGTTTATGCTCCACAAAAGCCTCCTCCCACCTTACTTAATTTCATCCTATTAACATATATATATTATATATTGTAGTGTATGTAACCGTTCCACCTTTAAGAGAACTATTTTAAGAGTGGCACTACTTTATCTTGGCTGCTGTATACTGTAATACCGGCGGTGACCACACCGGTATATAAGTGCTGTGTAATGATTTATTGGGCAGTTCCGCCCTGACCTTCGACTAGTAAAGACCTGTTAAAATTTACTCTTGTGGTCTGTGTAGTAATTCTCATTATAACACACAGACTTAACAGTGGCGACGAGTACAATCTTACCCTGCGGCAGAGATACATCCAAGGCAGTTTAACGGGCGTCGAGAAGAGGCATCCGCCCTCATCATTCTGCTGAGAGAAGACTCGGGTCTGCAGAGCAAAGGAAGAATTCTGACATGAAGCCTTCCATCAGCAACAGGCAGTGATCATCCCTTCTATCACGGTGGTGGGTAAGCCGATCAGCGACGAGCAGCAAGTCGGCCACGTTGGCTGTGAAGTAGGGGAGGGAAGAAAGGAGGATATAAGGGCGGAGAACTCGACCACAGCCGGGGGAAAAGAGCCGGACAGAAGTCGGGGCCAGAGGCGCTGAGACTGGGGCAGCGTAAGGCATGGGAGCCGCGGTGAATGCAAACGCAGCCGGTGCAAAAAGACCGGGCTGCAAGCGGGCTGGGAGACACAACAGCGTTGAGAGAGAGCTCGACCGCGACCGGTGAAAAAGGCCGGGCAGCTACCGAGGCCGCGAGGCGCAGCGACCGGGACAGCGTAAGGCGCGGGAGAAAATAGCGGGCTGGGAGACGCAACAGCGTCGAGAGAGAGCTCGACCGCGACCGGTGAAAAAGGCCGGGCAGCTATCGAGGCCGCGAGGTGCAGCGACCGGGACAGCGTAAGGCGCGGGAGAAAATAAAAAAAACCGCGGAGTACTCAGCCGCAGCCGGGGGGGAAGGACCGGACTGCAAGAGGGGCTGGGAGGCACGATTCGAGAACCGCTGGGGAGGGCGAACGCAGCAATACGGCAATCGCCATTACAGCCAGCGGGGGAGAAAGGCAAACGCGGGAAGCCGCCATTTTCGTAGGCGGGGGAAGAAGACAAGCGCGGGAAACCGCCATTTTGTAAAAAAAAAAAAAAATTCTTTTGTTTCTCAAGAAGATTGCGAGGATGCCTAAGCGTGGTAACATCAACGATTTCGATCCCGATGTTGAAGATTGGGCCACGTATGTAGAACGCATAGAGATTTATCGTAAGGCAAATAAAATATCAAATAACGATAAAGCACTAACCTTACTAAACTCAATGGGTGCGAAGACATACGGGCTATTGAAGCATCTTCTATCACCAGCTAAACCGACGGATCAGACTTTCGCTAATATTGTTGCTGTCCTGAGAAATCATTTGAACCCCACACCGCTGATGTTAGCGGAACGATTTAAATTTTATGCGAGAACGCAACGGAAAGAGGAAAGCAACGCGGAGTATTTAATTGAACTGCGTAAGCTAGCGAAATACTGTCAGTTTGGGGAAAGACTGACAGAGGCACTGAGAGACAAATTCGTGTGTGGATTGTCGAAAGAAGGAACACAAAAGCGGCTACTTGAAGAGAATGATCTTACACTTGATAAGGCTGTCACTATTGCAGCATCGCACGAAGCCGCAGCGAGAGGCACTGCGGAAATGCAGCTGAAGGCAGCGGTACTCAGCGTAGATCAAATGGCTTTGGGTACAACGAAATGTTATCGTTGTGGGAAGACAACACACGATCAGAACCAATGCTGGTTTAAAAACCAGGAATGTAGAAAATGTGGCAAGCTTGGTCACATAGCTAAAGTATGCCGGTCAGGAAAGAAGACCAGCAACAAAAAGTCACCGCAGGAAAAGTGCAGAAAGGTACATAAGGTGGCTGAGAAGAGTTCGGATGAACAGAATTCGGATTCAGACTACAACAGCAAGGAACTGGGTAGTCTGAGAAGTCACAATGTGAGTAAGGAAGCTGACCGACAAACTATCTGGGTCACACTTCAGATAGCAGGAGTCCAAATGAAGATGGAATTGGACACCGGATCGGCGTTGACGGTCATGAATAAGCAAGATTACAGAAGGTTATTCACACATATTCCCCTACGGGATACGAAGATAGTATTGCAGACATACACGGGGCAAAGAGTATACCCCATCGAAAAGATAAAGGTCAAGGTGGTACACAAGGGCAAAGAACACCAAGGAATGGACATATATGTACTACCTGAGGGAGGTCCACCACTTCTGGGACGGGAGTGGATCAGGAAAATAAATATGGACTGGCACTCCCTAAAAGCAATAACGGTAGATTCCGGAAAAAAATGTGTCAAACCTGAACGATTGTCCAGAATATTGGATGAGGGCATAGGCAGCAGTGACGGTGACAAAGCAGAGAGTGAGAACTCGGTGAAGACAATCAGCTCAGACTCTGGAACTGATGATGGTAAGACCAGCCCATGTGCAAAAGACAAGTCTAAAATGGACTTGCAGACTAATGATGGAAAAACGAAGGAGTGCATAAATGCTTCAGAAGAGAACAAAGTATCAGAACAGAATTCCACTGAACAACAACAACATAGTTTGACAGAGAATTCTGAGTCTGTCCAGTCTACAGACATGCACATTTCTGAGGAACACCGGGCTCGAACTCAACTCAATTTCAAACTACAACAGCAATTAGAACAAATGATTCGCCGTTTTGAGCAAGAGATGAATGCAAAGAAAAAGTTCTTTGACACAGAGTTGGAGAATCTGGGAAGACAGCAGAAGCAGCTGATTGAGAAAATGGGTCAGGAACACACAAACCGTCTGCGCGATGAGGCCAAACGAATCAAAGCTGAGCAAGAAAGGGAATATGTCAAATTCATCGATCAGTTGAAAGCTAAGAAGAAAGAGCACCCTTTTGTGAGCAGTGTCAGCAGTAATAAGCCACTCAGGGAATTGGTGGCAGAGGCAAACGCTGAAGTGAGGGAGGAAATAGAAGACAATAGAGAGGAAGCAGAAGATGATGACTCATCTGAACCATTATCACCCCTACCAGGTCACGCACGTGGTCCCTCCGAACTGAGCCAAATCAGCCTGGAAGCAGAAAAACTTCCCAAGGTACTCGAGCCTTTAGAAGTCAACAATGCTGGTTCTGAAGTTACGAAAGTTCAAGCTGTTAAGGCCAGTGAAGGACTATTAGATGAGTCACCCCAGCAACGAGAACCTACTACACCACCGAAAACTACTACACCACCGAGGCGTTATCCAGACCGAGTCAGGAAGCCTCCAGAGAGACTGAATCTGTGAACTGCTTTTACATGAAGTTGTGTATATATGTTGTTATGCTATGTTTAATGGGGAATATATACTGTTAAGCTAAAAAGGGAGGATTGTAGTGTATGTAACCGTTCCACCTTTAAGAGAACTATTTTAAGAGTGGCACTACTTTATCTTGGCTGCTGTATACTGTAATACCGGCGGTGACCACACCGGTATATAAGTGCTGTGTAATGATTTATTGGGCAGTTCCGCCCTGACCTTCGACTAGTAAAGACCTGTTAAAATTTACTCTTGTGGTCTGTGTAGTAATTCTCATTATAACACACAGACTTAACATATATATATATAATAAAGCCACTACTGTTTACTACCACATTGTGGATATTTGTTACCACCTCAGCTCAAATGGTTTACTGCTCATTCGCATTACACTATCTAACATAACCTCTATGTCCCAATCAGCAAAACAGGATTCACAAACTATGCATTGGCCATTTTGACTAAGTCTTTGCCATTCTACAGCTGGCTGAATGAAATATTCACCATTTATGCTGGTTAAATGACAGTTTAAGTGCTTGAGAAGTGTAAAAGCAGCATGATTGAAGCAGAGTCCTGATTGGCCTGGTTCCTTCCCTTAAAGCTGCAGAAGCAAAATGTGCCTCTCTTTTATAAATGTCGACCTGAATCACATTCCCTTCCCTCCACCTCAAACTTCTTTCCCTCAGTGAAATCCAAGTTTGCTTCTGCAAGTTCCTCCTCACAACTTTGGACTTTTGGAATCTTCCTAGTTCCTGGTTCAGAAAGAAAAGAGTAAATTTGTGATGTTCCCCTCCCGACATAGAACCTCACCAAACCTGGGCTTGCATGGCCTCAGACTTCAGCCTGATGACTTATGTAGGCCCAGCCTCTGACCTGGACTTGTGTTATAGCCCTTTCTCTGACCCACATTGCTGACTAGTGAGGCTCCACACCAGGAGCGAAGCCTCAAAAAATTACCTTAATTTTTTTAAGTTCTTAGTTGTGGCAAAATTTTGACCAGAACCAATTGTGAGTCCTAAATATTGCAAAATTCTTTGAGTATGACATACCATGTTGGTTAGGTTTCTTGATACAATCCTGGTTATCAAAACACACAGCTGTCGAGTTGGTGCTAAATTCTAAGGCAAAGAGCAATTATACAGTGAGTGATTTATACAATTTATGTCCTCGTTGGATAAAGGAACATCTGAGAAAAGTTATTAGAATATGTAACTCTAACCTGATATGCGCAATGAAAGTGGCCCTATCTATTGTGATATCTCAGATTTCAGGGCTACCAGGGCCCAGGTAATCTTCTGTAGCAACAATCCAGTTTCTGACATGAAAATATTCAGTAGCATTCTGTTCTGTATATCACAGATGGGTGAAAGCACAGGTTTGAGGCAAAGCAGGTCCAGATCCAAATCTGAAGACATACTGGCCTAGATCAGAGTTTGAATCTGTCTAGGTCCAGGTTGGAGTCTGCGCCCATGCAAGTCCTGAAAGTCATCTGGGCCTTCACAGACTTTCAGGTTGGAGTTTGAGACCATGTAGACCCAGGTCAGAGACTAAAGAATAGCACCTTCCTGGTCTATGACTCGGTTCTGCATATAACAGCAAGGTTATTTGGAAGAGTGAGGGGAAACTTCAGCAAATGATTTTACTTTGCTTGAAATAACAAGTGCTTTAGGCAAAACCTTTCTTCCAAGATACATGAGAGTATGCATTAACCTGAGGGTTAACTACAGCACTGGATCTATTCTAATAAAGAGTTTATTAGCCTAAGGCTGTGAACCACAGTTCCAATAAAATCCTGAGAGAGTGTTAGCCCTGAGTGCGTCAATTACAGGCTTGTAAGAGCATTTCTGAAATATTTAAAAGGAGCTCAGATGGAGTGAAATTAACATGGTCAGTGTCTCAGTCTAATTCTCATCAGACGAGTCTGTGGCATAGAGCTGCTCTCAAATGCAGCAGACTCTGGCATTAATAGTCTAATTTCACTCAGAAACCAGAAGGAAAGGCAATGTGCAAGGTGGAGACATACAGTTGCTGTAGGAGGTGCTCTTATCAAGGTCACATTTAGATAAGTTGTCAGAACAGTATCAGTGAGCTCCACAGACAGATTCTTGAGTTGATGCGCAGGGAAAGATAAGGGTTGGTATTAAGAGGAATGGGAGATTGAAATGATCTGAGCAGGTTTTCAACATTGACTTCTATGTCAGAGAGGCGAGAAGAGCAGGATCCCTCAGGTAAGTGCCTTTCCAGCTTGTGGGGCAGGAGGAGCAAGAGCGCTTCCCCCGCGTCCCCAAGCTAAGTTGCTTCCATAAGAACATAAGAATTAGGAGCAGGAGTAGGCCATACAGCCCCTCGAGTGTGTTCTGCATTCAATAAGATCATGGCTGATCTGCGACCCCAACTCCACTTTCCCACCCGATCTCCATATCCCTTGATTCCCCTAGAGTCCAAAAACCTATCTATCTCAGCCTTGAATATTCCCTCCCTGCAATCAGCCAACGCCCCCCACCCTCATTCCCCCACACCCCCCCACAACCACGCTCGGATCATTCCCCGCGATTGGGGCCCCACTCCCCTGCAGAGGTAGTGGATGCATTGGTTTTGATCTTCCAGAATTCCCTAGACCTTAGAACGGTCCCCATGGATTGGAAGGTAACAAATGAAACTCTGCTGTTCAAGAAAGGCGGGAGAGAGAAAACAGGGAACTATAGGCCAGTTAGCCTGACATTAGTAGTTGGAAAAATGCTAGAATCTATTATTAAGGATGTGGTAAAAGGGCACTTGGAAAATCACAATATGATTAAACAGAGTCAACACAGTTTTATGAAAGGGAAATCGTGTTTGACAAATCTATTAGAGTTTTTAGAGGATGTAACTAGCAGGGTAAGTAAAGGGGAACCAATGGATGTAGTATATTTGGATTTTCAGAAGGCAATCGATAAGGTGCCACACAAGAGGTTGTTACACAAGATTAGGGCTCATGGGATTGGGGGAAATATATTAGCATGGATTGAGGATTGGTTAACAGACAGAAAACAGAAAGTAGGAATAAACAGGTCATTTTCAGGATGGCAGGCTGTAACTAGTGGAGTGCCGCAAGGATCAGTGCTTGGGCCTCAGCTATTTACAATCTATATCAATGACTTAGATGGAGGGACCAAGTGTATCCAAGTTTGCTGCTGATACAAAGCTAGGTGGGAAAGTAAGCTGTTAAGTGATTGGGCGAGAAGGTGGCAGATGGAATATAATGTGATGAAGTGTGAAATTATCCACTTTGGTAGGAAGAATGGAAAAACAGAATATTTTTTAAAAGATGAGGGATGAGTAAATTTTGGTATTCAGAGGGATTTGGGAGTTCATGTACATGAATCACAGAAAGTTAACATGCAGGTACAGCGAGCAATTAGGAAGGCAAATGGTATGTTAGCCTTTTTTGCAAGGGGGTTACAGTATAAGAGTAAAGAAGACTTGTTGCAATTATATAGGGCTTTGGTGAGACCACACCTGGAGTACTGTGTACAGTTTTGGTCTCCTTACCTAAGGAAGGATATACTTGCCTTAGAGGGGGTGAAACAAAGATTCACTAGATTGATTACTGGGATGAAATGTTTTTCCTATGAGGAGAGATTGAGTAGAATGGGTCGATATGCTCTGGAGTTTAGAAGAATGAGAGGTGATCTCACTGAAACATATACAATTCTTAGAGGGCTTGACAGGGTAGATGCTGAGAGGATGTTTCTCCTGGCTGGAGAGCCTAGAACTAGGGGTCATAGTCTCAGGATAAGGGGTCGGCCATTTAGGACTGAGATGTGGAAACTTTCTTTGGAATTCTCTACCCCAGAGAGCTGTGGATGCTCAGTAGTTGAGCATATTCAAGACAGAGATCGATAGATTTTTGGGCACTAAGGCAATCAAGGGATATGGGGATAGGGTGGGAAAGTGGAGTTGAGGTAGAAGTTTAGCCATGATCTTATTGAATGGTGGAGCAGGCTCGATGGGCCGTACGGCCTACACCTGCTCCTATTTCTTATGTTCTTATGATCAGACACCCCATCCGCGACCGGGCCCACCCACGCCACCTCCCCCCCCCACCCCTGCGATCGGACCCCCACGATCCAACACCCCCCGCACGATCAGTTGCCACCCCAATCTATTCACAGCCTGCGATCTCCTCTCCAGCCCCCCCGCCACCCCGATGTCCTTCCAGGTCCTCCACGATGTGACCCCCCCCACCCCCACCCCCCGACCTATGATCCCTCCCTCCTCTCCGCTGCCCGGTTGCAACAGGCCTGCCTGATAGACAGCCAGCCTCTCAATCTGGCTGGTTGTCGGTCGGGAAATGGAGTCAGACCAATTCAAATGAGGTCCTGCTGTTAAATTAGGCCGGACCTCCAGGAAACTCCCCGTAAATATCGGGGCCATTAACTCCGTTTCTTTCTCCACAGATGCTGCCTGACCAGCTGAGTCTTCCTAGCATTTTCTGTTTTTATTTCAGATTTCCAGCATCCGCAGTATTTTGCTTTTGCATTAATCCAATATTAGTTTCATGCGCTATGCTGGGCAGACGATAAGCATTTGTGGCCAAATCCTGCAGCAAGCTGATGTTCTATTAAGGTAAAGTTATGTATCCTTAAGGTGAGGGTGTCATTGCTGGGGAGTGCAACACTTTTCTACTTTCGCCACACAGTCTCACCATCAAATATCCCCAGGCCAGGTATCACGTGGCCAGATGCAAAGGCTCTGTCTATCATGCCCCAACAACGTACCTTAACCTAACCGAAGAATACCAGCCCCTGCTGCACTGCCACGCCCCTCACTGGGAAACATAGGGCTGAACTTTTTAGAGCACAGGTTAGGAAGTTTGCTTTATGCCCTGTGGATGATTTTAGCGAAAGCCTTTTATCTTTTTAGTTAAAATAGCTCTTGTCAGATTTGCAGCTGTCAATTTGCTCAACGACTCCCTCACCTCCACCTTTGATGCCCTTGTCTCCAGCAGAACATTTTCTCTCGACCCATTCCAGTCGTTTCCCTTGGTATTATCCCACTTTTTTCTCCCTCAAGTCCAAGGAGCGCATACTCGAGCATACTTAGCACATAATTACTGTAGCAGTCCATCACCAGATCTGGCTGGGCCACATCAAGCGCTATTAGGCCTTTCTTTACTCTGCTAAAACCGCCCACTGCTTCAGGATCATCCCGAGTTCTCCCACTTTAGGCAATCCCTCGATACTGGTGAGGAAAACTTTGCAGGGACTTTGCCTAAGTCTTGTCCTGGTACGATGCTTGAACCGTTGGTGAAAGGCTCATCTGATGTTTGCCTGATTTTCGGAATTTGGTAGCAGTTGTTTACAAGCAAGTCTCTTGCTCGGCCACTTCAGGGGGCATTAAGAGTTAACCGTGTAGTGTGGGACTGGAGTCACATGTAGACCAGACCAGGTGAGAGTGGCAGGCTCAAATCCCTGAGGGACATTAGGGAACCAGTTGGGTTTATATGAAAACCTGCAAGCTTTCATATTTTTTTCTGGTGTGAAGCAATGTTCCCTATAAGCTGTGTGGCCATGCAGCTCTCTGCCGGTCCTGCACAGCCCCAGAACCGGCTTATGCAATGTTAAAGTCCGGGCTGCGCAGCCCCTTAAAGGGCCCGTGCACCCAAAGAAAAATTACGCAAACATTGGTGTTAACATATCAGATTTATTGAATTCAGTTTCACAACTTGCTATGGTGAGAATTGAACTCTTGACCTCTGGGTACTACAACCACTACCAAACTTGCAAAATTAGCTTTTATGTTCAATCCTTGCCTATACCTTAGCTTCAAAAAATTAAAACGGTGTATGTTTGGTATACTTTACATTACCCCTGTAAGGTGGGGGGGACATCACAGCTGAGTCCAATCTTCTTACCCAATCCACATACACTTTACAGAAGGAGACACTGGGCAGCAACCAGGAGCAGAAGCCAGGCTGATATTACCCCCCCCCCTCCCCCGCCCCCCTGTTCCTAGCCAAGAGGCCTACCAAGGCTAATTGTAGCACCAAAATGCCATCAAGCCTTGGGCCTGTCTTGCTAAGTATCAGCACCCACTGAGCCATCCAGAAGAGTTCAAAATACAGGCTAAAGAAAAAGAGACGACTGTTTTGTAATTGTAATCAGGAAGACGTCACATACCAGTTGTTATGTCGTTTGAAGATGTTGCATTTTCTATGAAGGCAACTGGAATAATAAATAAATGTGTCATTAAATTCATTACATTAATGAAACTTAGAGCACTCAAACTAAGCTGTTTTCCAATTTAAAATTTTTCTGCAGGGAAGTACTTTGAACAAAGACGACTACTTAAGTGAGAATAGTGGACCTGTGGAACAGGTTTCCAGCTCATACAGTCAACGCTGATTCTCTATTTTCCTTCAAGCGAGAGCTGGACCTGTTTCTGGCTGGGGTGGGGATCACTTCGTTCAAGAGGTAGGTATCCTGTAATATAAATCAGGGTGAATGTGATCTGCTGGACTAGTTTCAATCGCCTAAAGAGGTTGGAGAGGAATTTTCCAGATTTTTTTCCTCCTAATTGACCTGGGGTTTTATCGGTTTTTCGCTTCTCCCAGGAGATTAGCTGGCAGGTAGGGAGTGTCTGTATTGTGATGCGTAGAGGAGCACAACTATATGGGACAGGCTAGATGGACCAGTGTGCCTTTTCCTATCCTGTCATTTTCGTATGTATGCAAGTTGGTTGAATTTTAACAGCCAAAACACAATCATTAATACGTACCTTGGACCTGCAGATTAGTCCCGTTCCCAGACTTTCTGTACACTGGTGGAGGAATCTCAATTAATACTTCACACAAGTACATCCCAGTGTCATTCAAGTTTATGCGGGAGATAGTCAGAGAGCTAACTGCATCTTTGAAGAAATGTTGCATTCTTTTAGTGTAATTCGGGTAAAGCATGGGTGCGTTCCCTTTGAAGGAGAGAATGACCATCTTTCCCTCTGGTAAGAGTTTACTCCATTCTATTCGCAGGTCTGCACTTGAGCTATTAATCCAACAAGTCATTGTCACCGAGTCTCCTTCCATTGCCGATAGGTGAGGTGGGGATTGTGTAACCATCAGGATCTCATCATTTCCAGCTGTAAGGAAAAAAAGGCACAAGGATTTAAAAAATTCACTCTTTTGACTCAAAGAATTTTTAGGATATCAGGCCCAACAAGTCCATTCTTTTCAATAATTCATGCAAATGTATAGTACCTCATCCAACTGGAAAGTTTCAAATGAACAAGCAATGAGATGAATGATCAGATAAAGTGTTTTTGGTGGTGTTGGTTGAGGAAGGAATGTTTGCCAGGACAGCTCTCTGCTCATCGTCATCTTTAACAGCCACCTGAACAATGAGAACAGGCAGACAGGCCCTCTTTTCAACATCTCATCCAAAGGGCAGAACCTCTGACAATGGAGCAATCCCTCTTTACTGCTTGGAATGTTAGCTTACATAGATAATAATATTAAAGCTGGTATGAGGCTTGACCCAACAACTTTCTGACCCAGAGGTGAGAGTTCTATCAACTAAGCCAACCCGACACACTTGATAACTTCAATCCCACCTACCCATCTCTTCAATCAGTTCTCTCTCCAGCAACGCTGTCTGCTTCAATGATCTTCCTTGGTAACTTTACATAGAATTACATAAAATTTACCGCACAGAAACAGGCCACTGGGCACAACTGGTCTGTGCTGGTGTTTATGCGCCACATGTGCCACCTCCCAACTTTGGGTGAAGGTTCCAACTCAACTCACCTTATGCACAAGCAACAATACTTGAGCAGGCTTCATTCTCATCTCTCTTGGACACTTATAAAGTTAAGTAACACTTTTCTTTGCCAGCAATTAGCTGTTACAGAGTCACAAGCTCACTCGATGTTTTACTCCTTGTCCTAATACGCTTTACATAGAATTACAAAGAATGTACAGTACAGAAACAGGCCATTCGGCCCAACAAGACCAGGCCGGTGTTTATGCTCCACACATCTTGCTTCATCTAATCCTATCAGCATGACCGTCTATTCCTTTCTCCCTCATGTGTTTAACCAGCTTCCCTTTAAATGCATCTATGCTATTCACCACAACTACTCCATGTGGTAGCAAGTTCCACATTCTCACCACTCTATGGGTAAAGAAGTTTCTCCTGAATTCCCTATTGGATTTATTAGTGACTATCATATATTTATGGCTCCTAATTTTGGTCTCCCCCACAAGTGGAAACATCTTCTCTACGTCTACCCTATCGAACCCTTTCATAATCTTAAAGATCTCTATCAGGTCACTCATCAGCCTTTTCTTTTCTGGAGAAAAGGGCCCCGGCCTGTTCAATCTTTCCTGATAAGTATATCCTCTCAGTTCTGGTATCATCCTTGTAAATCTTTTTTGCATGTTCGCCAGTAACTCTATATCCTTTTTCTAATATGGAGACTAGAGCTGTACACAGTACTCTAGGTGTGGTCTAACAAGGTTCTATACTTCTCTGCTTTTTAATTCTACCCCTCTAGAAATGAACCCCAGTGCGTTGTACCTGTAAAGGCACCACTCTACGCCTGCTAGGTAAAGTTCTTACATAACAAAGAGAACTTAAGTGAACTAACGGAAAGACTACTACTTCTACAAAGACAAAGAGAAACAGCGTGTTCTCTCTAGATAAAGATTATTACAGATTGTCTTCCTACATTACAACAGTGACTAGACTTGAAAAGTATTTCATTGGCTGTAAAGCGCTTTGGGATGTCCTGAGGTCATGAAAGACCCAATAAAATGCAAGTCTCTCTTTTCTTTTTTTATTGTTGACTACTACTGACTATTGATTGTCTAACACCGAGGTTTTTATATCTTGATTTTAAAGGTAGCTCTCCCTACATTCACTTATACAATCAGGATGACAGTGGTGCCAGATGACATTGCCCCATTTCTGCCAATAAAACCTGAGCTCTGTGGCTGTCTGAGTCGCTGGAGCATGGCTTTTCCCCCAGCAAGTCAGACTTTGTGTCTACGACTATTACGACCCTTTCTCTATCAGTCTTGCATTTCTCAAGAAGCTTTTTCACACAAATGGGAAGTGGTGGCATCTTTTATGTTCCATTAGGTATTACCTAGGTGGTTTGAGTTAGGGAATAATGGCTTCTCACAATAGTAAGGGATGCCTGTAGTGTAAACACAGGTCTTCCTGGTGCAATTAACCTCAAGGTTTTATGGCTTTAATTAGTTTATGGCCTTTGACTAAAAAGATTTTATGGCCAAATTATCTGGGAAACTCCATGGCCAAAAGGCTCAGGATGGTTTGAACAAGCTGAGGCCATGTGTTAGCTAAAAGCCTTTTACCCAGCATTCAGTTCAACAGTTGAACTCCATTTTGTGTGGTCAGCTTTCAAGCCAAAACTACATTTTAGGGCATATCCCGCACGAACTTCAAAGACCCCTTCAGAGTAATTTGAAGGGCACTATTCCTACAGAGTCACAGTGATCACAACAACAACAACTTGTATTTATATAGCCCCTTTAACGTAGTAAAACGTCCCACGGCGCTGCACAGGATTAGCACAGGCCAAGCTTGCCTAGAGTAACCCAGTGCATTTAATTCCTGTCTTGCTATAAATATATTGTTATTCATTTTGCAATTTGCAGTTCATTTTAAAGCTATTCATTAATTCATGAAGTAAAATTCATGAATTGTCACTCGCTGCATAGAGATTCACCTGACAGAAGAGCATATTGGAAATTCAGCCACTGAGATCAGCAGGTCCAATTTGTGGCTGTATGATTTTCCATCCATTCTGTGCTCAAAAATGAATTTCCATCCATTGAGATTAATGGAAAATCACATGGGCCACAAATCGGGTGTGCTGACCCTCACCTCCAAATTCCCAATGTGCATTCCTGCCATGCGATGCTCTGCACTGTTTCGTAAAATCTACCCTCTAATTCCAAGCAGGAGAAATCATTACTTGAATTGTTGACAATTGAAGTTTTGCCAGTTAAAGAATTAATTCTTGATAAAAACTATTCATCCTTGTCATACCATACAAGTCAGTTATTAGAAAAATCACAATGACCCTATCCCTTTCAGGCAGTGCATTCCAGATCACAACAGGGGCTCGACATGGTAGACGCAGAGAAGATGTTTCCCCTCATGGGGGAATCTAGAACTAGGGGGCATAGTTTCAGAATAAGGGGTCGCCCATTTAAAACTGAGATGAGGAGGAATTTCTTCTCTCAGAGGGTCGTGAATCTGTGGAATTCTCTGCCCCAGAGTGCCGTGGAGGCTGGGTCATTGAATATATTTAAGGCGGAGATAGACAGATTTTTGAACATTAGGGGGTTGATGGGTTATGGGGAGCGGGCAGGGAAATGGAGCTGAGCCCAAGATCAGATCAGCCATGTTCTCATTAAATGGCGGAGCAGGCTCGAGGGGCCAAATGGCCTACTCCTGCTCCTATTGCTTATTTACTTATGTTCTAACAAATCGCTGCGTAAAAAAAATCCCTCATGTCGCCTCTGGTTCTTTTGCCTATCACCTTAAATGTGTGTCCTCTGGTTACTGACCCTTCTGGTACTGGAAACAGTTTTTCACTCTACTCAGTCTAACCAGTCATGATTTTGTACACCTCTATCAAACCTCCTCTTAACCTTCTCTGCTCAAAGGAGAACAAGCCCAGCTTCTCAAGTCTCTCCATATAACTGAAGTCCCCCATCCCTGGTACCATTCTAGAAAATCTCTTCTGCATCTTCTCTAAGGCCTTGACATCAATAGTGTTGAATTGAACACAATACTCCAGCTGAGGCCTAATTAGTGTTTCATGAAGGTTTAGCATAACTTCCTTACTTTTGTACTATATGCCTCTATTTATAAAGCCCAGGATCCCATATGCTTTGTAGCAGCCTTCTCAACTTGTCCTACCACCTTCAAAGATTTGTGTACATATACCCCAAGGGCTCTCTGTTCCTGCACCCACTTTAAAATTGTACCCTTTAGTTTATATTGCCTCTCCTCATTCTTCCTACCAAAATGTATCACTTCACACTTCTTTGCATTATATTTCATTTGCCATGTGTCTGCCCATTTCACCAGTCTGTCTATGTCCTCCTGAAGTCTGTTACTATCCTCTTTATTGTTTACTACATTATGGACGCAATCTTGCCAGCCCAGGCGGGTATGGAGACGGGTGTGCCGGGAAAATGGCAGAACCTGGGGGCGGGTGCCCAACCCGCCTCCGTGCCATCTTGCCAGGAGGCGGGTAGTTAACAGGCAGATAAGAGGATTATCCCCATTTTACCCACACAAGTGCAGGCTTCTCGAAGGCACCGAACCCCACCAGAGACACCGAGGCGAGTAATGGGTCTGCAGGGGTCTGAGGATTGCAAAAGTGCGCTGTGAAGGTAAGTGATGGGTGCAAGTGTGGAGAGGTGAGTATGTGAGGTAAGTGGAAAGTGTTAGTAAAAGTTTACTTACCTTTGTTTCTTCCTGCAGGCTTCAATCGTTGTCTCGCACCTCCGCGGCAGAGATGACAGATGGCCGTTGCATTCTCCAATGCAACAACCATCTAATTTCTGCTAAATAAAGAGGTTTGATGAGTCTTGAATTCAAGAACTCATTAAACTACAGCGAATGTCACTGCTTGACAGCTTCACAGAGCTGTCAAACGATGACAATTCATCTGTCAACATTTTTTGACAGATGAAACATCATACGTTGACGTGCTCTGTAATGGGCTTCCCCTTAATTGGCCTGCTAAACCCGCTGGGCAGGCTTAACACGGTCAATCAAGGGAAAATAGCGTGGGTTGGCCAGAAGTTGATGGAGGCGGGACTGAAACCCGACAAGTGGGAGTCTCGCCTCCAAAAGCTCCCCATTGGCAAAATCCAGCCCTAAATATCATCTGCAGACTTTAAAATTATGCCCTGTATACCCAAGTCCAGGTCATTAATATATATCAAAAAGTGCAGTGGTCCTAATACCGACTCCTGGGGAACACCACTGTATACTTCACTCCAGTCTGAAAAACAGCTGTTCACCACTACTCTCTGCTTTCAGTCCTTTAGCCAATTTTGTATCCTTGCTGCCACTGTCCCTGTAATCCCATGGGCTTTAATTTTGCTTAAAAGTCTATGCAAGGTTACAGCCCAGGTGTTGAAGAGTACCCCCATTGACCCGTGCTTGAACGATCATGTATGCAGAAGAGGTTAAGTGAGAACAGAGTTGGGCTCGTTTGTGATACACCCACATGACGGAATAGCCTGCCAACACTCACTAATGTGAATTCTGCAAACTTCGATTGTAGCCCCAATTCTCTGATCATGCTCCTTTTGAACGCAGTTTCTCACTAGTTGCTTGGGATCTTACTGTCTTGATATCATTTATTGCACATTCGCAATATCATTCATTACAAATTCAGCGTTAGTAAAGTCCTGTTTTATGCATTTTAAGCAACGTTTTCCTTAATTTTCTTTGTCCCAAATGGCACATTCGCCAAAAAACCCTTAATCAGGGATAGAACAGATTATATAAAGTACAGCTCCTTCGGAAGGATGTGCATTAAAGACCCACTTCAGGATTGAGTGCATAATCTAGGCTGACACTACAGGGCAGTACTGAAGGAGTGATGCACTGTCGGAAGTGCCGTCTCTTGGGTAAGACGTTAAACCAAGACCCTGTTTTCCCTCTTGGGTGAATGTAAAAGATCCCATTCCACTATTCAAAGACGAGCAGGGGAGTTCTCCTAGTGTCTTGGCCAACATTTATCCCTCAACCAACACCACCAAAACAGATTTACCTGGTCATTTATCTCATTGTATTTTGTGGAACTTTTCCGTGAGCAGATTGGCTGTTGTGTCCGCCTACCTAACAAGTGACCGCACTTCAAAGTAACCTAATGGGATGTGAAGTTCTTTGCACGATATAAATGCAACTTTTTTCCTTTCTTTCTACACTACCCCAACATTATGGCTAAACCTTGCCTTCTCTCTAACTCTTTGATAGCCTTGGGTTTCTCTATAAAAAAAATAGAAAAGCATTAGTACAGCATTTTAATTCTCCACACAGGCCTTATGGTCTCAGTGAATGAGGCGGCCTGTGGTGTCAAGTTCTGGGTAGTTTTTGTGCTGTTTCTGTGTTGATGTGGCTCAAATACTTTTTGATCCACTGATAATCGGTCTATTTTTATTGAGAAATTTATGACATTTTTGCATTAAATTTAATACATTATGATTTATTTTAAATACTTTTTACTTCACAAATTTTTAATCCAAACAATTATGGGAAATAGATGATATTTGGGTTTATTCATATTAAACAGAGCAATCAGTCCATCACTTCCCCAAAGGCTCCCTCAATAGTTCACATTAGTACTCTTCCATCATCTCACCCCTTACTTCACTTTGTTCTGTCTCTTCCACTCATGCTGGCATTCACCACCCCCCCCCCACCCCGCTACCCCCTCAGTTCATGTTGGTACCTTTCACTACCCTACCCCTCAGTTCGTCCTGGCACTGTCTTCCCCCCTCCACCCTTAGCCCCGCTTCCAAGGGATGAAAGATTGCTGCCAACGGGAGTGCTCATAAAACGATTGCAGGAATTCTTACCCCCAGCAGCATTCAATCCCCTAGAGCAACAGGAGGTTGGTGCAGAAGCAATATTGGCAAGTGTCCTGGTTAAACATTGTCCTGGCCAATGTTTATCCCTCCACCAATATCACTAAAACTGATTATCTGGTCATTTATCTCATTGCTGCTTGTGGGAGCTTGCTGTGTGCAAATTGGCTGCCGTGTTTCCAACATTGCAACAGTGACTACACTTAATTAATTATTGAATTGGTTGTAAAGCACTTTGGGACGTCCTGTGGTCGTGAAAGGTGCTATATAAATGCAAGTTCTTTTTTTACTGAGGAGCAGAATCTGGCCTCTATACTCATGTTCACTGCCTGAGGAAATTAAAAAGCCTCCATGAGTGCCTAGCTATGAGGTCTTGGGAATGAATGAGGTGGATCAAGGGACCTTCATTCAGGAGACATTCATTTCAATGCAGTGCTGCATAAAACAGGATTCCATTTTTATTCATTTGCTCCAGTAAAAGGCAATGCACTTGCTGCTGCTAGTCTTCACTAGTTAGTCAGTCAAACCATCTACAGTACAGGAACCTCTTGATTTACCGGCACCTAAATAACCGGAAATCTCTGTTAACTGGCAAAATTCAGGAGTAGGTTCAGGTAAGTTTTACTTCATATTAGTGGCTGTTCCTGGATCTGTGGCTGTGTAACCGGGGTTCCTGCACCTGTTGCTAAGCAACGGGGATGCCCGAATTTTGTGGCCGGGGTTCCTGCACCTGTTGCTAAGCAACAGGGACGCCTGGATCTTGTGGCCGGGGTTCCTGCACCTGTTGCTAAGCAACAGGGAAGGCTGGATTTGTTGCTGTGTACGGAGCTCTCGTACCTTTTACTATACCTCTCTGTAATCCGGACTTTTTGATAAACCGGCACCATGCCGGTCCCATCGGTGCCGGATAAAAAAGAGTTTCCTGTATAATGTTGTGTTAAAAGTAGCGTTTTTGATGAACAGTGAAGGGCGGTCACTGGTGACGGGAATAAGCATATAATTCAAAAGTCATGAATCTTCTCACAGCTAAGTTCCCTTAAGGGGCCCCCAGTGCACACAAGCGAATCTAAACGGAAGGCTCTTTTGAGGTTTAGAGTTCAGGCTGTAGTATCTAAACCACACAGCACACTGAAACGCTCACAAGCAATAAATGAGTACCATTGCAGGAAGGATTAGGAGGACTTTCAATGTCTCAAATGCAAATGAAAGAAGCACCTGTAGTGGCTCAGTGGTTTCATAGTAGAGCTATACAGCACAGAAAGAGGCCCTTCGGCCCATCGTGTCTACACCAGCCATCAAGCCCTGTCTATTCTAATCCCATTTTCCAGCACTTGGCCCGTAGTCTTGTATACTATCGTGTTTCAAGTGCTCATCTAAATGCTTCTTGAATGTTGTGTGGGTTCCTCCCTCTACCACCCTTTCAGTAAGTGAGTTCCTGATTCCAACCACCCTCTGGGTGAAAAAGTTTTTCCTCAAATCCCCTCTAAATCTCCTGCCCCTTACCTTGAAACTATGCCCCCTGGTTATTGACCCCTCTACTAAGGGGAAAAGTTCCTTTCTATCTATCCTATCTATGCCCCTCATAATTTTGTACACCTCAATCAGGTTCCCCCTCAGCCTTCTCTGCTCCAAGGAAAACAACCCCAGCCTGTTCAGGTTGAATCCACAATCTATGCTGAATTAGCTGATATCAGCCAGAGTGGTAGTAGCGGCACCTGAATTATTGAGGGGTAAATCAGCCAAGGTTCCCACACCCAATCATTTTTCAATTATCCTATTGGCAGTGTGGACATCTGGTGAGGAAAGGATCGGATTCAGCTGTGATGCATCCATGGTTAAAGGGGAGGGGAAGTTCTGTCTCTCCCAGCAGATTACATGGCTGCGAGGGGGTAGGAAGTACCTAGTCATAATGCTCCAGACATCGTGGCCTAGAAATTCGATTAAGCCCAAAAACGGGCGCTGCCACTACGGGCCAAGGTTAACGGCCGCCCACAAAAGGTTAAGGCAGCACCGGTATTTTGGTGCTGCCCGCTGATTTAATTGTGGGAGTTCAGAATATCTTGTGCAACGCGTTCTTTCCGACGGTAACATCAGCAGGAGGCCGAAGGTCACGTCTAAAGGAGTGGTACGGTTTCTCGAGCAATCTGTTTTAACAGTGCTACTAGGGTTAATTTGGTGATGGTTCCTGGGTTTTGCTGGATCAGAAGGTAGCAAGTCCACTGATTGCCCTTGTAGGGTTGGAACATTGTCCATTGTGGCACATTAGGAGGCATTTGTTTGTCCACGGCTCCCCTCTTACTTTCTCGGACATTTGTCTGGGTCTTGTGTGGGGTCCACAAATGGGTACCAGACTGCCTGGTACTCCCACCTTCTCTGGCTGCCATAGGTCCACAGATCTTGCACCCAGATGGTTGCTGTGTGGAGGTTTGTGCTCCACCATGGTGCTGGATGGAGATGGGGATGCACCGTCTAGCAGTGACAGTGCACTAGCCTGCATAACGCAGGAGATTCACTCCCTGATGAGGAGGTCTTAAAGCACAGGCTCAGATCTGGAGGGACTGTGACTGGAAACACCACATAGATGTCATTAAACCGTTGCATGAGAAATGAATTGAAATAAATTTTAAAGAAAGGGAAACATGAACTACTTGGTCAGGAGTTTACTGGTGTAAATCATGCAGAAGAAAGTTCAATTAAATTTTTAACAACAGACTTTTGAGGAACTCTTGGTGAGAATATGGTGTTAAGCCTTTTAAAAACAAACTTCAAAACTTTGCATATTATTTTATTAGTTCTTAAACTAGAAAACCTAAAGAAAAATTGAAGGATTTTTTCCTGAGATTATTACAACTGTAGTACAGTATAGCTTATTTTGATGGTATTTACCTCCTGTAATGTTTGACTGATCGGGGGGAGATTTGATGCATCTCATTGGAAGCAGTTTTCACTCCAGTTACACTCCATTTTCACTATCAATTATCTCAGCAGCTGTTTACTGTACGGTTTATAGCTCACCGCTGCTTTCTCCCAGCTCTACACGCCGTCAACGGCTGCACGCACGAGCGTGCTTTGTAGAGGGCGGTAAGAGGAGCGGCGATGTCTAAAACTGATAAGTGCGCATCAATTCATCATTACACGGCGATTGATGTCACGCTCCTGGTAATTAAAATACTTGCGGTGAGCGCAGGCAACAGCAGCGCTGCCGACCTGCCCAATATGGAAACCGCCGCATTCTGTGCCGGAAGTGGGCGGAAGCAAGGCAGCTGCCATTTTTTCTACAAAACCGGCCTTAACGGCTGGCGTTAAAGCATCACATTTCGAGGCCCATGAGTGTGGGGCAGGCTTGATGCACCAGCTTGTCTTTTGCTGCCTGTCATTTTCGTATGCCCATGCGAAGTCTTGTGACAGAACTTTTAGTTCAAATACTGAACACCACGGCCCCGATATTTACGGGGATGCGGTGAGTGAGTTGGGGGGGCGGGGGCAGTTTTGCGGTCGGGAAACCCGGAAGAACTGGTTTCCCTCAGGTCCTGTTGATGTTAATGGCACGACCTGATTATCCTTTTTGAAATCTGTTTCCCGCCTACAGTCAGCCCGATTGAGAGGCGGGTTGGTTGCCCATCCCCCGTCGCGCCTCTATTAAAACCGGATTCGAGGCAGGTTAGGTTCGGGTTTGAAATTTTTTACATTTTTACTTCCCACCTGACCCAAACCCACTCATTTTTGGAGGTTATAATTCCCCGCTATCAGTCTATAGATGGGACCTATGTTTCTCTATCTAGTTATCTGTTTACTAACGCACACCAGGTAAATTTCTGGGGATTCCACTCGGCAGACATTTGCCCCAAATACCACCCATGCAAACTGGTGTTAAAGGTTGTGGAGGTGCCCTTTTAGATCAGAGGATCTGTAACGTGGCAGCCAGTAACTTCTTCTCACCACAGGCAAGATGTTTTCATTCTTGAGTGGGTGGAGGTGAACTGCAGTGCAGGGGTAGAAATCATCGGCTGCTGTTTCTGACAGCAGCCGCCCCCCCCCCAAAAAAAATATCTGGAAATTGGCCTACAGCAGCCCTTCGGGTCTACAGGAGTGCTCAGCTTCCCTCCTCTGCCAGTTCCCATGGGGTAGCCCTGCCCAGTGTTCGCCCAACATATTGAAAATGGCTGAACTCGGGAATATGGCCAGGCTCTGCTGAGGCCATGTCAGGCGCATGCAAAAAGCACACCTCCATTCTTACCCAGGGGTGGGGTGGGGGGCGAAGGAAACTCAGCCCCCACTTCTCCACATGGAGTAACTGAGCAGTGTCAATAAAGGGACTTGCCAAGTTAAACACAGCTCTCCAACTTAGCAGCTAACCATCACAACTGTGCCCTAGACTATAGACTACCCATGTGTAATGCCAAGGGAAATCTGGTGTCAGATGTCAGTTACGTTAGATGTCAGTCCTAAATTAGTACACATATGATCAGAGCAATTCTTCCTCCAAAGATAGGAAGATTACATGCAACAACTCATTGGAGCCGAGAAATGACTGTTGCTAATACTGTCAGCTTGGCTCAGTTCCTGGCACTCTCACCTCTGACTCGGATAATTTAGAGTGTCAAGCCCGGGATTTGAGCACAAAATCTAAGCTGACATGCCATTGCACTGAGGAAGGTGCCGTCTTTCAGATGGGATGTTAAACCAATGCCTTGTCTGCCTGCACTGGCTAGGGATGAAGATATCCCATGGCACTATTTGAAGAGCAGGGAGTTCTCCTGGTGTCCTGGCTAACAATACTCTCTCAGCCAACACCACCAAAAAAAAACAGTTTAACTGGTCATTCGTCTAATATTCTGTTTGTGGGTCCTTGCTATGTACAAATTGGCTACTGTGTTTGCCTGCATAACACCATTAACCCATTGAGTGTGGAGCACTTTGGGGCATCCTAAGAATCTGATAAGGCACTAATTAAATGCAAATTTGTATTAGCAAATAAACGTTTAACATATTTGTATAATATTCCTTTGGTCGGCTATTTTGGCAATGGGGTATTTACAATAAACCACCTGCCTGAAAATAGTGGACAAAGGAGCGTAATACAAGATCACTAATTGTTTGTCCACTTTTACCACCAACAGTAATTTGGAGGATTAAAATGTTCTCTGGGAAATGTAATTTTACTCAGTAAGTCACAATCAATCAAGGATCAAAGCCCTGAATTCCTTCGAAGCCTGGAGCAGACTCTTGAGATAAGAGGGGCAGCACAGGCCAGGACAGGACAGGGTAGGCAAGGCTGGGAAATGGGGCACGACCCAGTAATACTAGGTCCCCACACTGAAGGAATTTCCTCTGGGGCGGGCACGGAACAGTGGGACGGTGTCTGCTGCCAGAATTCCCGCTGGCCTCGTCGTCTGTGCCCCAACATACTGGACACCAGAAATAAAAACAAAAAATGCTGGAAATACTCAGCAGGTCGGGCAGCATCTGTGTTGAGGGAAAGAGTTCAATGACAGCCACGCTGGAAAGGCTGGCCCCGACTGTGCCGACACTCCCTGAGGCAACGCTGAACAGACAGGCCCACCAAAGGACAAGGGTCAAACTCTCCAAGGCGGAGGAACTCTAGGTCTGCACTTAGGGGGACAAAGAGGACCAGGCCTCTGCGACACCTAGCCTTTCCAGCACGGCTGTCATTGAACTCTGAATAGCTCTCCACACCTGCTGAGTATTTCCAGCATTTTCTGTTTTAGAAGCATAGAAACATAGAAAAATAGGAGCAGCAGTAGGCCGTTTGGCCCTTCGAGCCTGCTCCGCCATTCAATATGATCATGGCTGATCCTCTATCTCAATAAAAATTAAGTGCGATTGTTTGTTGGTGTAAATATGAATGCAAATAGCAGAGGATGGTTTCGATCCATCGACCTCTGGGTTATGGGCCCAGCACGCTTCCGCTGCGGCACTCTGCTGTGAGGTGCTGCATCTCTCCAGCTGCCTGTCAGTTTTGATTTCAGATTTTCAGTATCCGCGGTATTTTACTTTTGTACTGGACACCAGCGTTCGGTACATTGTAGCAGCGGAGGTCAGGCCCACACGCGTGTTGGGGAAGCAGCCAGAGTCATAGAAACATAGAAACATAGAAGATAGGAGCAGGAGTAGGCCATTCGGCCCCTCGAGCCTGCTCCGCCATTCAATGCGATCATGGCTGATCATCCAAATTCAGTACCCGGTCCCTGCTTTCTCCCCATATCCCTTGATCCCTTTAGCCTTAAGAAATATATCCAACTCCTTCTTGAATATATTTAATGAATTGGCCTCTACTGCCTTCTGTGGTAGAGAATTCCACAGGTTCACCATTCTCTGGGTGAAGAAATTCCTCCTCATTTCTGTCCTAAATGGCCTACCCCTTATCCTTAGACTGCGACCCCTGGTTCTGGACTCCCCGACCATCGGGAACATCCTTCCAGCATCTAGTCTGTCTAGTCCTGTTCGAATTTTATAAGTTTCGATGAGATCCCCTCTCATTCTTCTAAACTCCAGCGAGTACAAGCCCAATCGATCCAATCTCTCCTCATACGTCATTCCTGCCATCCCAGGTATCAGCCTGGTGAATCTTCGCTGCACTCCTTCCATGGCAAGAACATCCTTCCTCAGATAAGGTGACCAAACTGCACACAATACTCAAGATGTCAGCGGACTTTCAGAAAAGGGGCCAAAAGTTGAGATTTTTTTTGTTGCTTGTGCCAGACCAGTCATTTTGCGGATAAACAGCAATCTATTGCCGCGTTCTCTGAAGCTGAGCGGGCGCCCAAGTTGCGTGAGTGCCTCCCTACATTACGCAAGCTGCCTGATCTGGGGAACTCTGGCAAGGTCCGGCACGTGGGTCAGTGGCGGGACCTGATTCCGGCTCCGCCAAAATTACAGCAGCAAATGAAACTGAACTGAGCCAAGCTGACAGATGAAACAAAATAGTTGCAGTTTTGTTTTTAATTCCCTGGAATATTTCATTTTATAATACTGCAGCAGGGGTCCTGTTGTTCTTGAATTTTATAATTAAAAAAAAAAAATTAGGTCAACCTGCCTAAATCAAATCCTCTACCAGGACAAGTAGCAGGGTGGTTACACGTAGGTTACCAGAACGCACACAAATACTAAAGTATGAAAGCAGCTCTGTGGTCTTTACTGCAATGTGAATGTAACTGAAACCAATCATTGCTACCTCCCCAGTTAATGAAGACGCTCAAACTCCTTGAGCGTAGGGGATTTTAGGTGCTGTTTGCCCAGATCAAACATTTTGTTTGCTTTCCACCCACACACCTGCAAATGTTTTGTTGGAAGTCACATTGCAGTAGCAGTACAGCTTTTACTAGAATTTTAAACCAAGATGTATCTCAGTAAAATTAGATGTAACCAGCAGCAACAAAAGGATGGCACAGCGGGGGGGCGGTGAGGTGGGGAGCAAGAGGTGGCTGCCAGCAGCTCCTTCAGACACCAAATAGGGGTAAGTAAAGAATTTGGGAGAAAAATTCATTATCGACCATTTTGGGGCGCTAACATCAGCTGTCGCAAACTTTAGCGCCCGATGCAAATTAGCGCTGGCAACCACAAAATTTGTCTCCAGCGCCCCTGGAGGTGATTGGAGCACTAAATCAAGCACTACACACTGCTCTTAGGACGCTAACGTCAGGCAACGGGACGCTACCTCAGAGCGCTACTCAAGTTCAGGCTATGTCAATTACCTAGTCCTCACACAGACTGACGCCTTCCAGTTCTTAAAGGGGAGGTTCAATCATGCTGCACAGCCTCACCCTGATCATTGCTGCTTTTGACCTGGGCCTGCAAGGAGGTGCAATTCTTCAACCAGGAATCTCATGGCTGCTCAGAGGCCCAGGGAGAGAGCTCGCCGGTTTAGTGACCAGGCATTGGAGGTTCTGGTTGTGGCTGTGGAATGTCGATGGGCAGTGCTGTTGCCAGACACTGGTAGGAGGCCATTGCCCAGTGAGTTCACAAGGGTGTGGAGGAAGGTGGCCCATTACGTCTCGTCCAGAAGCCTGGTCCAAAGGACTCACACCCAGAGCCGCGAGAATTTCAACGGCCTCACTCAGGTGGTCAGGTTGAGTAGATGCACGAAATACCTGTACATCCCACCATCTCAACCTCACTCTGTGCACAGACGGTGTAAAGTGCCAAAGCCCCAACACTCACCCACCAACTATGCCCATCTACTAAAAGTCCCATCCACATCTCACACCTTGCAAACATTAACAGCTATTCAACTATGGCTGCACACTCACTCACACGCTGTCCTTTTTCTGTCAGGCCAAGCTTGCTCATAACAGGAGGGAGCAGCTATGCACGGGAGGAGGTCAGGCGGAGCTGCACCCCCTTACACAGCTGGAGGAGTGAGTGCACAGCATCATCGCGGCCCAGGTCGTGGGCGCTGTGGCTGTCAGAGAGGTCAACCCTCCTGTCCGGGGCACTACCGGGGTGATGCGCGCTTCGATGATGTCACGATCTACGGGCGCAGGAGATCATGGTGGTAGTGTTTAGTGCCACTGAAAACCGTCAGTTGAATTTCGCAGGCGGAGGTAAAATCACCGCTCGCGGGTGGTAAGTCATTAGCGCCCCGTTACCGCCCCCCGGAGTAGGAGTAGATCATTCGGCCCTTCGAGCCTGCTCCGCCATTCGATAAGATCATGGCTGATCTCCTCCCTCAATTCCACCTTCCCGCAATATCCCCATATCCCCTGGTTCCGTCATCACCCATTGCTGGCCTGAGAAACAGACGCTGCGCCATCCAATTTCTAGGCAGTAGTTTTTGCAGAAACAACATGATAAATTAATGTTCACCACACCTTTTAAGAAGTCAAGTGTAATATTACAGAAGGTGTCAGCCACGGCTCAGTTGGTAGCACTCTCGCCTGTGAGTCCAAAGCTTGTGCGTTCTACGCCCCACTCCTAGTTCATCCATCCATAAAGAACCTACAGGCCCCCATATTAGCAACCAACAGTTTCTTAATCTGCATTTGCAACACCAGTTTAAGCTCAGGGCACGACCTGATTTCAGAGGGAAAGACATGAAATTCCCTGGAGGGAGCAGCCTCACACGAAGCTTCAGTTTATCACCAGGTGGAGGGTACATCCAGTGTGGCATCAAATCTGGTTTACAAAGTGCTCAGGGGTCTGTTGGACCACCGGGATACTTTGTAAACCTACTTGATCTTAAATCAATATGATTTCGGAGTGTTCAACTTCCCTCCTCTGATTCGGAGTGAGTATCAGTTCCCATGGGACATTCTCCTCTTCCCACTCTCTGAACATCTAGGGGCCCATTTCCGAGTGCCTACTGCCCATTTACATTGGCAAGTTAAAACCAGAGTCCCGTCTTCTGGCCACCTGACTTGATTTTCAAGTGGGCCTCGAAATGGGTGGTTATGCTCCCGCCTAAACAGGCAGGGAGCCTTATTCAAATATTTAAATCAGGGTCTTGCGCTGTTGTAGGACACGGCAGGATATTTGTGGGCCAATGGACGCAGCTCACTCTCTGGCCGCAATTTTGACGACGCTCAGAGAGCAGGTTCGGAGACAGGTCCGCTGTCAAAATCGGAATGATTGACAGCGGGTTGGGAACCCGCTGTGAACCCGCTTCCATGTAAGTTTCCAAAGTGTCGGTTCTGCGATTTCAGAACAGACCCGGCACCAAGCGGTGGGGGAGGCATTTAAGATACTTAACTGCTTGTTAAGTGCTTGTTTACTACTATTTTGCCAGCCTTGTTCTATTTTGTCACATTTTTAATGAGGTTCACGTGGTTCGGAGATCACGTCAGGTAAGTAGGTTGGGTTCTCTATGTCTCCCCATTGCTGCAAAAGTGGTATGAAAGTGGTACCATTTCACAGCTGTTCACTTTCCAATGTCAGAAACTTGAGTCTTCAGAACTTGGAAGACACTTTTGAGCTGTATGCAGTTTGGAAGTGTTTGGAGTAAACTCTCTATCCACTGTCACCTCCTTGGAGCAAACTCTCTCACCATTGACAGATCGCTTCGGTCATCTCAACTTCAGTTGCCATCTATTCCAGCAACATCGGTGCCTTTGAAAAAATCCCACCTTGGTCCTCTGAATCCCTCCACGATCAGTTCCAATAGCAACACCAACATCACCAGGCACACCAACATCACCAATGACATCACCAACCTTCTCCGCAATCACCTGATGCTGCACAGGACACAGGACCTCAGCACCTGACAACATTGCTGCCCGGGAGGCCAGCGATGGCCTCACCATGACCAGATTTACCTCACTTGACACTGTACACCCTGGCTGCCACATGATGTGCCAGGTTGGCACCACCCCACACCAGCACCATAAAGCATTCCTACAATGCCCAAGCCATTCCTTACACATTCATCACCATTGCATGGGATACCGTTATGTCTCACCATTCACTGCAACTCACTAAGACACTTCCAAAGGTGAGCATAGATCTGTACAATAAGGCAAAGTGTTGAAAATAAAGATTTCAATGTTAACAGAAAATTTACATGACCATTGCATAAAACACCCAAGTGCCTACCCTTGTGTGTTGTTAGTTGGTATGATTGCACTAGAATGAGGGTGAGTGTGAGGGGTGGCTAGTGAGATGGGGAAGTGATAACGTAGATAGAGACAGAGGGATGGGTGGAGGTACAAGGTAAGTTGGTGTGAGTAAGGATGTGCAGGAGTAGGGTAGGGAAGGCAGAGTGATGGGGATGTGATGAGTGGCACAGCAGGATGAGGTTGAGTGTGGCTTTGCAGTAACGTTTCATGATCTACTGCATCCCTGCTTGTGTCCTCCTGTGTAATGTGCAACCAGGCTGCTTTGGTCTCCTGGGGAGGTCTCTTCCGCCCTTGGAAGGGAAAAACCTACCTGCGTGCTGTGACTCCCTCCATAAGCATATGGAGGTAGTCATGCGTGAGCCAGGGTGCAGATGTGCACCTTTGTGCTGTGCTTGTCAGTGTTTGCAGCATCTCAATGCTGTAGAACACTGACAGCACAACTGTCAAAATCAATATGGCCATGGTCCCTTTAAGGAAACTGGGTGATGACGCGTCATCAAATGATGTCATCAGGCCCGCTTCCTTTCAATTGGCCGGGGCGGGTTTAACAAGCCCTATTAATGTAGCCGGGAGTGGGACCGGGACCCCGCCAACCACGTCTCCCGCTGCAAACCCGCCTCCGCTGGCAAAATCCAGCCCTCTGTGTTGGTCCCTGGCATGGAGCGGCCTAACCAGCGGTACTTAAAGGGACCACTGCTGAACGCTCTAAAACCAGACAGCATAGAGTCCAGCTCGCTAATGGTCCCTGCACGCCACCCACCCCGGGCCGTAATATCGGCCAGCTCAGCATGGGAGTCAGCCAATTCCCCGCTCTCCTTGACCAATGCGCTACCTCTGAGCGCCCATTCGGCACTCGCAGCTCGCCAGCCACATGCTAATGAGGCCCAACCACCCAGATGGTTCGGACCTCTCGCTGCTATGGTCAGGTGGACAGTGCCGCCCACGCAATTACCACCGCAAACCAAAACCGGTCCCATTAATTTCTATTAGGAGAGACTTTTGCCTGTTTGTATCCAGTCATGCACTGAGACTCCTAGGTCTCTTTCAGCTTTATCCTTTGCTATTTCAGCACCATTCATGGGGTATTTGTGTCACCTATTTTTGCATCCAATGTGTCGCATTTTACATTTGTCTGTAATAAATTTCATTTCTCATTGTTCTGCCCACTTACATATCTTGTCCAACTCATTCTGTAATTTCTGATCTGCCTCTTATGATTCAATTGCCCCTCCTAGATTGGTATCATCAGCAAATGTGACCACTTTGTATTGAGTTTCTGAATCCAGGTCCTTTATGTAAATTAGAAACAGTAGCGGTCCCAGCAAAGAGCCCTGAGGCACCCACAGAGTACTTATCCCACAGAGTACTTATCCCACAGTGTACTTATCCCACAGAGTATTTATCCCACAGAGTACTTATCCCACAGAGTATTTATCCCATAGAGTACTTATCCCCTACTCTGACGTAACTTGTGCCATGTTCCAGTGAGTATAGGAGCAGTAAGATAAGGCAGGTTAACGTGTAGCTGGAGAAATGGTGCAGCAAGGAGGGCTTCAGATTCCTGGGACACTGGGAACAGTTCTGAGGTAGGAGGGACCTTTTCAAGATGGACGGGTTTCACCTCAACAGGGCTCAGACCAATGTCCTCACAGGGAGGTTAACTAGTGCTGTGGGGGAGGGTTTAAACTAATCTGGCTGGAGGAAAGGCACCAAGGTGAAGCATTAGGGAAGGGAGACAAACATAGAAACATAGAAACATAGAAGATAGGAGCAGGAGTAAACAATGCATCACAGGTTAACCAGGCCATAAAAAAAGCAAACCAAGCACTAGGGTTTATTTCTAGAGGTATAGAATTGAGAAGTAGGGAAGTTATGCTAAACCTGTATCGAACCTTGGTTAGACCACACTTAGAGTACTGAGTACAGTTCTGGTCGAGTGGAGCATAAACGCCGGCATGGACTTCTTGGGCGGAATGGCCTGTGTCTGTGCTGTATATCCTATGTAAAGAATAGTTCAAAAATAGGAGGGATCAGACAGGGGCACAATACGAGGCAGACTACGATGGCCCGTATTTTCCGATGCCTATGGGTGTGTACGAGCTGTGTACACCCGTAGGGACATCAGAAATGCCAGTTTCAGGCATGCGAAGCGCATGCGCTGAAAACCGGCATTTCCAATCTGTAAAGAATGCTCTTGACAGATTGGACGCCTGCCCTGGAGAAGGGCCTCTGCGGGAGGGGGGGTGAGGAAAGTTCTGTTTTCTGTAGAACCTCCGCCCGCTGAAAACCCTTAGAAATCTTACGCCTGGTAAAAGCAGGGGTAAGGCCCGCTTTTACCAGCGTAAGAGTTTTTAAAAGTTTTTTTTTTTTTAATTTTTCACTCATTTAGAATTTAAAAATACTTTTAAAAAAGGTAAGTTTATTTTTAGTCCTGTAAAAAACTTTAATTATTTTTTTCAAAAATTAATGTAATTTTAACTCATTTAAAAAATGTGATGGTTTTCTTAAAATGTGTTTAATGTTTTGATTTTTTTTGGGGGTGATCTTGATTCATACTTTTGACAGGCCTATCTGTCAAAAGTATGAAGGGAGATTCCCTTCTTTCATTGGCTGACCTGGTCCACGTGTTCCCAGAGACACTTGCGAACCGCATGCGCCCCTGGGATACTTGGGCCCTGCGCATTTCAACTGTGGAGAGGCCCAGGAGCGGAAGTGTCCGGACCTCGGGTGCCCTCAGGTAAGTGCGTAGATTTTTTTCCGATAGGAGGCATCCGCACACAGGAAGCCTCCGAGCGGAAATTACGGGCCGATGTGCTTGGAGTGCGTGGGCTAGAAATTCATGTAATCACCGCCACTCCATAGTGCCATAAAATGGCCATAAAATGGCAGCTGCCGCTCTTTCGCCAGCTGGCAGCGGGTCCCGTGGCGGCCGCCATTTTCGTCTCCCCCTTTGCGCTGCCGGAACTAGCAGCGCCCTGTAAAATAAAAGGTGGCGTGGTGACGTCAATGCTGACTTAACGTCACCAACACAAACATTGACCCTAGCACTGAATTCAGCATTGGCGTGCAAGCAGGCTAACAGTGGCTGACAGTGGCGATGTCTGCAGCTCTTAAAGGGACACACACATCATTCAGGTAAGTTTGAATTTAAGGGTTTGGACTGTTTTTTTAAATGTTATTGAAGTGATGGCTTGCTGCAATAGACATGAAAAGTTTTTAAAGTGTGTAGGGAGTGCTGCTGGATGCTTGCAAGGGCACGGATGGTAAATGAAAGCCTTTGAGAAAATAGAACATGCTGCAAATACTCAGCAGGTTACGCAACATCTGTGGACAGAAAAACCGAGTTCACGTCTCAGGTCATCATGCTGCCTGACCAACTGAGTATTTCCAGCATTTTATGCTGTCATTTCACATTTACAGCATCCGCTTGCAGAGGGAAGATGCAGAAGAGGAAGACACGGAAGAGGAGGAAGCCAAAGAGGAGGAATCAGACAGAAGGATTCATTCCAGACAGCCCCTTTGTGGCCGGGACATCCAGGATGGAATGATCTGCCTGCGGTCCCACTGGCTGGGCAGGCTGCCTCTTCTTGTTGACCCTCTGGCTGAGCAGGCTGCATTTCTGTGTGAAGTGAGGAAAGCACAAGGGTGGAGTTGTGCTGATGGGAGGGCGGGAAAGCAAGAGGTGCATGCCAGAAGGGGGATAACGTACGAGGATACCCGCATCTTGTACCCTTTCAGTCCCACCGCTGGCCAAGGGCTCAACCATGCCCCTGCCAAGAATGGCCTGCACCGTCTCCTCCAAGGGGGTGAGGTGAGGCTAAGAATGGGAGATGTGCCTCGTGATTGGTGCAGATTGTTCATAGGTGAGTGATTGGGGGTTGTGCATAGAGTAGTGTGTGACACTAGTGGTGCAGTTAGTAGGAGATGGCTTTTGAAGATACATTCACTGACCTTGACCAGTGGTCTGAGGTCATGAAGCTTCTTTGGGCACTGGAGCCAGGTGGTGGGGGGAACACTGCTGGCAGTGATGACCTTAGTGATGTACTCCCACATCGTTCTTTCTGGAGGGCCTCCTGGCCCCTGTGGGTAGAGGGCCGCTCTTGCAGTTAGGTTAGAGTGCGGAGAGTGAGACTCTCGGTGCCCCTTCTCTGGCTTGCTGAGCTATTTGTGTTAGTGCTGAGGCAGTTTTCCCATTTGTTGAGGTTAGGAAGGTAATTCAGCTTTAACAACTGAATATTAACATTTGGAACTGCTTTTAAATACAGAATATTTCTTAAAAGGCAGAAAGGACTGAAAAATGTAATGATTCACTGCATTTGATTTTGTACTGCTTCAGTGTGCATGGCCCCTTTAACTCTCAGACCTCTTCATTGCCCACAATTCCCTGCGAGCTCCACAGCTTCGCTCCCATTGGCTGTGGGAAGCTGCAATGTCGGACCTGGATAGGAACTTCGTCCCAGATTCCTCCAGTAAGGCCCTCAGGACGACAATGCAAGGAAGGTGAGCGCTGCGCCACCTATCTCCATGCCACCCAGACCAATTTCACTCGGTTAGTGTTGCGGCCATTTCCAGCAGCTGTTAACTGCAGTTGCCGGTAACACCGGTAACACTGGTAACACTGGCAACTTTGCTGGCGAACACAAATTTTTTCCCCCATGTGCGTAAATGCACAGGGCATGGTAAATAAGGTTGGTGAGCTGCAGGCACAAGTAATTGTTGTGTCTGTGTGTTGCTAGAGACACTGAAGACAGGAGTTGGTTTCATAGGTGTTTACTAAACAAAGTCTGGAGGGGAACTAACTGATACAACACAATATACAGGCTTATATAGCCCGAGTGGCCATTACCGGCATTACAGTACACATGGGGCTCTTAAAGGCACATACACTACAATTCCTCCCCTTTTAGCCAACCAGTACATAATATTTTAAGTAATTATTAATTACATGTTACAAGAAAAATAATCTACACATTGCTGCAGTTAATTAATTATAAGTCAGTCTCTCTGGAGGCTTCCTGACTCGGTCCGGATAACGCCTCGGTGGTGTAGTAGTTTCTGGTGGTGTAGTAGGTTCTTTTGGCAAGGCTGATTCGGCTTGAATGCCAGTGTCGGGTTCATCGGGTTCCAGTATCACCGGATCGGAGGTAGATATGGGTATCTCTACTTCATCGTTAGGCGTATAGAGTTGTGGTGTAGGTTGTCCCTTTTCGGATAACTCTATGATTTGGTCAGTATGGCGCCTTATTATGTTTTCTCCGATGTCCACGGTATACATCAGCGGTCCTAGTCGTGTGCAGATAGTTTCAGGCTGCCATTTCTCGGTACGGTAGTCCCGGGTCAAAACTTGTTGACCTATCTGGAAGGTTCTAGTTGGCCTTTCATTCATGCCTTGAAATTGCCGGTTCTCCACGTCCCTTCTGATGTTGGGCTTGATCAAATCCAGCCGGCATCTTAGGCTTCTATTGAAGAACATCATGGCGGGAGTTTGGTTTGTAACCATATGTGTTGCATTCCTGTATGCGAACAAGAAGTTATCCACCTTGTGCTGAAGTTTTATGTCTTCATTACCCATGGCCTTTATGGCCTTCTTGAAGGTCTGGACAAACCTTTCAGCCAATCCATTGGTGGCGGGATGGTATGGGGCGGACGTGTAGTGCTTAACCCCATTGTTTTTTAAGAACTTCCTGAATTCTTCGGACACAAATTGCGGTCCATTATCAGAGCAGATCTGTTCCGGCAGCCCATTCCTGGCAAATATGGTCCTTAATACTGTGATGTTTTTTTCCGTGGTGGTGGAGGACATCTTTATTACCTCTGGCCACTTGGAGTGTGCATCAACCGCGATTAAGAACATTGAGTCCATAAATGGACAAGCAAAGTCGATGTGTACCCTTTGCCAGGGAGATGAGGGCCACTCCCATGGATGTAGAGGGGCTTGGGGTGGAGCGTTTTGGACCTTCTGGCATCCTAGGCAGCTCTTGGTCATTTCTTCGATGTCTCCATCGATACCTGGCCACCATACAAACGCCCTGGCTAGGTTCTTCATTTTCACTCCACCCAGATGCCCCTCGTGAAGCTCCTTTAGAACTTTATCCTGGAGTTTGGGTGGAATCACCACTCTGGATCCACACATCAATGTTCCTCGGCACACTGACAGCTGTTCTCTTCTTTGCGAGAATGCTGGCAACAGTGGTCCGCCATGTGCTGGCCATCCCTTCACTGTTAAATCGTAGACTCGTGAGAGAGTCGGGTCATTTCTAGTTTCCCTTTCAATGGCAGAATTTGTTACTGGTAGACATTCGACTATGGTAGAGTGGAAAATCTCCACTGGGTCTACGGTAGGTGCTTCTTCTACCGTTGGCAATGGTAGGCGCGATAACCCGTCAGCATTCCCATGCTGTTTTGATCCTTTGTATTCTATGTTGTATTGGTGTGCCCCTAGAAAAAGGGACCACCTCTGTAGCCTTTGCGCTGTCATAATGGGAACACCCTTTTTAGGGTTGAATATGGAGATGAGGGGTTGATGGTCAGTCAACAAGGTAAATTTTTGTCCGTGTAGGTAATGGTTGAATTTCTTCACTCCCCATACCAGGCTGAGTGCTTCCCTGTCGATTTGGGCATAGTTACGCTCAGCTAAGTTCAATGAGCGTGACGCAAAAGCTATCGGCCGTTGCGAGCCATCAGGGAATTTATGCGATAATACTGCTCCTACGCCATAAGGGGATGCATCGCACGCCAGTCTGATTGGCAGTGATGGGTTGTAATGAGCCAAAACTTCTTTGGACGTGATTAAGTCTTTGCATTTATGGAAGGCACGTTTACAGTCTTCGCTCCATTTCCAAATTACTCCTGTTTGTAGCAGTTCATTAAGAGGGTGTACAAGAGTTGATAAGTTCGGTAAAAATTTATGATAGTAATTTATGAATCCCAGGAACGACCTTAATTGTGAAACATTTTCAGGTGCTGGGGCTTTTATGACCGCTTCAATTTTTTCAGGTGACTTATGCAACCCTTCCTTATTAATTATGTGGCCACAATATGATATTTGATTTTGGAAAAATTCACACTTGGGGCGATTTGCTCGTAGGCCCCGTTCTCTTAGCCTAGTGAGCACCTGCTCCAAATTGGCAAGGTGCTCGTTGTCGTTTTCTCCTGTTACAAGGATGTCATCTAGGTAGCATTGAGTCCCCGGAATCCCTTGGAGGACTTGCTCCATAGCTCTTTGCCAGATAGCTGGAGCGGATGCTACTCCGAAAACCAGTCGATTGTACTGGTACAGACCTTTGTGTGTATTTATCGTGAGATATTTTTTAGAGGCCTCTTCAACTTCCATCTGTAGATATGCCTGTGCCAAGTCAATTTTGGTGAAACGTTTCCCTCCGGATAGTGAGGCGAAAATATCTTCTATCCTCGGAAGAGGATACTGTACCATGTGAAGGACCGGGTTTACAGTCACCTTGAAGTCTCCACAGATGCGAATTTTTCTCTGTTCTTCAGATTTATCATTATTCAATGCTTTCTTCATGACTGGAACGATGGGTGTTGCCCACTCGCTCCAATCTATTTTGGATAATATGCCTGCCTTTTCCAAATTCTCCAGCTCTGCCTCGACTGCTGGACGAATTGCGTATGGCACCGGTCTTGCCTTAAAAAACTTGGGAATTGCTGCATCTTCCACTTTTATTGAGGCGGTGATGCCTTTCAAGGTTCCTAGTTTCTCTTGAAACACTTCTTTGGCGTTGGCCAAGATGTCTTTTAATCATTCAGGTATGACGTCATCATCGTTTTTTTTCTTACTGGTCACCGTCAGTGCCTGAATGGAGTGCCAGTCTAAACGTATTTTCCTGATCCATTCACGTCCCAACAGCGGTGGACCACCATCTTGTAGAATGTATAAATACAACTTTTGTATTTCCTTGCCGTTGTATACAACAGGCACCCTTATTTTTCCTTTGGGGTATACTTTCTGCCCCGTATATGTTTTCAAGATAATGGATGTGTCTTTTAAAGGTATATGCGGAAATAGCCGCTCGTAATCCCGTCGATTTATGACGGTCAGAGCTGATCCTGTATCTAGCTCCATTTTAACTGGGGACCCTGCTATCGTGAGGGTAACCCAAGTGGTCTGGTAATCATCTTTGGCAATTACATTATGTAATTTGAGACAGCTTAGTCTCTTGTTTTCGGAGTCGCTATCACTCTTCTGGTCTTCGGAGCTACTGTCCGTCATCATTTGTACCTTTCTGTACTTTTCTTTATTGATTTTTTTTTTCCTGTCTGTGGATTTTTTTTGTCCAGATCGGCATACCCGTGCAATGTGTCCAATCTTTCCGCATTGCCTGCATGCTTTGTCCTTGAACCAGCAGTCCCTCTGGTCATGAGTGGATCTGCCGCAGCGATAACATCTCTCGAAACCCTGTGTCATTTCATGGGTGCCGAAGTCCTGTGTCTTTTGTTGTATCTCTGCAGCTCCTCTTGTGGCTGCTTCGTATGATACAGCCATACTGAAAGCCTTGTCCAGTGTTAAATCTTTTTCAGAAAGCAGCCTTTTCTGTGTTCCTTCACTTAAGAGACTGCAGACGAATTTGTCTCGAAGATAATCTGCTAGTCCTGCCCCGAATTGGCAGTGTTTTGATAGCTTTCTTAATTCGGTGAGGTAATCAGCGTTACTTTCATTCTTGTGTTGATTTCTCTTGAAGAATTTGTATCGTTCCGCTATCAGCAGCGGTGTTGGGTTTAAGTGCTCCTGTAGGGTATCAACAATTTCTTTAAAATTCTTGTCCTTTGGTTTGGCTGGAGTGATTAAATTTCGTAACAGCCCGTATGTCTTTGCGCCCATTAGATTTAGCAGTACTGAAGCTTTTTTTTCATCTTCTATTCCATTTGCGGTGCAATATACCTCCACTCTTTCCACATATGTGGTCCAATCCTCTATCTCGTTATCAAAAGCATCAATATTGCCAGACTTAGGCATCCTAGAAATAAAATGGCGCTTCCCGCGCTTTTCTTTCTTTACTGCAGAAAAGATATGGCGCTTCCCGCGCTTCCCCGCCGCTGCTGCCGATGACAACGCTGTTTCCCGTGGTTTCCGTTCTTTTAATTTATTTATTTACAGTTGGAGACTCGTTCCCGCCGGACTCTCTCTCTAGGTCTGAACGCCGACCTGCTTGCAGCGCCGGCCGTCTCCCGAGTGCTCCCTCCCCGTCTGTTACTGCTTGCCTCCGCTTTCGCTGCTTGGCCTAGCTGTAGAGCCAGCCGCTGGAGCCCCAGCCCGACGCCCAGGAAGGATTATTGCAGTACTTGCCACCAGCTTGGCTAGCTGGTGAAACCACAGCTTTTTCTTTTTCTTGATTTTTCTTCAACTTTGGACGCTAGAGGAATCGATGTCCTTGAGGTGCTGCCGAATTGCAGGTAAGTCCGTTTCCATTTCGTCGCCACTGTTGTGTCTGTGTGTTGATAGAGACACTGAAGACAGGAGTTGGTTTCATAGGTGTTTACTAAACAAAGTCTGGAGGGGAACTAACTGATACAACACAATATACAGGCTTATATAGCCCGAGTGGCCATTACCGGCATTACAGTACACATGGGGCTCTTAAAGGCACATACACTACAATTATTACATGGGATTATGATATAGTGACAATAATGGAGACCTGGCTTAAACAAGGGGAGGAATGGGAACTTAATATTCCTGGCTACATTGTACTCAGGAAATATAGGGAAGGAAAAAAAGGAGGAGGGGGGCAGAGTTGATCAAAGATACAGTTAGAGCACTAGAAAGGGCTGATGTATTTGAGGGGTCAAAGAGAGAATCTATTTGGCTAGAATTATGGAACAACAGAGGAGCTATTACACTGCTGGGTGTATACTATAGGCCACCAAATAGTGGGAAGGAGATAGGAGCAAATTTGCAGGCAAATTGCAGAAAGATACAAAGGTGGAGAAATTGGGTATAGCCCCGTTTGGGGCGCTAGTTCTGGCGAAGCGCAAAGCCTAGCGCCAGTTGCGATTTAGCGCCACCTGGCGCGATATTGCGTCGTTGCGCCCCTAAGGGTGATTGCGGCGCTAAATCAGGTGCTGCATGAGGCTCTTAAGGCGCTCACCCGGGGGCGCAACCCAATTTAGTGGCGGCGGGGCGCAGCGCAGGTGCAGTCAATAATCACTTTCCCTGAGACACACTGGCGCCGGCCAGCTCTTAAAGGGGCAGGTCAATTGGCATCACCAGACACACTCACTGCCTTGTAGGCCTTCAAAGCGGTGGGAGCCTACCTGTGGTGCACCAGCCTAGCAAGAAATGGAAAGGGTGAGGCAGAGGGCGGAACGCCTCACTGATGGGGCATTGGATGCTTTGGTTGGCGCAGTGGAATCAAGGCCAAGGAAGATGGTCGGAATGTGATTTATGTTTTGGACAGTCTCCCAGGTGTGAGGCAGTTATGTGTCAGTGTATTAGTTTTGCTTTCTGTTGCCATAGCTTTCTCATGTTTGAAGGAACCACATTTTGTGTAATGAAACACTTTCTTCATTTACAATGGCCATGCCTTCTATTTACATGCATCTTGCCCTTCACAGGCTTGGGGGTATCAGACCGGTTCCATTCCTGTTCTTGGAATGGCAGCAAGCATTCCGTGAGAGGGGCCTAGAAGCTACTTCTGATCAGCCTCTGACGCGCAGCCTGAGAAGAGCCACTCGCGTAGAAGTTCAGTCCAGCAGGCATCTTCTCAGCCACCGACAGAGATGTCCTGCACCTTATCTGAGGCTGCAGATCTGGCTGAAGCAGCTGGCACAGCTCAGTCACCACCTCCTTTCTAAATCGCAGCCTTCTGACACACTGCTCCTCCGGCATGTTCATGTAGGAAAACTGCTGTCGGAAAACCCTGCCAGCGTAAGGTCTGCTGTGGCGACGTCTGTTGGCCCTCCTCCGTCTGGCCATGCCCGCCCCCCTCTCCCAGCGTCTTAGTGCCCTTTCCAGGTGATTCAGCAGCAGGACGTTCCCCTCCAATGCCGCCCCCATAATAAGTGCCCACAGGAAGGTTCCCCGTTGTCAAGTGTCACCAACAGCAAGGTGATGGTCAGAAGGCTGAAGATCGTCTGCCTGCACTGGCTCAGTGGTCAACTGGCTCTCAGTGTGCAGCTCAGCAACTCTTTGTAGCTCTCGAGGAAGGTGTGCACCAAAAATGGCTGCCGCTTTTAAACCACACCAGTCCCCTTTAAATAACGCTCCTCCAGCCCGAGAGCGACTTGGTAAGGTCCAGGTAAGCTGTCACTATTAGCGCCAGGCGCTACGGAGGGGGGCGCCACTGAATTTCCAGTCCGGGGCGCCCAAAAGGCGTTGCACACTCAAATGACATCATAATCAGCCTGCGCCCATGAGCGGGCGCTAAGATTTAGCGCCGGCGCTAAATGCATGCTCAATATGGGGTGAGGCGATAGGCGCCTTGCGCCCGCCCGGAAATTGGCTAACGCCCCACTTCTCGGCCTCTTTAGGCGTTAATCGGTGGTGCAACCAACCGAATTTCTCCCCCAAACACTTTAGAGTAGTGATAATGGGGCACTTCAATTATCCCAATATAAACTGGGAAAGTAACAGTGTAAAGGGAAAAAAGGGGGAGGAATTCCTGAAATGTGTACAAGAGAACTTTCTTGATCAGTATATTTCCAGTGCAATGAGGAAGGAAGCAGTGCTGGATCTAGTTCTGGGGAATGAAGTGAGGCAAGTGGAGCATGCTTCAGTGGGATAGTATTTGGGAAACTGTGATCATAATATCATTAGGTTTAGAGTAGTTATGGAAAAGGACAAGGAAAAATCAAATGTGAAAATATTCAACTGGAGGAAGGCTAATTTCAGTGAGTTAAAAAGTGATCTGGCCCAGGTAAGTTGGAATCAAAGATTGTCAGGTAAAACAGTAAATGAGCAATGGAAGGCCTACAAAGAGGAGATAGTTCAGGTACAGACTAGACACAGTCCCCTGAGGGAGAAAGGAAGGTCATCCAAAGCTAGTGCTCAGTGGATGACTAAAGATATGAAACAGAAAAAGGAGGCTTATGATAAATACAGAAAATGCTGGAAGTACTCAGCAGGTCAGCCAGTCAGGCAGCATCTGTGGAGAGAGAAACAGAGTTAACCTTTGTTAGGGACCAAAAAGGAAATCTTCTTGTGGAGGCAGAGGGCATGACTGAGATATTAAATGAGTGCTTTGCAACTGTCTTAACTCTATAAGAGAATACTGCCAATGTCACAGTAAAGAGGTAGTAGAGAAAATGGATAGGATAAAAATAGATAGTAAAAAGAGGAGATAGTAAAAAGGTTGGCAGCACTCAAAGTAGAAAAGTCACCCTGTCCTGATGGAATGCATCCTAGGTTGCTGAGGAACGTAAGGGTGAAAATTGCGGAGGCTCTGGCCACAATCTTCCAATTCTCCTTGGATACGGGGGTGGTGCAAGAGGGCTGGAGGATTGCAAATGTTACACCACGATTCAAAAAAGGGGAGAGGGATAAACCTGGCAACTACAGGCCAGTCAGCCTAACGTTGGTGGTGGGAAAACTTTCAGAGACATTACTCCAGGACAAAATTAACTGTCACTTGGAAAATTATAGGCTAATAAATGAAAGCTAGCAAAATTGAAGCCCAAGGGATTAAAGGGGCAGTGGCTGTGTGGAGACGAAATTGGCTAAGAGACAGAAAGCAGGGACTGGCGGGAAGTATATAATGGTGTTCCCCAGGGGTCGGTGTTGGAACCACTGTTCGTTTTGATACATATTAATGACCTGAACCTAGCTATACAGGGCATAATTTTAAAGTTTGCAGATAACACGAAACTCGGAAATGTAGTAAACAGTGAGGAGGAGAATAACAGACTTCAGGAGGACATAGACAAACTGGTGAAAAGAGCAGCCAGATGGCAGATTAAATTTAACATTGAGAAGTGTGACGTGAATCATTTTGGTAGAAACAATGAGGAGAAGCAATGGGGCAGAAATTCCTCCCCAAACGCGTGAGTACGGAAGGGGTACTCATGCGTCTGGCCGGAGGAAATGCCGGTTTTCAGCATGCACAGCGCATGCGCTGAAAACCGGCATTTCCTCTCCTCTAACCCAAGAGGTGAAGAGGCGAGTGCGTGCGCTGTAGGGGGCAGCGCGTGCGTCTTGGATTTCCTCTGTTTTGGGGGATTTGCGCATGTCTAAAGGCCTCCGGTCTTTACGCTTGTAAAAAGCACACGTAAGTATTTATTTTTACAGGTAAGTGGTGCTTTAGTGTAATTTAGAATTTTTTTTCCCACAGGTTTATTATTTTAAAGAATCTACAATAAGGTAAGTTTAGTTTTAGACCCTTTTTATTAAAAATTTATTTTTTTCAAAAAAAAAAATTATTGTTTAAATTATTTTTTTTAACTTATTTATAGTTCATTTAATTATTGGGATGTTTTTTAAATTTTTATTTAAAGTTTAAATAGTGTTTTGGGCCCCCGTAGTTTTCATGAGTTTGACAGTTCTTACTCTCAAACTCATGAATGAACCTTCCCCTCCTCTGATTGGTTGTACAGTGCTCACCTGATCCCAGCCGGCACATCGCACTAACTACGCCGCTGGATCAGGTAAGCACTGCGCGCTGACATCTGAACCGGGCCAGGGACAGGAAATGCAAGCAGGCCCGGGCTTCAGATGTCAGCGCGCAGGGTGAGTGCAGATCGGGGGCTTGCACGCACGGCAAGCCCCCGACACCAAGTTCTGGGCCATTATAAACTAAATGGTACAATTTTAAAGGGGGTGCAAAAACAGCGAGACCTGAGGGTGTACATACACAAATCTTTGAAGGTGACAGGACAAGTTGAGAAGTCTGTTAAAAAGGCATCTGGGATCCTTGGCTAGTTTCTTATTCATTCCCAGGATTTATCCTGAATCTCCACTGCTTTAAGTTTACTTAATAGCCTTTCAGGTAGAACTTTGTTATAAGCCTTTTGGAGATAAAGGTAGACCACATCATAGGGCTTACCACAGTCCATGTGGGTTGTCACCTCCTCAAAGAAGTCGAGCAGATTGGTCAGGCAGGACCTTCCCCTTCTTAGTCCATGTTGGCTGTTATTTATATCAGTTACTGTTGTACAGATAGTCCCCAAGTTAATTCCTGATAATCAATTCCATTATTTTACATGGAGTGGAAGTAAAGCAAATGGTTCACTAGTTGCCTCTATCTGCTTTCTTGAATACAGGCACCACATTAGCCTATTTTCAAGCTCCTGGTACCTCCCCGGTGTCCAATAACTCCCTCAAAATGATTGTCAGTGCTTCACAAATGTCTTCCATAGTCCCTTGCAGCACTCTGAAATAAATACCATCTACCCCATGGAATTTATTTTGCTTTGTGTCCAATTGGCCTGATTAGGTTTTCTATTTAATTTATAACGAAGTCATTAATTTTACTTGGGATATCTTTGTTTGGAAAGGACATGTTGCTTGTGTCTTCATTTGTGAATACCTGGAGGAAGCAATCATTCAGAATATTCCTACTCAGGACCCCTCCCTCACCTCTTTTTCTGGTACAAGTGGCAAGTAACATTTGCACCACACAAGTGCCAGGCAATGACCATCTCCAACAAGCGAGACTCTAACCATCTCCCCTTGACATTCAATGGCATTACCATCGCTGAATCCCCCACTATCAACATCCTGGGGGTTACCATTGATCAGAAACTGAACTGGACCAGCCACATAAATACTGTGGCTACAAGAGCAGGCCAGAGGCTGGGAATTCTGCGGCGAGTGTCTCACCTCCTGACTCCCCAAAGCCTTTCCACCATCTACAAGGCACAAGTCAGGAGTGTGATGGAATACTCTCCACTTGCCTGGATGAGTGCAACTCCAACAGCACTCAAGAAGCTCGACACTGTTAAGTCTGTGTGTTCTAGTTGTAATTACTAACACAGACTACAAGATTAAAGTTCAACAGGTCTTTACTGGTTGGAGGTCAGGACTACTACTAAATACAATATTACTACACAGTGCTTATATACCGGTGGTCACCACCGGTATTACGTAGACAGCAGCCAGAGAAAGTAGTACATCTCTTAAGGTGGAACAGGCTTAAGTTCTCTTAAGGTGGAACAGGTTACATACACCACAGACACCATTCAGGATAAAGCAGCCCGCTTGATTGGCACTCCATCCACCACCTTCAACATTCACTCCCTCCACCACCAGCGCACTGTGGCTGCAGTGTGTACCATCTACAAGATGCACTGCAGCAACTCGCCAAAGCTCCTTCAACAGCACCTTCCAAACCTGCGACCTCTACCACTTAGAAGGACAAGGGCAGCAGACGCATGGGAACATCACCACCTACAAGTTCCCCTCTAAGCCACACACCGTCCTGACTTGGACCTGTATCGCCGTTCCTTCTCTGTCACTGGGCCAAAATCCTGGAACTCCCTTCCTAACAGCATTGTGGGTGTACCTACACCATATGGACTGCAGCGGCTCAAGAAGGCAGCTCACCACCATCTTCTCAAGGGCAATTAGGGATGGGCACTAAATGCAGGCCTAGCCAGCGACGTCCACATCCCATCAATGAATTTAAAAAAACATTGATGACTGTATCGGTGCAGTTTCCTGCTCTTGCCCTGAACTAGAAAATTTCATTCAATTTGCTTCCAATTTCCACCCTTCCCTCACCTTCACATAGTCCATCTCTGACTCTTCCCTTCCCTTTCTCGACTTGTCTGTCTCCATTTCTGGGGTTAGGCTATTGACAAACATTCACTATAAGCCCACTGACTCCCACAGCTACCTGTACTACACTTCCTCCCATCCCGCTTCCTGTAAGGACTCTATTCCATTTTCGCAGTTTCTCTGTCTCCATCGCATCTGCTCTGACAATGCCACCTTCCATACTAGTGCTTCCGATATGTCTTCCTTTTTCCTCAACCGAGGATTCCCCTCGACCGTGGTTGACACGGCCCTCGGCCGTGTCCGTTCTAATTCCTGCACTTCTGCTCTCACCCCTTCCCCTCCCTCCCAGAACTACGATAGGGTTCCCCTTGCCCTCACCTTTCACCCCACCAGCCTCCACATTCAACGTATCATCCTCCGCCATTTCTGCCACATCCAGCATGATCCTACTACTAAATACATCTTCCTCTCCCCTCCCCTTTCAGCATTCCAAAGGAACCGCTCTCTCTGTGACACCCTGGTCCACTCCTCAATCACCCCCAACACCCCCTCCCCTTCCCATGGCACCTTCCCGTGCAGGGGCAGGAGATGCAACACCTGCCCTTTTACCTCCTCCCTTCTCACTGTCCTGGGCCCGAAACACTCCTTCCAGGTGAAACAACGATTTGCTTGTACTTCTTGCAATTTAGTATACTGTATTGGCTGCTCATGATGCGGTCTCCTCTACATTGAGGAGACCAAACACAGATTGGGTGGCCACTTTGAGGAACACCTCCATTCAGTCCGTAAGCCTGACCCCGAGCTTCTGGTCGCTTGTCACTTTAATCTTCACTCCACTCCCACTCTGACCTCTCCGTCCTCAGCCTCTTACACTGTTCCAACGAAGCTCAACGTTAGCTCGAGGAACAGCACCTCATCTTTCGATGAGGCACTTTACAGCCTTCTGGACTCAACATTGAGTTCAACAATTTCAGATCATAACCTCGGCCCCTAATTTTTTTTTCATATAGCAGCTGTTGATGATTCTGCCATTGCCATTTACATTTCATCTAGACTCATCTTTTGTTTCCTAACTTGTCCCATTACCATCTCCTTTTGCCTTGCACCATCATCCCTTTTGTCTTTTAATCTCTCCTGCATTCCACCCTATCACAGACTTTCCCTTTTGTTCTTTCTTCCCTTCTCCGCTTTCCCTGCCCCTGCACTTGCTTAGAAATCTGTTACATCTCTAACTTTTTCCAGCTCTGACGAAAGGTCATCCACCTGAAACATTGGGCTGGATTTTGTCGATGGTGAGCTTTTGGAGGCGGGACTCCCACTTGTCGGGTTTTAGTCCCGCCTCCATCGACTTGTGGCCAACCCACGCTATTTTTCCCTTGATTGACCTTGTTAAGCCCACCCAGCGGGCTTAGCAGGCCAATTAAGGGAAAGCCAGTTACAGGTGACGTCAGCGAGTGACGTTTCATCTGACAAGAGCTTTTGACAGATGAAATGTCAGCATTTGAGAGCTCTGTGAAGCTGTCAAACACTGACAATCTGTCCTCTATGTTCAGTCCAGTCACTTAGGCTGAGTTAGAGACCTCTCCTGAGCAGAAAGCAGAAGGCTGCAGCTTTTGACAGTTCAGCGGCCATTCTGCTTTCTGTACCGGTGAGCTGAGGGACTCCCGAGACCTGAAGGGAGGAAGCCTGCAGGAAGAAGTAAAGGTAAGTAAAGCTTATTAAAACATTTTACACACAGCTCATACACTTACCTCTGCACAAAGCACCCATCATTTACCTGAACACCGGACATCTCGGCCCCTCCGACCCCCGCAGACTGACAGCCTGCCTCGCGACCCTGGCGAGGTTCGGAGCCATCGGGAAGAACATAAGAACATAAGAAATAGGAGCAGGAGTAGGCCATTTGGCCCTTCGAACCTGCTCCACCATTCAATGAGATCATGGCTGATCTTCTGCCTCAACTCCATTCACCGGCTCTATCGCCATATCCCTTGATGCCCTTACTAGTCAGAAATCTATCGACTTCTGTTTTGAATATACCCAATGACTGAGCCTCCACAGCCCTCTGGGGTAGAGAATTCCAAAGATTCACCACCCTCTGTGTGAAGAAATTTCTTCTCATCTCAGTCCTGAATGGCCTACCCTTTATCCTGAGGCTGTGGCCCCTGGTTCTAGACTCCCCAGCCAAGGGAAACATTCTCCCAGCATCGACCCTATCAAGCCCTGTAATAATTTTGTATGCTTCAATGAGATCCCCTCTCATTCTTCTGAATTCAAGAGAATACAGGCCTAGTTTACTCAATCTCTTCTCATACGACAATCCCGCCATCCCAGAAATCAATCTCGTGAACCTTCGTTGCACTCCCTCTCTGGCAAGAATATCCTTCCTTAGGTAAGGAGACCAAAATTGTACACAGTACTCCAGGTGTGGTCTCACCAAGGCCCTATATAATTGGAGTAAGACTTCTTTACACCTGTACTCAAATTCTCTTGTAATGAAGGCCAGCATACTATTTGCCTTCCTAATGGCTTGCTGCACCTGCACATTCACTTTCAGTGACTCATTTACAAGGACACCCAAGTCCCTTTGAGCATCTGCATTCCCCAATCTTTCACCATTTAGGAAATACTCTGCCTTTCTGTTTTTTCTACCAAAGTGGATAACTTCACATTTATCCACATTATATTCCATCTGCTATGTTCTCGCCCACTCACTGAACCTGTTGAGATCCCCTTGAAGCCTCTTCACATCCTCTTCACAACTGACACTGCCACCTAGCTTTGTATCATCAGCAAATTTGGAAATGTTACATTTAGTCCCCTCATCCAAATCATTGATATAGATTGTGAATAGCTGGGGCCCAAGCACCGATCCTTGCGGTACCCCACTAGTCACAGCCTGCCATCCTGAAAAAGACCCATTTATCCCTACTCTTTGTTTTCTGTCTGTTAACCAATTCTCAATCCATGCTAGTATATTACCCCCAATTCCATATGCCCTAATTTTGTTCACCAACCTCTTGTGTGGGATCTTATCGAAGGCCTTCTGAAAATCCAGATGCACCACATCTACCGGTTCCCCTTTGTCTACTCCACTAGTTACATCCTCAAAGAACTCCAATAGGCTTGTCAAACAGGATTTCCCTTTCATAAATCCATGTTGACTCTGCCCAATCTTACTATTAGTTTCTAAGTGCCCAGTTATTGCATCCCTTATAATAGATTCCAGCATTTTCCCAACTACTGATGTGAGGCTAACAGGTCTGTAGTTCCCTGTTTTCTCTCTCCCTCCTTTCTTAAATAGTGGGGTTACATTTGCTATCCTCCAATCTGCAGGAACCGTTCCAGAATCTATAGAATTTTGGAAGATGACAACCAATGCGTCCACTATCCCAATGGCCACCTCTTTCAAAACCCTAGGATGTAGGTTATCCGGTCCTTCGGATTTATTGACTTTTAGTCCCATTAATTTTGCTAGTACTGTTTTTTTACTAATAATAATTTCTTTAAGTTCTTCAATCTCGCCACACCCTTGGTTTTCTCGTATTTCTGGGAGGTTTTTGTGTCTTCCTCCGTGAAGACAGAAACAAAGTATTTATTTAATTTCTCAGCCATTTCCTCATTCCCCATTATAAATTCTCCCACACTTCAGGGCTCAAAATGGGGATTAGCCAAAAAACTGTCTGTTAACTATCTGTTAACAGGCAGCTAATTGGCACTAATCCCCTACCCGCCTCGAGGAGACGGGACCCGGCGTGGGTCAGGAACCGGTCTCCTGGGAAGATGGCATGGAGGCGGGTTGGGGGCGAGAAGGTTACCCGCCCCCTGATTCTGCCATTTTCCCTGCAGTCCCGCCTCCCCAGGGCTGGCAAAATCGCCCCTATTAACTCTGTTTCTCTTTCCACAGAAGCTGCCTGACCTGCTGAGTGCTTCCAGCATTTTCTGTTTTTATTTCAGATTTCCAGCATCCACAGTATTTTGCTTTTGCATTCAGAATATTCCTCAGTTTCAAGTCAATTTGCATATTTTATGGTTTTCAGCTCTTCTCTGACTGTACTCTTGCTGTTGTGGTACTGAGAGAATTTTTTTATCGTTACGCTTAATCTCAGCCGCTATGCTTTTTCCCAGGTCTCTGATCACCTTTTTAACATGTTTCTGTAATTTTTTGAATTCATCCCACTTCTCCTTTCCCTTGCAGGATTTGTATAAGTCATTTTCCCTCTTTATCTCACTTTTTTGATGATCCATTTAGAATCATGTTTGCTTAGCCTGAGCTTGTTGGTTTTGGGAATGTTCAGCATTATATCTTCAGAGGCGTTCCAGTTGCCTTCTTCTGAAGTGTTGTTGAACGACCTCCTACAGTCTATTTGCTTTAGTTGTTCCCTCATTTCACTGTATATAGCCCTTTTAAAATTACAAACCTGGCTCTTGATCTTAGGTATTTCTGACTCCCAGATCATGTTAAACTTTATTATTCTGTGGGCACTCTGGGGGAGAGGTGCTACGTTTTCCATTTCCTGTACATTCTCTGAGTAATTTACCAGTACCAGACCAAGATGAGCATTGCCTTGTGGCTTCCTTGACGTATTGGATTAAGAAGCACTCATGCACTAATCAAGGGAGCCAGAATGGTCTGGTAGGACATTCTCAGAAAGAGAAAGAAAGCAAGGCAGAAAAAGAGGGAAAAAAAGCAGATTAAATGGTAGAGAGAGAGAAAATGAAAGAAAGAAAAAAGTAAAAATATATTATGAAGCAACAATAACAACCACAACTTGCATTTATATAGCACCTTTAACATAGTAAAACATCCCAAGGCGCTTCACAGGAGCGATTATCAAAAAAGCAGCTTATCACATTCTCTGTACAACCCAAAGCATTTCACAATCAGTGGATTATTTGATGTGCAATTACTGTTGTTATGCAGGAAAACATGGCAGCCAATTTGCACACAGCAAGATCTCACAAAACAGCGAATGAATGAATCTGTTTTTGGCAGCGTTGAATATTAACTACAACACAGGGAGGATGCTCTGCACTTCTTTGAATAGTGCCATAGGGTCCTTTATATTCATCCGAACAAACAAATGGGGCTTCAGTTTGACATTTCATTTGAAAGTCAGCACCTCTGACATTGCTGTACTTCCTCAGTACTGCACTGAAGTGTGAGCCTCGACTATCTGCTCAATCATAAAGTGAAGTTTCAACCTATAACATTCTGAAAGAAATATTATGCTTTGGTTTCCAAGCTACAGTACCACTTCCCCCTCAATGTTTAACCTAGAACATCAGCAAATGTCCTCAAAAATTCAATGGGGGGAAAATTGAGTCATGCCCCCTGTGGGGCGCTAACTTCACCAGGGCACTACTTTCAGCACCCCGAAAAAATTGGCGCCCCCGCGGCCAAAATTCATTGGTAGCGCCCCAAGGGGAAGCGGGGCGCTTCTAGAAGCACCCTGCCTACCTCTTGGAGCACTACGAGGGAATATCGCGGTACTGCAGGTCTTCCTCCCCCTTCTTAAAGGGGAGGGGCCTTGCGCAGCACGACTCAGGGCCCAGCTGGGCCACCAGGGAGTGGGAGTGCCGGCAAAAGAGCCCTTAGGTAAGGAGACCAAAACTGCACACAGTACTCCAGGTGTGGTCTCACCAAGGCCCTGTATAACTGTAGTAACACATCCTTGCTCCTGTACTCAAATCCTCTTGCAATGAAGGCTAACATACCATTTGCCTTCCTAACAGCTTGCTGCACCTGCATGTTTGCTTTCAGTGACTAGTGTACAAGGACATCCAGGTCCCTCTGTACATTAACATTTCCCAATCTATCACCATTTATATAACACTCTGCCTTTCCATTTTTCCCACCAAAGTGGGTAACTTCGCATTTATCCACATTATACTGCATCTGCCATGTATTTGCCCACTCACTCAACTTGTCTAAATGGCCTTGAAGCCTCTTTGCATCCTCCTCACAACTACAGTCCCACCAAGTTTCGTGTCATCAGCAAACTTGGAAATATTACATTTGGATCCCTCATCCAAATCATTGATATATATTGTGAATAGCTGGGGCCCAAGCACTGATCCCTGCGGTACCCCACTAGTCACCGCCTGCCACCCCGAAAAAAGACCCATTTATTCCTACTGTCTGTTTTCTGTCTGTTATCCAATTTTCAATCCATGCCAGTATATTACCCCCAATCCCATGTGCTTTAATTTTGCACACTAACCTCTTATGTGGGACTTTATCGAAGGGCTACTGAAAATCCAAATACACCACATCCATTGGTTCTCCCTTATCTATTCTACCAGTTACATCCTCAAAAAACTCCAGTAGGTTTGTCAAACACGATTTCCCTTTCATAAATCCATGTTGACTTTGTCTAATCCTGTTGATATTTTCTAAGTGTCCTGATATCACATCCTTTATAATAGACTCTAGCATTTTCCCTACTACTGATGTTAGGCTAACCGGTCTGTGGTTCCCCATTTTCTCTCTCCCTCCTTTTTTAAATAGTGGGGTTACATTTGCCACCCTCCAATCTGCAGGAACTGTTCCATAATCTATAGAATTTTGGAAGATGACAACCAATGCATCCATTATTTCCATGGCTACCTCTTTTAGTACTCTGGGATGCAGATTATCAGGCCCTGGGGATTTATCGGCTTTCAGTCCCATTAATTTCTCCAGCACTATTTTTTTACTAAAAATAATTTCCTTTAATTCCTCTTTCTCACTAGACTCTTTGTTCCCAAGCATTTCTGGGAAGTTAATTGTGTCCTCTTCTGTGAAGACAGAACCAAAGTATTTGTTTAATTGCTCTGCCATTTCCTTGTTCCCCATTATAAATTCTCCCATTTCTGACTGTAAGGGACCTACATTTGTCTTCACTAATCTTTTTCTTTTTACATACTTGTAGAAGCTTTTACAGTCCGCTTTTATGTTCCTTGCAAGTTTACTCTTATACTCTATTTTTCCCCTCTTAATCAATCTCTTGGTCCTTTTTTGCTGAACTCTAAACTGCTCGCAATCCTCAGGCTTGCTACTTTTTCTGGCAACTTTAAGAACATAAGAACATAAGAAATAGGAGCAGGAGTAGGCCATACGGCCCCTCGGGCCTGCTCCGCTATTCAATAGGATCATGGCTGATCTGAATCTAGACTCACGTCCACTTCCCTGCCATCTCCCCGTAACCCCTAATTCCCTTATCTGCTAGGAAAATGTCTATCTCCATTTTAAATTTATTTAATGTTGCAGCTTCCACAGCTCTCTGGGGTAGCAAATTCCATAGATTTACTACCCTCTGAGTGAAGAAGTTTCTCCTCATCTCAGTTTTGAAAGGGCAGCCCCTTATTCTAAGATTATGCCCCCTAGTTCTAGTCTCACCCATCAGTGGAAACATCCTCACCGCATCCACCCGATCAAGCCCCCTCACAATCTTATATGTTTCGATAAGATCGCCTCTCATTCTTCTGAACTCCAATGAGTAGAGTCCCAACCTACTCAACCTTTCCTCATACGTCAACTCCCTCATCTCTGGAATCAACTGAGTGAACCTTCTCTGAACCGCCTCGAGAGCAAGTATATCTTTTCTTAAATATGGAAACCAAAACTGCACGCAGTATTCCAGGTGTGGCCTCACCAATACCCTGTCTAACTGCAGCAAGACTTCCCTGTTTTTATACTCCATCCCCCTTGCAATAAAAGCCAAGATTCCATTGGCCTTCCTGATCACCTGCTGCACCTACATACTAACTTTTTGTGTTTCATGCACCAGGACCCTCAGATCCCTTTGTACTGTAGCACTTTGCAGTTTCTCTCCATTTAGATAATAACTTGCTCTTTGATTTTTTCTGCCAAAGCGCATAACCTCACACTTTCCAACATTATATTGCATCTGCCAAATCTCTGCCCACTCACTTAGCCTGTCTATGTCCTTTTGCAGGTTTTTTATGTCCTCCTCACTCACTGCTTTCCCTCCCATCTTTGTATCATTAGCAAACTTGGATATGTTGCACTCGATCCCTTCCTCCAAATCGTTAGTATAGATTGTAAAGAGTTGGGGTCCCAGCACTGACCCCTGTGGACCACCACCAGTTACTGATTGCCAGCCCAAGAACGAACCATTTATCCCAACTCTTTGTTTTCTGTTAGATAGCCAATCTTCCACCCATGCCAGTATATTACCCGCAATCCCATGATTTTTTATCTTGATCAGTAATCTTTTGTGTGGAACCTTGTCAAATGCCTTTTGGAAGTCCAAATACACTACATCCACTGGTTCCCCTTTATCCACCCTGTATGTTACATCCTCAAAGAATTCGAGCAAATTTGTCAAACATGACTTCCCCTTCGTAAAACCATGCTGACTCTGTCCTATTAAATTATGTTTATCCAAATGCTCTGTTACTGTTTCCTTAATAATGGACTCCAACATTTTGCCAACCACAGATGTTAGGCTAACTGGTCTATAGTTTCCAGCTTTTTGTCTACTTCCCTTCTTAAATAAGAGTGTTACATTAGCAATTTTCCAATCTGCTGGGACCTTTCCTGAGTCCAGGGAGTTCTGGAAAATGATCACCAATGCATCCACAATCCCTACCGCCACTTCTCTCAAGACCCTAGGATGTAGGCCATCAGGTCCGGGGGATTTATCTGCCTTACGTCCCATTATTTTACTGAGTACCATCTCCTTAGTAATTTTAATCGTGTTTGGCTCCTCCCGCCCCCGCCCCCCCCCCATTGCCCCCTGTTTGTCCAGTGTTGGAATATTTTTAGTGTCCTCTACTGTAAAGACTGATACAAAATATTTGTTCAGTGTCTTTGCCATCTCCATGTTCCCCACCACTAGTTTCCCGGTCCCATCCTCTAAGAGACCAACGTTCACTTTAGCCACCCTTTTTCTTTTTATATAACTGTGGAAACTCTTGCTATCTGTTTTTATATTTTTTGCTAGTTTACTTTCATAATCTATCTTCCCTTTCTTAATTAATCTTTTAGTTATTGTTTGCTGGCTTTTAAATGCTTCCCAATCTTTTATCCTCCCACTAGATTTGGCGAATTTATATGCCCTTGTTTTCAGTCGAATACTATCCTTTATTACTTTACTAAGCCACGGATGGCTGTCTTTTCTTTTAATCCCCTTTTTCCTCAGTGGAATATATTTATCTTGAAAGATGTGAAATATCTCCTTGAATGTAGACCACTGCTCTTGTACCATCTTACACTTTAATCTGTTTTCCCAGTCCACTTTAGTCAATTCTACTCTCATACCTTCATAGTCTCCTTTATTTAAGCTTAGTATGCTGGTTTGAGATCCAACTCTCTCACCCTCAAACTGAATTTGGAATTCAACCATATTATGGTCACTCATTCCAAGGGGATCCTTTACTAGGACATTTTTTATTAATCCTGTCTCATTACACAGGACCAGATCTAAGATTGCCTGCCCCCTGGTTGGTTCAATTACATACTGCTCAAGGAACCCGTCCCTAATACACTCTATGAACTCTTCCTCAATGCTGCCATGCCCAATTTGATTAGTCCAGTCAATATGAAAGTTAAAATCCCCCATGATTATAGCTGTTCCCTTATTACAAGCCCCAACTATTTCCTGATTTATACTCCGACCAACAGAGTTGCAACTGTTAGGAGGCCTATAGACTACGCCCACTAGTGACTTTTTCCCCTTATTATTCCTTATCTCCACCCAAACTGTTTCACTATCCTGATCCTTTGACCCAATATCATTTCTGACTATTGCAGTGATTCCATCCTTGATTAACATAGCAACCCCACCTCCCTTTCCTTCCTGTCTGTCCTTCCTAATTGTCAAATACCCTTGTATGTTTAGTTCCCAGTCATGATTATCTTGCAGCCATGTTTCCGTAATGGCCACCAGATCATACCCATGTGTAGTTATTTGCACCGTCAACTCGTCAATTTTGTTACGAATGCTGCGTGCATTCAGGTAAAGAACTTTCAAATATGTTTTCTGACAATTTATTCCTGCTTTTACCCCTTTTACTACTTTACCTTTATCATTATACATTCTGTCCCTTCCTGACATGCTCTGGTTTTTAATTCCCCCACTGCTACCTTGCTCTATTGCCTTCTCCGCTGTCATTTTTATTTTTTGCTCTCTTAAAACCTCCCCCCCACTAATTAGTTTAAAGCCTTCTCTACAGCCCTAGTTATTCGATTCGCCAGGATTCTGGTCCCAGCACTGGCCAAGTGAAGTCCGTCCCAACGGAACAGCTCTCTCCCGTCCCAGTACTGATGCCAGTGTCCCAGGAAGCAAAACCCATTTCTCCCACACCAGTCTCCTCTTTGGATCTAATAAAATCCTTAATTTTTTTGTTAGCCATGGTTGGGCTGCTTTTCCTTTTGTGTTTTTGCACCAGAAAAGAATGTATAACATTCGTTCCTTAAATGTTAGCCATTGCCGATTCCCCAACATGCCTTTTAATGAAGCTCCCCAATCTTTCATAGCCAACTCGCTCCTCATACCTTCGTAGTTTCCTTTGTTTAGATTTAGGACCCTAGATTCAGATTGAACTTCTTCACTTCTCATCTTAATGAAGAATTCTATCATGTTATGGTCACTCTTCCCTAAAGGACCCCGCACAACAAGATTATTAATTAACCCCTTCTCATTGCACAATACCCAATCTAGGATAGCCTGTTCCCTAGTTGGCTCCTCAAAGTACTGGTCTAAAAAACCATCTCGTATACACTCCAGGAATTCATCCTCCACAGTATTATTGCTAATTTGGTTTGGCCAGTCTATTTGTAGATTAAAGTCACCCATGATTACTGTAGTACCATTGTTACATGCATCTCTAATTTCCTGTTTGATGCCATCCCCTACATTACCACTACTGTTTGGAGGCCTATAGACAACTCCCACCAATGTTTTCTGCCCCTTGGTGCTTCTTAGCTCCACCCAGACTGATTCTACATCTTGATTTTCTGAGCCAATATCCTTTCTCACTATTGCTCTGATTTCATCCTTTACTTACAATGCCACGCCACCTCCTTTTCCTTTTTGCCTGTCCTTCCTAAATATTGAATATCTTTGGATATTCAGCTCCCAGCCTTGGTCACACTGCAGCCATGTCTCCGTAATTGCAATTATATCATATCAATTTACATCTATTTGTGCTTTAATTTGTCTACCTTGTTACGAATGCTTCGTGCATTCAGATGCAGTGCCTTTAGATTTGTCTTTTTAACATTTTTCAACATCTTAACATTCGTTTGTACTATGACCCTATTTTTCTTATTACCATGTTTTCTTCCCCGCACCCCATTTGTTAGTGCACTCCTTTGTTTGTACGCTCTGTCCCTTCCTGACACAATCTGGTTATCCTTACCCCAATCACTTTCCTGCACTGCTTCCTTGTCTTTTCGCTTTAGCATTCTAGATTTCTCTCCACCGGGACCCTCCCCCCAACCTTATTTAGTTTAAAGCCCTAGTTGAAACACTATTGATACCAAAGGCCAACGATTGTATCACCTGCTTGAATGAATGGATTTAAAACAGAAATAAGGATTATTTAATTTAAAAATGTCTTTGCCCTCAGTAATTGAACATTGGCTGTTACTGGGGGAAATAAATTTTACTTTGAAAGAAAAAGACTGACAAAAAGGCTAGGGTTAAAGATGATGAAAAGGCAAGGAATTGAATATCTCCCTCCCCCCGCCCCACCGCCAAACCCCCACCATTAACAAATTTCACTGTAACCATACAACATAACACAGCCCGTGGGCAACTTTACCCGGCTCCCCTTCAACGGCGGCCCACCTCCCCTTCAATGGTGGCCCACCTCCCCTTCATCTGTGGCCCATCTCCCCAGTCAACTATGGCCATCCTCCACTTCAAATGTGACCCATATCAATTCAACTGTTGTCCTCAATAGAGTTGCTGCTCTGCCTGCCTCCAGGGCATCTTTCACACCCTATTATATGCACTAATTGGGATGTGGTCCTGTACAAAAAGTGAATAATGTTGTATTAACAGAAGCACTTGCATACAGCATGGCAACACCTCCCAAACCCGTGAACTCTACCACCTAGAAGGACAAGGGCAGCAGGCGCATGGGAACACCACCACTTCCAAGTTCCCCTCCAAGTCACACACCATCCTGACTTGGAAATGTATCGCCGTTCCTTCATTGTCACTGGGTCAAAATCCTGGAACTCCCCCCCTAACAGCACTGTGGGAGTACATTCACCACACGGACTGCAGCGGTTCAAGAAGGCGGCTCACCACCACCTTCTCAAGGGTAATAACGGATGGCCAATAAATGCTGGCCTTGCCAGTGACGCCCACATCCCGTGAACAAATAAAAAAAAAGAACAGGCTGAGTATGGGAAAGCACAGAACGATAAAGCAGGCGGAACATAGGAAACCATTAAAAACTGGGAAAGCACATGCAGAGCATGGCAAATGAGAGAGAAGGTAAAGCACGAGAGAGAGTAGGGCATGGCTTAGGACAGAGATGAGGAGGAATTTCTTCACCCAGAGAGTGGTGAACCTGTGGAATTCTCTACCACAGAAGGCAGTTGAGGCCAATTCATTAAATATATTCAAGAAGGAGTTAGATATATTTCTTAAGGCTAAAGGGATCAAGGGATAATGGGGAGAAAGCAGGGACAGGGTACTGAGTTTGGATGATCAGCCATGATCTCATTGAATGGCAGAGCAGGCTTGAGGGGCTGAATGGCCTACTCCTGCTCCTATCTTCTATGTTTCTATGTTACTAGCACAGGAGAGCGTATCAAAGTAAATCAGTCAGAACGGCCTGCTAAACTGTCCTTTGCTGAAATGAGCAGAATTTTTTCTGAGTATAAATGACATGGAATGTGTAACTGTGAGGAAGCTGAGTATATTAAATGTAATCTATGTTCAAATTTGAGTATGGGTATTTGATGTAAATAGTGAAAGGTATAATCGCGCAATAGGCTGGTTCTGCTGCAGTTTCTGCTTCAGCGTGACCTGGTTTTCACACTATACTGAGGTTGCCAATCTGAGTCTCATCTGAATCTTAATAAGCTGTGTGTGACCTCCTCAGTGTGCAATTACATGACAAATATAGCATTGGTTCGAAGTGGTTTCCGCTTAGCACCAACACTGAACCTTCAGTATAAATCTAAAGTGACTCTAAGACAAAGCAAAGCACACCACTTTGGATGGACATTACATGGGGGTAAATCCAGTGTGGTGCCAAACCTGGTTTACAAAGTGCTTAGGAGATTCGTTAGGTCTCCTGGGCACTTTTGAAAGCTACCTTACCTCACGTTAAGTGTTTAGACAGTAAAAGGAAAAATTTGGTTGGTTTGCGCCTCCCGTTAGTGCCTTAAGAGGGCGCTAATGGGGCGCAAAGCAACTAGCGCCCGGGTGCAGCGATGCTTGCACCGCTCTCGAAATTGACCAGACATTTTGCAGCGGCGCGAAACACTACCGCCACGATCTCCTGCGCCCGCAGATCGTGACGTCAGTCGAGCGTGCAACGCACCGGTAGCACCCCGGACCAGATATTGAGTGGCGCCCCTTGTCTTACCGCCTGCCGCTAGCAACGACAGGTTGAGGGGAGCGTTTTGCAGTTGGGAAGGGACTGGGGGAGCGCTATTTAAAGGCGACCGCTTCCTGCCTTTTTTCTCGGCAACATTTTTGCACCACGCATTCTGAGTGAGAGAGAGAGACTTCTGAAGATATTCAAAGCTGTATTGAGGAGTTTTGGGTACTGAGCAGCACTTTGCAGGTTCATTTTGATTTGATCTTCCTTGCATCAATTTAGCAGAGACTACAGGGCTGCACTTTGACATCTTTCCCTGGGCCTCTCCATTGTCCTTTCCAGCAGATTTGATGTACAGGTCTGTCCAGGCCAAGATTCAATGCTGCAATGAGCAAGGTGTGAGTGGAGAGCAAGATCGACCCTCCCCTTTAAGAACTGGCCGGCGCCAGTGTGTCTGTGTTCCATTGCTGACTGACATCACATGAGCTTCGCCAGCGCTCTGAGGTAGCGCCACGCTCCTCGGCGTTAGCGCCTTAAGGGAGGTGTGTAGCGCCTGAATTAGCGCTCCAATCACCTCCAGGGGCGATAGAAGCCAAGTTTGCAGTCGGAGGTGATAATTAGCGCCAGGCGCTAAACTTTGCGCCCGGCCGATAATTGCGCCCCAAACAGGGAAATACCGAATTTCTCCCCCTAAGAATTCTCTCTTTCATGCACCTTAAATTTCTAATTGTTAGAAGGGAGCTTTATGTATACAGATATTATGTATGTGTGTATCCAGGTATATGCAGAGCTTTCTCCTGGGCAGAACACTTGTTCCAGCTAGACGGGTGTCAAGCAATGTAGTCAGGTTCCTCTGAGGTCTTGGCCTGGTAGTTAATGTTAATGTTAATTCACCTTCACACACTACTTGCCCTTACATTTATAATCTCCCTTTTTAACATTACAACTTCAGCAGCATTGCGGAGCCTTGCACCAGTCTGTAAGACCTCACATGCAGACCTCCTCTGGCCCTGAATACAGAATGGCACATAGCCGATAGTATAACTTGATGCTACCAACTCACAATGCTCTGACCAACCGGAAGAATCATGTAGCTTTTTACTTGTATTCTGCGCCGAACACAAAAAAAAAACCTTTTCATGGTTAAAGGCAACATTTTTTGAGCTCCTTCTCAGAGGCAGCACATCGCGGTCTAAATTAATGCCTCACTACTTTGTGCCATTATACACAGCAGAGAAGCAACACATAGAAAATCTAATTCTGTTACTAAGGCAAGAACTTAATTCTACCTCAGAAAACAAGCACATCTTGGATTTTCCCAATCAGATTTGCTGCTGTTAATTAAATTTACATTATCATCCCTTAAAATGTGTTTTACAGCTAAAGTTACGCTCCTTGCTTACGGCCACTCTGAGAACTAAGATTTACTTAACAAATAAACAGTAAGCTTCCTGATATGAACTATTATTAGCAAGAAGTAAGTTGTGTTAGAGCATTACACTCTTAAATTGAATTGAGCGTTACGTTATTTATTCACAAATAATTTATGAAATATTCTAGTTCTTCCTTCAATGGTATTGTATCAGTCACTGAGACTACTTTGATGACAGGGATGTAGTGTAATGCAGAGCTGTCCATTAGCGAGCAGCACCTGAGAACAATGGCTCCAGTCAGTGTGCAAGTAAACTAGATAATGGCTTCCGTAGCCGGAGAGGCTCACAGTACAAGTGTATTGTGTAAGGTGATGTTTACAACTCTTGCCTGTGCTTCCAGCTCTACAAGTGCACAGTTAATGTATCGTAAGTTGAGGAGACACTAATGAGAGGTCATCAATTTAAAACTGTCACTGAGAGAGTGAGGAGAGAGGGTAGAAGAAATGTGTTTATGCAGAGAGTTGTTAAAGTATGCAGTGCTTTGCCTCAAAGAATAGTTGAGGCAGAGACCTTTTTATAAAAGGAAGAGCAGATATACATTTGAAGCAGACAAATATACAGGGCTATGGGGAGAGGGCAGGGCTGTGGAATTAGTTTTCAATTGATCTAGCATAAAGCCAACACAGACATGATGGGCCGAATGCATGGTTCTATGGCCCATTTCAACAAAAACATTTTGGCATCTGTACTTACACCAAACACATACTGAGTTACATTGGAACAATGAATCTTCATATAATCAGGGTTGAAATATGGTCTACCCTTTCCAACTAAATTGGCTAGTACTCTACAATCATTGAGGGACTTACCTACGGACAGCAGGAACTGTAATGTGAGCATCTTCCTGAATAAATCCATTGAGATGGGTTACCTTCTATTTGCCACCCTCTCCAGAAATAAATTGAAAACAATTGTTTTCTAATCAATAAGCTTGAGTTTACTGCATTGTGTTCCAATAGGCAGTATTATCTTCGGTAAGAAATGACCCTTTTCTCATGTAACTGATGTATCAGAGTCTGCAGTTTCCTACCACAAGGTTCCGCTGAGGTATCTGGTGGTTTTCGCACACACAAGGAAGATATTGTCATCTGGTGGTTGCTATGGCAGTCATTTTTTTTTGTGCACGTATTTCATATAGGATTGCAGACATCCTAACCTCCTGCCTTCTAGCTATGCAGTAGAATTGGACCCAAAGGAAGGTTCAGACTGGCTGAAGGTGTGTTCTTATTACAGTCTTTCATCCAGTGCAGGTTTCAGTCACATGGCCCTTCCTTAAACAACCTTTTACCAAGTTCGAATATTACATAGGATTACATAGGATATACAGCACAGAAACAGGTCATTCGGCCCAACCAGTCCATGCCGGCGTTTATGCTCCACTCAAGCCTCCTCCCGTCTTTCCTCGTCTAAATCTATCAGCATAACCCTCTATTTCCTTCTCCCTCACATGCTTATCTAACTGTCCCTTAAATGCATCTATACTATTCGCTTCAACCACTCCCTGTGGCAGCAAGTTCTACATTCTCACCACTCTCTGGGTAAAGAAGTTTCTTCTGAATTCCCTATTGGATTTCTTGGTGACTATCTTATATTGATGGCCTCTAGTTTTGCTCTTCCCCACAAGTGGAAACACTCTCTCTGTATCTACTCTTTCAAAGCCTTTCATAATTTTAAGGACCTCCATTAGGTCACCCCTAAGCCTTCTCTTTTCAAGAGAAAATAGACCCAGCCTGTTTATCCTTTCCTGATATGTATACCCTCGCATTTCTGGTATCATCGTTGTAAATCTTTTTGCACCCTCTCCAGTGCCTCTATATCCTTTTTATACTATGGCGACCAGAACTGGACACAGTGCGCCACGTGTGGTCTAACCAAGGTTCGATACAAGTTTAGCCCTTATGTAATATAATGTAGGATATCGAAGCTTATACAGACCTTGGGTGAGGTAAATCACGGGGTTGAATATTCACTGGGTTGAGTTGTGGTGGGGGTGATTAAGGTCTGGGAGGATGTCCAAACTACAGGCTGTGGGCCCTTAAAGTCCAGTTACATCAGTCCTTTTTGCTTTTATATTTTTTAATTGTAGGTTTGTCTTATTTGAGTTTTATGGGCCTCCCAGGTTTGAAAGGGCTGTTCTTAGTGCTGTTACCTCACTGGTGGATACGTCCGAACTCAAAACACTAAGATCTGTCAGTATCAGTAACATGAGGGTCGGGATCTTACCTGAAGAGGTGCGTTGGGGGCGGGACTGCTGCCTTTCAGGTTCTAGTCCCGCCCCCAGCGACATCCATCGCCCAGTCGCTATTTTGCATCAATTGGCCTTGTTAAGCCCTTCCTGCGGGCTTGCTGGCCAATTAAGAGAAAGCTGGTGTCAGATGATGTCAGTTGATGACGCGTCACCTGCCGGTTTTCTTATAGGGGCCACCATTTCCTTTTGACACATGATTTTTTTCAGTGTTTGACAGCATCACTGTACAAAGGTGAGCCCTTGCACCCAGGCTCTCCAGTGACTCTCTCCTTAGGCTAAAACAGATGGCAGCTGCAGGTGAGGTTAGGGTTAGGGTTAGGGTCTGTCACTGGTGAGAGAGGTTCTCCCAATGAGGTGGGACTACACAAACACTTCAAAGCTTGTCACGTACAGAAAATTCTAAACACATTAAAAATGACTTTCCCAACATTTTCTTACCTCTACCACTCACCAGTGTCCCATTGGATCCTTCACACCACTTCTGCAGCTGTCATCTATACACAAACATTATAATAGACCCACAGCACGCCACACTTACCCTGGCAGGGTTTCCCGACGTTGGGAAGCCCGCAGTAGAAGTGTCAAAATTGGAAAAAGCCTCTTAACTGCCTGTTAACTACCTGTTAACAGGTAGTTAAGTGGCTCTAATCCTCTTCCCGCCGCTAGGAGTTGGGTCCCTGCACAAATCGGGGACCCAACTCCCGGGAAGATTGGTTGGAGGCGGGGTGGAAGCGAGTTCGGGACCCGCTGCCAGTCTTTTTGATTTTGCCAGCAGTCCCGCCTCCAAACCCAACCCCTGAGCACCGGCAAAATCGCCCCTGAGATATCTGCAGATTAATGGGAACATGCATTTAAACGTTCTATGTGGCAGTTGAGGCTCCATGGTATGAACTCATTAGCAAAAGGAAACAAAAAGCCTTGGATACTCCTGACCTAGGTCTTTGCAAATCTTGAAATAAAACAGAAAATGCTGGAAATTCACAACAAGTGAGAGAAAAGGTGCTAATGAAGGATCCAACATAAACTATTAACTATCTTTTTTTCAGATAGATAATGCAGAGTTAATGAAAGAAAGGCTTCCATTTATGTAGTGCCCTTTTACATCTCTGAGAAACACCTAAAAGCACTTCACACAAATCACTCTTTGAAGTGCAGTCACTGATAATAATAATAATTCAACTTTATTGTCATTGTACAATTACACAAACAACGAAATGTGATCTTGCAAGCTCCCATGAGTCCAGTACAAATAACATTAACATAAATAGCACCGTCCTGGGAGGAGTAAAGCCGCTACGTCTGTGCGCGCCGCCATTCCATTCCATTTCCACCATTCCTCCTGTCCGACAATCTTCAGCCCAACGCCCGGGCCTGCTCACCAGCCGCCCCTCCCGGGGCTCACTTCTGTGACCTTCTCACCAACCGCCCCTCCTCGGGGCTCTTTCCGTGACCTTCGGCACCTGGTCTTCCCTGCTGGTCACCCCTCCAGGTACTAACCAGGCCTGGCTCTGCTTAGCTTCCAAGCCTTGCCAGTGACCCTGTCCCTAGTCCAAATTGGCACACAGCAAGAGCCCACAAACATCAAGCTGACCAGAACATGTGTTTTTTGATGGCTCTGGTGGAGGGAGTAACATTGTCCAGAATATGGAGCGAACTCTCTGCTCTATTTCAAAGAGTGGCACGGGTTCTTAACATCTACCTGAACAGAAAGACGGGGCTTTGGTTTAACATCTCATCTTTAGGACAGCCCCTCCAATCGTGCAGCACTCCTCAGTACTGCATTGGATGTTAGATTGTGTGCTCATGTCCTGGAGTGGGGCTTGAGCCCACAACTTTTTGACTGATATGAGGGCGCTGCCAACTGAGCCAAGCTGATACTTGCCATTTAGCTTGGAATGTGAGCACAGAACTAGGGGGTATCAACTCAAATTTAACAACTATAAGCAAGAATAGAGATTAGAAAAATGTGTTCCCACAGAGTGAGAGCCATGCGGAAAAGCAGTTAGTGCTGTGTTAATTAAGTGTCAAAAATGAATTGTATAAATGTCTGATTAGGAATGAAATAGCCTGATGATTCAGGGAATTTATCCAGCAACTAGCTGAGCCATACAGAACAGGAAGAGACCAGATCTGATCCCTGGCTTGTGCTTAGTTAGCTGACCTCAGTCAGGGCAGGAGTAGGGACGCTACAATTCACCTCACTGCCTCCCATTAGCAAGAATTTGAATTTGAACGTAAACATTCACCAAAAAAAAAAATTCTTAAAAATCTATAATGGATACTTTCATCAGGGCTGGAGTTATTATAGCTATGTTCCAGACACTTAGGCCTAGATATTAACGGGGCGGATTATGTAGACAGGGTGCGAGCAGTTTCGGGTTTCCCCACATGCTGAGTTTTAACTCCACCGCACATGTCTTTTGGTCCTGACAGGTTCCCTGCCTGGAAGTCGGCCTGATTGACAGGCTTGGCTTCCAGTCGGGTGGGGAGTACTCTGGAGCATGCCACAAGAGCAGGTACGTCCGATCCACGACCTGGGGAGGGGGCAGGTTCTGATCTCGTTGGGTGGGGTACAATCCGTGACCCCAGGGGGCTCGGATCCCCAGCCCCAGATCCTTTGTAGGGGGGGAAGGGGTCTGATGGAGAGGAGCTTGGGGTGCCGGGGGAGGGACGAGTTGATAAAATAGAGAGAGACAAGATTGTTTGCTATGGAGAGTGGTTGGAGACTAGAGGTGAAAGAGGGATTCAACTTTTCTTGTATATTGGGCAGGAAGAAGTAAGGAACAATTCATATTTATACAGTGCCTTTCACATCCACAATTGATGGATTACTTTTGAAATAGACAATGTGGCAGCCAATTTGCATGCAGCAAGAACTTACAAACAGCAGATGGACAAATGACCAAGTATTCTGCTTTTGGTAGGGTTGGTTGAAGGAAGAATACTGGCCAGGAGAACTCCCTGCTCTTCTTCAAATAGTATTGTGGAATCTTTTAAATCCATCTGAACATGCAGGCAGGACCTCAGTCTAACAGCTCATCTCGGAAACAGCACCTCTGACAATGTAGTGTTCCCTCAATTCTACACTCAAGTATCAGCCCAGATAACGCACTCAAGTTTGTAGTTAGGCTTCAACCCACAACCTTCTGATTCAGAGACGAGTGATACCTAGTTAACCCAACTGGCACATACAATCGTACAAGAAGAGCCAGCCAAGGTATTACTGTACTGTTTCAGATCCCTTATGACTCTCAGTTTCACTTCGTGGAAGGTCCTGGTAGACATGCGACACTTTCATCCACCGAGTTCTTGTTTCTTTCAATATAGATACTGCTTACCTCAGACTCATTAGTTCATTATTGTAGAGTTGATTTCCAAGTTTGTAATATTTGTTGCAATTAGTCATTGAAGCTAACTTGTAAAAATCATAAGTTACAGTATAGATAAGGATGAGGAAGACCATTTGGCTCTATTTACCTCATCCCTTTAGAAAAATCTACAGTTTTCCACAGCTGTGGCTCAACGGTAGAACTGTCACATCTGAGTCAGAAGGTTGTGGGTTCAAGTCCCACTCCAGAGACTTGAGCAGAAAATCTAGGTTGACACTCCAATGCAGTACTGTGGGAGTGCTGCACTGTCGGAGGTGCCGACTTTCAGATGAAATGTTAAACAGAGACCTGTCTTCCCTCTCATGTGGACGTAAAAGATCCCATTGCACTACTTTGAAGAAGAGCAGGGGAGTTATACCTGGTGTCCTGGCCAATATTTATCCCTCAACCAACATCACTAACAAAAACAGATTGGCCTAGAAATTCGGTATAGCCACGTTTGGGGCACAACAGCCGGGCGGTCGCTAAATTTTGCGCCCGGCGCAACTTAGCGCCACCTTCGCCGATATTCAGTTGCATCGCCCAAGAGGTTGCTGCTGCGCTAAAGCAGGCGATGCACGACTATCATTAGGCGCTAAGCCGGCGGGCCGGGGCGCTACCACCAAGGGCGGGCGCAGCACAGGTGCGGCGAGTTGCTGATTGAAGGCAGACACTCTGGCGCCGGTCAGCTCTTAAAGGGGGAGGGTGGAATTGTTTTGCTGCCACGCCCTGCACACTGCAGCCCTGAAGCAAGGCCTGACCACTGCTGCTTAAACTGTTCAACACCCAGGATAATGGAGAAGGCCAGGGAGAGAGCACAGCACTTCAGCGAGGGTGACCTGAGGGTACTGGTTGGCGCAGTGGAGCGCAGGCGCCATGTTCTGTTCCCTGAAGGTGGCAGGAGGCCGCTGCCCAGCGACTATCGGAAAGCCTGGAGGGAGGTGTCAAACAGGGTGACCTCCAACAGCATGGTTGCCAGGACTCCTGTCCATGCCGAAAAAAGTTCAATGACCCCACTCAGGTTGCCAGGGTGAGTACCCTTTCCAGTGTCCTCCTCATCCCTGCATGTGCACCTCACTTTATGGGCAAAGAGACCTGAAAGCCCTAATGGCCAGCCCTCATCCAGCAGCTATGGGACTGTCATGAAAATCACTTGCACATTCAGGATTTTACACACTGTCGGGGCTGTTCCACCATGGGAGGCAGTGCAGGCAAAATGAGGGCTTCACACTGTCAGGGCTATTCCACCATGGGAGGCAGTGCAGGCAAGATCAGGGCTTCACACTGTCAGGGCTATTCCACCATGGGAGGCAGTGCAGGCAAGATCAGGGCTTCACACTGTCAGGGCTATTCCACCATGGGAGGCAGTGCAGGCAAGATCAGGGCTTCACACTGTTCAGGGCTATTCCACCATGGGAGGCAGTGCAGGCAAGATCAGGGCTTCACACTGTCAGGGCTATTCCACCATGGGAGGCAGTGCAGGCAAGATCAGGGCTTCACACTGTCAGGGCTATTCCACCATGGGAGGCAGTGCAGGCAAGATCAGGGCATCACACTGTCAGGGCTATTCCACCATGGGAGACAGTGCAGGCAAGATCAGGGCTTCATACTGTACTTAGAGGCCGTCCTTTCTCTTGCAGGGCAAGCTGGCGCACAACCGAAGGCAGCAGCGACAGACCGGTGGAGGTCGTCCTGACCTCAAACAGCTCAGTGACCTGGAGCAGCGTGTGGAGCGCATTATGTCAGGCTGGCTGATTGGCCCCGTTGCCAGTGGAGATGCCAACCCTGTTCTGGGCAGCAATGGTAAGGTCATCACCTTTTTGACCTCTCTCTTTCCACTTGCGCCTCACACCAGCATTCTTTGCCACTATCAGACCAATGCAGTGCATTGCAGCACTCATGCCTCCCTCGCTGCCGCCCTGTCCTCACTCTAAAGCAACTCTTGTGCCTCCCTGCTTTCAGATGGTGAATCGCCAGGTGAGGAGGCGGGCCCTCAAGCTGGCACTGTGAGTGAATCGGAAGGCGAGGAGGAGGAAGAGGAAGCCGGCCCATCAGAGCCACCCTCAGCCGAGGCAGCACATGGCCATGATGGGGACACGTCTTCCCTGGAGGGGAGCAGGGGGGAAGGTTCGGAGGAGAGTGAAGCTCCGGGGCCCAGCGGGCTTTAGCAACACGGGAGGGGTGGGGAAGCTTGGCGGCCTTCTCCCCGGAGGGTGAGTGCGGCCTCCAGTCCTGCTACGGTGAGCGCAGAGGAGGTGCGGCTCCTTGCGGAAATGGGTGCCCAGGCTGAGCGCAGGCACACTGAGCTCATGGCTGCAGTGGCAAGGATGCCTGACTCCATAGAGTCACTGGCAAGGAGTGTACAGGAATTCAGGGCAGCACAGGCCAGGAGTCTGCAAAAACTCAGTGCAGCACAGGCCAGGAGTCTTCAGGACTTCGCGGCAGCACAGGCGGCTTCCAGCCAAGTGCTCAGTCATGCCATGCATTCATTGGCTGGTCTCATGCAGACACAGACCAGGGCCACACTGCTGGTTCAGCGAGGCATCGCCGGGGCACTCGCCGCGCCGCAGCAGCCCAGCAGCCTGTGCTTCAGCAGATTGCTGCGCATGCTGCAGTGCTGCCCGTGCGAGTGCCAATGTATCAGCCGACCAGGGAGTGCCTGTGCTCTGTCAGGTTGGCAGCATTCCTGCAGCCAACACTGTCACTCCTCCACTGCAGCTGCCACCACCCATAGGACAGACTGCTGCCGCCGAAGCAGAGTTGGAGTAGTCAGCAGCCGGCCCCTCCAGGCCCAGAGCTGGTCCAGGCCGACCCCCAAGGATATCTGCCGTCTCACCATCTGACCCTCAGCAGCCTTCCCCCAGCCTTGCTGCAGCCACTGGGGCCCCATTGAGGAGAAGCTGCAGGGCGGGAAGGGGCCACTCGCGGAAGCGAGATGGCTCACCCTCACAGGGGAAAAAGTAGAAGGTGTGGCCAAATGATTTTTTTATATATGAAGGCCGAGACTGTTGTGTTCTTTTATATATGAAGGCTGAGACTGTTGTGTTCTTTTATATATGAAGGCCGAGACTGTTGTGTTCTTTTATATATGAAGGCCGAGACTGTTGTGATTGTTTTTTATAAAGGCCGAGACTGTTGTGATTGTTTTTTATAAAGGCCGAGACTGTTGTGATTGTTTTTTTATAAAGGCCAAGGATCATGGTCATTTGGGTTTAACTGCTTGTTGTATTTTCTGAAGGTTGGGAGAGCCAGTTATGTCTCTGACTGTTTTTGGGGGGGTTTCTCTGAATTAGTTTGTCATGCGGGAAGGGCACAGAGTTTGCACAGTAAAAAATCTTCTGGAATCGCACTGTCCATGTTTGTTTTTTAAGTATTTGTTGCCTTGACCGGCTCAGGGCTTGCGGAGCGGCTACATTTATCTTCTTTCATTGGCACAAGCCATTCCCTGAGAGGGGGCCTAGAACTGAGTTGCAATAAGCCGCCGACGGACGGCCTTTGCACTTTGTGGCTCCCTCCCATGCTGGTGCTCCTCCTCCTCCTCCTCCTCCTCTGGTGGTCCTCCAATGTCTGCTGGCAGTGGCTGAGTCCTGCGGATAGCCAGGTTGTGCAGCATGCAGCACACTACAACGAAATGGGAGACTCGCTCAGGCGAGTACTGTAGGGCTCCCCCGGAACAATCCAGACAGCGGAACCGTTGCTTGAGCATGCCGATTGCGTGCTCAATGATGTTCCTGGTTGCTTGATGGCTGTCATTGTAGCGCTCTTCAGCAGGGGTGCTGGGCGCATGGAGCGGGGTCATCAGCCAGGTGCACAAAGGATAGCCTTTGTCTCCGAGAAGCCATCCTCGTGGGTGAGACTGGGCTTCGAAAATGCCTGCCACAGAAGTCTGGCGCAGGATGAAGGCATCGTGGCTGCTGCCTGGAAAGCAGGCATTCACAGCTAGTATGAGCTGCCTGTGGTCACACACCAACTGCACGTTGAGCGAATGGTAGCCCTTCCGGTTGCAGTAATCCTCGGCATTCTCTAGAGGTGCCTGCAAAGCCACATGCATGCAGTCAATGTCACCCTGCACCATGGGGAAGCCCGCTAATGCTGCAAATCCCATTGCACGCTCTTGCTGCTTGTCCAGGGTCACGGGGAAGGAGATGAACTGACGTCTCCTTCTGAAAAGGGCATTGGTGACCTGGCGGATGCAGCAATGTACCACGAACTGGGAGATGTTGGCAATGTCCCCAGTAGCGGATTGGAAGGAGCCAGTGGCATAGAAGTTGAGAGCCACCATCACCTTCACTGCCACCGACAGAGACGTCCTGCTCCTCAGCTGTGGCTGCAGATCTCTGCGAAGCAGGTGGCAGATCTCATTGACCACCTCCCTTCTGAATCGCAGCCTCCGAACACACTGCTCCTCAGACATGTTCAGATATGAGAACTGCTGGCGGTATACCCTGGGTGGGTAAGGCCTCCTGTGCCGACGCCTGTTGGCCCTTCTCCGTCTGGCCATGACTGGCACTCTCTCACGACGTCTCTGAGCCCTTTGAATGCAATGCAGCAAGCCAACGTTTCCACCCATTGCAGCCCCCATTATATGTTTCCAATCAAGGCTATGGCACTGAAAGTTAAATGCAAGTGCAAAGCTCTGGCCTGAAGCCACAAGTACCTGTGCGAGCGTTGAGTCAAACCAGAAAGCTCTCTCCCTTTGTCTCTCTCCAAATATCCATCTCTCACAAAGAAGGATTGGAGCAAAATGACTACCATTTATACTGCAGGAGGAGTCCCCTTTAATTAGTGCCCCCTGCGCCCCGCAGCGACTGGGAACCGTTCCCCTCTACCAGTCGCTAGGGGCGTCAGGCGGACATTAGGCCGGCGCCACTGAATTTCCGGTTCGGGGCGCAGCAAGGGCGTTGCACCATGAAATGACGTTAGGATCTGCGCGCGCAACTGAGCGGGCGCTACGGTTTTGCGCCGGTGCTAAATCTTAACTGAAGTTCGTGAGAGGCGCAGATCGCGCCGCACCCGGGCGCTAGCCACTTAGCGCCCCACTTCTCCTCCTCCTAAGGCGCTAGCGGCTGGCGCTAACAACTGAATTTCTAGGCCATGTGGTCATTATCACACTGCTGTTTGTGGGACCTTACTGTGCACAAATTGGCTGCCACGTCTCCTACATTACAACAGTGACTACACTTCAAGAAGTATTTCATTGGCTGTGAAGCACTTTGGAAAGTCCTGAGGTTGGGAAAGGTTCTATATAAATGCAAGTCTTTCTTTCTTCCCCCCGCCCCCAACATAGCATCCAAATGTCTTTTAAATGACTTCAAGGTTTTTCCAACCTCTAAACAATCTGGAAGTCCAACGCACATGTTTGTATGAAGAAGAACCTCCTGATATCAGTCCTAAATTTGCTTTTTATTAGTTTGACCCTGTGGCCCCTTGTCCCACTCCGACATTTTAATTTGAAATAGTGTTACCTTTTCTATACATTTAGTATATTGCAAATGACTAAAAGGCCCACTTTCAACAATTTCCTTTCAAGACTGAAGAACCCCAGTCTACTCATAAGTCCGTACTCTGACATTAGGGATCCGCCTCATGGACCCTCTCAGTACTGAGTTATTTTTAATTAATTCTAGTCATTCCATAAATTACAATACTTCCATGTTTAGCAGGAGCACTGTGTTAAAATTGTAAGAAGAATTAAACTCCAGTGCCAACAGGTCTCAGAAAGACCAGGAGAGCCCAAGGTACACATGCCTGTAAAGTGTCTTCGAGCATCTCTTTCATATTTCTGGTCAGGATACAGTTTATTGTCTGATAGTTGACACTTCTCTCATCTCCAGCTCCCAACCTCTCTCAGTCCCTGTTGTAATCTTTCCTGTTTCTATTTTATGAAAACTACTTTTTTTTAAATTCGTTTTTATGGGATGTGGGCGTCGCTGGCAAGGCCAGCATTTATTGCCCATCCCTAATTGCCCTTGAGAAGGTGGTGGTGAGCCGCCTTCTTGAACTGCTGCAGTCCGTGTGGTGAAGGTACCCCCACAGTGCTGTTAGGGAGGGAGTTCCAGGATTTTGACGCAGCGACGATGAAGGATCGGCGATATATTTCCAAATCAGGATGGTGTGTGACTTGGAGGAGAACTTGGAGCTGGTGGTGTTCCCATGCGCCTGCTGCCCTTGTCCTTCTAGGTGGGAGAGGTCGCAGGTTTGGGAGGTGCTGCCAAAGAAGCCTTGGCGAGTTGCTGCAGGGCATCTTGTAGATGGTACACACTGCAGCCATGGTGCGCTGGTGGTGGAGGGAGGGAATGTTTAAGGTGGTAGAGAGGGTGCCAATCAAGCGGGCTGCTTTGTCCTGGACTGTGATCGTTGCTTCTTCTCTATGATTCCTCTTAACTCCAAATCGGAAATCGTACGCACTTTTTCTCTCTACGTTGAAGTCTGACTATAAGACCATTAGCTCCAACAGAGTTATTGGGCCTGTAGTTTTTTTCACCTTTTTCCAACCTGCACTCATCAACTGCTCATGTGGCACATTTTAATTCTGAAGTTCACTGTGTGGGGAATCACACGCACAGAACCAGGTCCAATCATCATCCTATAATTTAGTGAAACGGTACAACAACAATTTGCATTTACAGTATGTATCTGGACCATAATGGCTGAAAATTCAGCCTCTATTGGAGAAACAGAGGGCGCAGGGCTTGAACAGTAACGTGGAGTTGGAGAGCGGAGGGTGTGAGGGATGAACAGCAACCCAGAATTGGAGGAGTGCAGGATGCAAGAAATGAACAGTAAAATGGAGTTGAAGGAGGGAGGGTGTGAGGGTTGAACACGGATTTGGAGGAGTGGAGGTTGCAGCCAGGGGCACAAGGCTGGAAAGGATCGTCGAGGTAAGATGGAGTGACAGTATAATAAAAAGTCGGAGGCATTAGGGGCAATTCTAGGGTTTGAAGTAGGGTGGCAAAGGGGCAATAACTCCTCATTCACCCCCCCACCACCCCCGCCTTAATAGTAACATCTGCCCCATGAAGAGATTTGAAAACAAGGCTGAGGACCTTGAAATCAACACATGGGGGACAGGACGCCAGTGCAGCTTGGCAAGGGCAGGAGTACGGGATGTGCAGGATTTTGTATGAGAAAGCTCATGGCTGTAGAGGTTTGAATGAACTGAAATTTGCAAAGAGTAAAAGAGGGGTGACCAGTGGGGAGTACTTTCATGAAATGGGCTTGAGCATCCCTGAGAGTGGCTCTCAATCAAAACACTGCTTAGGCATGCCTTCAACAAAAAAGCTAATGAACAACACTGGCCTACAATAAAGCTGAACATTGTGATTAAGTCTTGGTGCTGAATTGCCAATTAGTGGTAATAATACCCAATGCTGATTCAACACTTCCGTTGACGGCTAATACCACAGGAGCACTGCGGAATATAAGATAGTGCCAGCCCTTCATTTTAGTATAGTTTGTCAGTTTGGCTCACTTCACAGCACCCGCACCTGAGTCAGAGGATTGTGGATTCCAGCCCCACTCCAAAACTTAAGTGCATAAGTTAGACTGACAATTTGGTGTAGTACTGAGTGGGTGCTTCAGATAACTGAGGTCCTGGGCTGGATTTTCATTGAGGAAGCGGGTAGGAGGCGGGACTACAACTTTCGGGGTTATAGTCCCGCCTCCATCGAGTTCAAGCCAACCCACGCGATTTTGACTTGATTGACCTTGTTGAGCCCGCCCAGCGGGCTCAGCAGGCCAATTAAGGGCCACTCGGCAACAGGTGACATCACAGATTGAAATTTCATCTGTCAAGACCTTTTGACAGATGAAATATCAGCGTTTCACAGCTGTTTGAAGCTGTCAAACACTGACAATCTGGTACTCCAGGTTAATTCCTTCCTCTCAGGATGATTTAGAGATCTCCCCGGAACAGAAAGCTGAATGCTGCAGATTTTGACAGCTGGCAGCCATTCTGCTTTCTGTGCCGGTGAGATGAGGGACGCCCAAGACCTGAAGGAAGGAAGGCTGTAAAGGTAAGTTAAGGTTAGTAGAACTTCTTTAAACACTTTACACAGACCAAACACACTTATCCCTGCGCTCATGCACACATCACTCACCTGAACACCGGACATCTCGACCCCTCCAAGCCCTTCATCCCGAGGGCCCGCCTCGCTAACTTGGCATGGTTTGGAGCCGTCGGGAATCCCACATTTCAACACTGAAAATAGGGATTAGGCTCAAAACTGCCTGTTAACAGGCAGTTAATTGGCACTAATCCCCTGCCTGCCTCGGGGAGTCGGGTCCCAGTGCGGGGCGGGTACCCGCCTCCTTTGAAACTGGCATGGAGGCGGGTTGGGGGCGGGATGGGGTCGGGACCCCCGATTTCGGGATTTTAAACCCCCACACGCCTCCAATCCCGACTCCACGGCCCAGTGAAAATCCAGCCCCCTGTGTACTTCTTCATGGACATTAGTAGGACAATTATAGAAATTTACATTCCTGCCATGGAACTCCACACACTAGGATGCATATCGGGAATTCAGGCACATGATCCCCACAGTTCTCATGGGGAGGTCATGCGCCCAGTTGCCTGACATGTGTTTCCACCGGGAAAAGTTCTGCGCTGGTAGTATAAATTCATAAAATGATCTCTTATAGAACCATACTACTATTTTTCTGTGCTCTCCCTGGCTAATAATCGCCCCTCAATCAACACCACCTGAAAATACATTAACTAATCATTCATCTCATGGCTGTTTATGGGATGTTGCCGGTGACGACGACCTCAAGAACAGTCGCCCCACTTCAAAAAAGGAATTGATTATGGGAAGCACATTTGAGACATTTAGGCATGAGAAATGCAGGCAGCATAAAAGAAAACATAGCTAATTCTCTCTTTGTCAACTTGATTTACCTCATTTTGGTTCAGGAATCGTTAATGTACACAGCGATCAGTAAAGCATGTGTCACTAAGGCACTTGAACAATTAATGAGGTGATTTGTAGACGAGTAGTATGGTTCTATAAGAGCAAATGGTGCCTGGATATTAAGTTACTTTTGGCTGGACTTTGCTCCTTTTTCCTCCTTTTCTGACAGTTCTCTTCATCCTTTCCTGAAGGTGCAGTTTCCTGTTTGGGTATTGTTTCATAAGCGGATCTGTCACCCAAGCAGCTATTCTTTAAATGTGAGCCTAGACGGTGGTTGTTGGCAGGCTATTCAACTGTATAGAGCATCACGGCTGAGTTTGACTCACTCCTCGCCCGAAATCCAAATCTGCCTACTTTCAGGAACAGAAGTTTTGGCCACTTGCCCCCTCCTTAACATATATTGACCCTCCCGCCTTCCCAGCTGACACCAGATAGCTCCGCACAAATCAGGAACTGAAACTGGGGCCTTTATTGTCTGTACTTCCACCTCCATAACAATGCCCGTCTCCACCCTGCCTCAGCTCATCCACTGCTAAAACCCCCATCCATGCCTTTGTTATCTCTAGACTCAACTGTTCCAATACTCTCCTGGCCAGCCTCCCACTTTGCACCTTCCATAAACTTGAGTTCATCCAAAACTCTGCTGCCCGTATCCTAACTTGCACCAAGTCCCGTTCACCCATCAGCCCTGTGCTCGCTGACCTACATTGGCTCCCGGCCTGTCACTGCCTCAATTTTAAAATTCTCATCTTTGTTTTCAAATCCCTCCATGGCCTCGACCCTCTCTATCTCTGTAACCTTCTCCTGCCCTACAACCCTTCAAGATCTCTGCGCTTCTCTAACTCTGGCCTCTTGAGCACCCCTGATTTTCATCGCCCCACCATTGGTGGCCGTGCCTTCAGCTGCCTAGGCCCTGAGCTCTGGAATTTCCTCCCTAAACCTCTCCACCTGTCTACCTCGCTCTTCTATAAAACAGTCCATAAAACCTACCTCTTTGACCAAGCTTTTCGTCACCTGTCTTTATATCGCCTTATGTGGCTCAGTGTCAAATTTTGTTTGATAATTGCTCCTGTGAAGCACCTTGGGACATTTTACTACGTTAAAGTCACTATATAAATGCAAGTTGTTGTTGTTGTATGACTTAGCAACTTGCTACCTTGGCACACTGAGATTTTTTATTACAAGATAAAAGCAGGAGCTTGACTGCATCCAAAAATAACCTACTGGACTCTTTTAGAGACTTGAAACACTCATGACTGCTGATGTGCGTACTATACAGTAAATTTACTCACAGACAATATCATGAAATACAACTGTAAACAATGGAAGTCATACACCTTATATAGAAACATAAACAGTATCCTACATGAGATTCACATGTCCAGTCACATTTTTATTCTGAGTTTATCCTGCTATAATCACTGGGATATAATCCTGTGGTTATACTAGGGCCAGAAATAACCGTTGGAGGGGGGCATAATGCGCCTTTATGTTTTAACATCATCCCTTCTGGGTTCCATTTGGACAGAAATTCACGGGCAGTGCACCCTTGATGTCCCGGTATATGGGGCCAGTGGGTGAGGCTCCCCATCAGTAGCACAAAATCGTAAAATCGGCCCCACTGTGTAAATCATAGAAGATGCGATTAATGTGAATACAGTTCTACACACCCCTGCAAAAACCGCAGTCCCAATACCTTTTGGAGTCTCTTCTGACACAGTTTTGTCCCACGGAAATTCCTTCCTGCAGTACATGCTCTGTCCAATCATGTCATGCCTAATGTAATTTGCATAATCTTGCAATTTCCACTTATGATGCCTTATTACATCCTTGCTATCATTTCTCTGTGTTAGTAAAGTGTTTTTTCCACATACTGTATATCTTTTACAACCATTTCCTTCAAGCCAATGTATGTTTTTTTCTATTACTTTAGTGATATTCCTGCTTTGTCTTTGTGTTCTTCTTTAAGTCAAGACTCGTAGATCCCTGACGAGGTTCTTTGAGGTGCAGAGACTGAGTTCATAGGAACAGAAGTAGGTTATTCAGCCCTTCGAGCCTGCTCCGTCATTCAATTAGTTCACGACTGATCTGTACCTCAACTCCATTGCTCTGTTTCCCTTGATACCCTTCCCTAACAAAAATCTATCGATCTCAGTCTTGGAAATATGCAAGTGAAGCTACAAGTGCAGCAATACCTTACCATAGCATTCGCAGTTCATAAGACTGAGGGGAGGTTTGGCTTAATAGAAAAGGGGAAGGGGAGGCAGCAGATGCCGCCAAATGGATAGTCACTGTCTTGATGATGAAGAAATTCTTGAGCTCCTTGTTAGAGGTCAGGGTGGAAGGGGAAGGGTTTAAAGAAGTGGTTGAAGCAAAGGAGCTGTGGTTGTCTTTGCTCTCCAGGATCACCCTGTTTGGCAAAGGAGAGCGAGGTCCAGTAGAGCTTGATATAGTTGAATCAGATCTGGTGAGGGATGGCTCAGCCAGTTATGCATCACGTTTGTACTCCTTGAACTTAATGGGGCCCATATCAGGCGAAATGGCAATTATGGAAGACCGTGAAGGAGTCTCCCATCCCTGTTGTTTCCCCATGCTCTTGTTCCACCCTCCATTGCCCTTTCTGTCTCCTGCCCAGTGCTCTCTTCAGTTCCTTGTAGAACACTTTGAGACATTCTTCTATGTGAGGGCTGCTATAAAAGTGCAAGATGTTACTGAAATTTAAAATTTAATAATTAGATACAGAATCAACCGGAAACATGTTGGTTCTGTACCTAATCATTAAGAATAAAGGAACGGGATTAGGTCATTCAGCCCCTCGAGCCTGTTCTGCCATTCAATTGGATCATGGCTGATCCTTATCTTAACTCCATTTACCCGCCTTGGTTCCATATCCCTCGATAGTCGTACCTAACAAAAATCTGTCAATCTCAGTTTTGAAATTTAATTTGATTCCCAGCCTCAACTGTTTTTTGGGGAGTAAGTTCCAGATTTCCACTAATCCTTGTGTGAAGAAATGCTTCCTGACATCAGCCCTGAACGGCCTAGCTCTAATTTTAAGGTTACGGCCCCTTGTGCTGGACTCCCCTTCCAGAGAAAGTAGTTTCTCTCTATCCACCCTATCAAATCCTTTAATCATCTTAAACACCTCAATTAGATCACCCCTTAATCTTCTATACTCGAGGGAATACAAGCCCAGTCTATGCAACCTTTCTTTATAATGTAATTCTTATTAGCCCGGTAGCATTCTGGTAAATCTGCATTGCACCTCCTCCAAGGCCAATATATTCTTTCTGAGGTGCGGTACCCAGATCTGAATGCAGTGCTCCAGATGTGGTCTAATCAGAACTTTGTACAACTGTAGCATAACTTCCAGCCCTTTGTATTCCAGCCCCCTTAAGAGGAAGGCTAACACTCCATTAGCTTATTATTTAATAATTTTTGTACCCGTTCACTAGTTTTAAGTGATTTCTGTACTTGGTCCCCAAAATCTCTCTCTGCTCCTCCACAGTCCCTAACTTCTCAGCACTTAAATACAGAAACCACAGACAAACGTATTGAGACGAATGAATAGAAAGAAAGAACTTGCTTTGATATAGCGTCTTATCACATCCACAAACCGCAAATGAATGGATAACTAGTTAATCTGTTTCTGTGTTGATGGTGTTGGTTGAGAGATAACTGTTGACTGGGGCACCAGGGGAGCAACACGCTCTTCTTTGAATAATGCCATGGGACCTTTTACATGCACTCGAACAGGCAGACGGGACCTTGGTTTAACATTTCATCTGAAGGATGCCACATGCAATGATGCAGCGCACCATTACTGAAATGTCAGCCGAGATTATGTGCTCGAGTCCTGGAGCGGGGCTTGAACCCATGAACTTCTGACTCAGGAACAAGAGTGCTGCAAAACTAAGCCAAGCTGAATAGGAAAAAAAAATTCAAAGCAATCTTGCGAATGTTATGGTTGAGCCCCACAGCAGAATAAGACTGTGAAATGACTTCACGATGTTGTGTGGGTGTTCATTGCAAATATAGCACTGGTCAATAACAGGAAGCAAGGCAACTAAAAGCAGATTCTGAAAATTCAGAACACAGAGCAATGATGCAGGTTAGCAGTATAACATTTTCAAATAACATCACAACCTAAATCAATTGATAGAAATCATGTTCTTGGGTTGCAAGCATTTAAATCAGTCACGGTCTACAATAATACACCTTTTTAAAATAAGGAACTTGCTAAATATTAGACCAAAATATGTCCATTTTTTTTTTTAAATGTTAAGTTGGTGTGTTTCTGCACAAAGTGCCCAATGCCATTGTAAGGGGTGGTGTGTGGGTTGTTTGTCAGCTTCACCTCTGACTCCTTTGAGCGGTTTGAATCGCTCCCACTCCCTTTTGTTCTAGACTTTGGACTTATTTGGGGGTTGTAATAAACTTGCAACAGACACCTGGGTTAGTCAAAAGAATTCAGATCTTTATTTTGAGACAGGAAAATATACAATACAATAAAACTTATACTTTAAAAGGGTGGGGAACACACAGAATAAGCGAGGGAGAATTACAATACACAAATCCCTTACCCTCCCAACCCCACTACATTAGCTAGGCTGGAATCCAGAGGACCAGGAAATGCTCACCAAAACGACTTTCTTGACAGACTGTAGAGGTTCGTGATTTCGGGGTTCTCTTTAGTTGTGGCGGTTGGGGCCTGCCGTACCTCGGACGTGGTAGAAGACTGCACCTGCGTTGGGTCTTCAGTTTGGGTTGGTCCGCAGATGCGGTTAGTCGCGCTGTTGGATCTATCAGGTAAGTACACAATTTCCTTTGGTTAGGGCTAGTTTTAGGGTCTTTTGTGTCCAAATCTTACTCAGGGGTAAGTCAGACTAGCCTGTAGAGTGGAAACAAGTCTTTGGTTCGTGAGTTTTCGGCGGTTGGTTTCTTGTTGGTCGCGGTGGCCCAATATTACCTGGTTGGTGATAATATTGGCGGTTGTTGGTTTCTGTAGGCCTTTGGTTGCCGCGATCTCTGTTTCTTCTTTCTTCCTTCAAGTCTCCAATGATGATCTCTCTCTTGAGCTGGTTGGCTGAACTTGAACTCGAACTGGCTGTCCGTTTGAACTGTCTTACTGTCTCTGCTGTCTGTACTGTGTGTAATGTCTGTACTGTCTCTTGAACTGAAAAAGCAGGCCTCAATTATACTAATTTGGGGCCTGGCTTATCTGACCGCCAAATCTCGGGTTTCTTTGTTAAATTTGGCGGGCTCGTTATTTTTAATGTGTTTTAAAACTTTAACGAGCTTCGGGGATGGCCCATCCAAACTTAACGAGTTTAGGGGATGGCTCATCTAAACTTAATCAGCCTTTAACTGGTTTCGGGATTGCCTTGAAATCAGTTTTAAAATGCAAAACGTTTGTCAATCTCTTTAATTGGTTTTGGATTGTGGTTTGTTTGTGGTAACCTGTAGGGCTAATGTTCCTTCCTTTGTATTGCTGGGGACATGTCCTGTTTATTCGATACCTGGCTCTGCGAATTCTTGGCGGGAAAACAGGCTTCATTGTCTTTATGTAAAACTGGGGCAGCCCTGGACATTCCTTAGACAGTCCAATATCCAAACTCGGGGGGCCCACTCTCCCCCCCTTTGTCCCAGCCTTTTGCAAGTCTGAACATGTCTTTTTAAACTAGCCAAATCTTCCTGGGATTTTAATTTTAAATCCCTTTGGCCCAATATTCCTTAAAACAGTCCAAAATCGCTTCCTTAATTTAACTCTTTGAAGTTATCTGTTTGGCCCAACCACACTTTTATCCTTTTTACAGATTTCTTCTGTAATGTTCCAAAATCATTTTAAAATGATGCTTTCCTTCTGTTCTGGGGTTGTGCAGAAATTTTCGAACCTTACACCATCATGGAATGGATCCCTGATTAAAATGGCAACTCTCGGGGTTTGCACGAATTTTGCTGAAGGGGAAGAAAAACCGAGCAGGGTTACATTCTGTTCAAAATAATTTCCTACCCTTCCAATCTCTTCTTTGAAAAATGTAAACCTGTAAATTGCACTGTGTGATGTTATCGTGAGTGTGTGAAATTCCTTTGAGCCCTGTTTTTATGGAGGATTAACCCATCGATCTATCTCTATACTATTAACAACTGTGAGTGGTTGCAACATGCTGATGGTATTTTCCTTAAGGTGGTGCTGTGAAGGTTGGGCTCAACTAACATTACCTGACAGTGCACCCACTCACAGAAAAAAAGACCTTTTTTGTGTCTGCTTCCATCCTTTGCTCCCGAGGCTAATCAGTGATTTTATTTTACCCCTGATGACACCTCGCTCTTTAGCCTGCTTACCCCACCGTGCACCCCCTTACTGTGCCCCCCATCGTGCCCCCCCACCGTGCACCCCCTCACCGTGCCCCCCCACCGTGCCCCCCCATCGTGCCCCCCCACCGTGCATCACCCACCGTGCCCCCCCACCGTGCCCCCCCACCGTGCATCACCCACCGTGCCCCCCCACCGTGCATCACCCACCGTGCCCCCCCACCATGCCCCCCCACCGTGCCCCACCCACCGTGCCCCCCCACCGTGCCCCACCCACCATGCCCACCCACCGTGCCCCCCATCATGCCCCCTCACCGTGCCCCCCCATCATGCCCCCTCATCGTGCCCCCCCACCGTGCCCCCCCACCGTGCCCCACCCACCGTGCCCACCCACCGTGCCCCCCCACCGTGCCCCCTCACCGTGCCCCCCCATCGTGCCCCTCACCGTGCCCACCCACCGTGCATCACCCACCGTGCCCCACCCACCATGCCCACCCACCGTGCCCCCTCACCGTGCCCCCCCATCGTGCCCCCTGTGATGAAATAACTGTGTTCTGATATTTGTACTTGCACTTGTAATGTCTGGAATGTTCCACCAGGGGGAAACCACTAATGCTCCTCCCTGGCCCCGCCCCTCTTCTGGTATGTTCTACCAAGGGCTCGGTCGATGATGGACTCTGTTAACTCTGCCATGATTCTTATTTAATAAAAGGCTTCAGTCTTAAACTTTAACTTCGGATTCGGGCAGTTATTTGGCACATCAATTTTATTAAATAACAACTTTTGGAAGATGGATCGATTTTTGAAACCAGAGCGTCTGGATATCGATCCCCATTCGGCAGATGCGTCGAAGAAATTTACGCATTGGCTCCGATGTTTTGAACACTTCATCGCATCATCGACCGATCCGACGGTTAACAAGTTGGGTCTTCTAACCAACTTGGTAAGTCATCAAACTTACTCTATAATTGAAGATATTACTACATATGAAGAGGCCCTCGCAGCTCTTAAAGCCCAGTACCTTAAGTCAGTTAACGAAGTATACGCCAGGTATCTCCTGTCTACTCGCAGGCAATTACCCGAGGAATCTCTGGATGATTTCCTGCAGGACCTTAAGGCTTTGGCTAAGGGTTGCAACTACAAGGCTGTCTCTGCCATAGTGTATCAGGAAGAAGCCATCCGCGATTCTTTCATATCTGGCCTCTGATCTAATTATATTAGACAGAGACTCCTCAAGAATGACTCGTTAGTTTTAAAAACGGTTGTCGCTGCTGCTCGATCGTTAGATGTAGCCCAGAAGAATTCAGAAGTGTATGCATCAGCCCATGCATCTCTCTCAGCCTCGTGTGTTCCGAGTATGGAGGCATCCATAACACCAATGGAGCCCCCACTTAATCCTATTGTTGCGGCTGTGCCCCATGGGTCTAAGTATTATTTTTGTGGCCAATCTAAACACCCCAGGCAAAGTTGCCCAGCCAGAGAGGCTACCTGTTTTAAATGTAAGAAACGGGGACATTTTAGTAAAGTGTGTAAGGGTAATCCTGTACCCAATGTCTTCTCTGCTGCCGCCTGTCGTTTTACTCTAGCCTCAGCTATGGTTGACCAGACCATACCGTGTTCCTTGTCAAAGTCTATGATGGACATTAAGATTAATGGTCGTCCTACTGGGTGTTTGATAGACTGTGGCAGTACTGAAAGTTTTATACACCCCAACCTTGTTAACTCCTGTTCATTGAAGGTGTATCCTACTCGAAGTGAAATTGTGATGGTGTCCAAATCCCTTACTTCAGAGATAACTGGATATTGTAAAGTCACATTGACCGTTAAGGATACGGAGTATAAGGACTTTAAACTCCTCATATTACCTCAGTTGTGTGTGAACTTAATATTAGGCTTGGACTTCCAGTGTCAGCATGAGAGCGTTACCCTTAAGTATGGTGGATCCCAGCCTCCGCTCACAGTCTGCGGCCTTTCTACTTTAAACGTAAGCCCGCCTTCTTTGTTTGCGAACCTTGCTCCTAATTGTAGACCTATAGCGACTAAGAGTCGACGGTATAGTTCAGAAGATAAAACATTTATAAAAGAGGAAGTGGAAAGGCTTCAACGGGAGGGAATCATCGAACACAGTGGTAGCCCGTGGCGGCCCAGGTGGTGGTGGTTAAAACTAATGAGAAGAAAAGACTTGTGGTCGATTATAGCCAGACTATAAACTTGTATACCCAATTAGACACCTATCCTTTGCCTCGTATTTCTGAGATGGTGAACCAGATAGCTCAGTACCGCGTGTTCTCCACCATTGATTTAAAGTCTGCCTACCATCAACTCCCCATCAAAATAGAAGACCGACCTTATACGGCCTTCGAAGCTAATGGGTGCCTGTTCCAATTCCTTCGGGTGCCCTTTGGAGTGACGAATGGGGTATCCGTCTTCCAACGGGAGATGGATCGTATGGTGGATGAATACGCGTTGGAAGCAACATTCCCGTACCTGGACAATGTTACCATCTGTGGACGTGACCAACGGGAGCATGATCAAAATCTCGCGAAGTTCCTAGAGACTGCAAAGAGGTTAAACCTGACCTACAACGAAAACAAGTGTACCTTCAATACTACACGTTTGTGTATTCTTGGTTCCGTTGTGGAGAATGGGGTAATCGGGCCAGACCCTGAAAGATTACGCCCACTTAAGGAATTACCTTTACCTCACACTGTAAAAGCCTTAAGAAGGTGCCTGGGATTCTTCTCGTACTATGCCCAGTGGATGGCTAGCTACTCAGATAAAGCCCGACCTCTTATTAAGTCGACGTCTTTTCCGCTATCGGCAGAAACTCAGGAGGCTTTCCTTAATATCAAACGGGACATTGAGAAGGCAGTGGTATGTGCCGTGGATGAGAAGATCCCATTTCAAGTGGAAAGTGATGCATCTGATTTTGCGTTGGCAGCAACTCTTAACCAAGCTGGTAGACCAGTAGCCTTCTTCTCTCGTACATTGCAAGGACCAGAAGTTTGACATTCTTCAGTGGAAAAGGAGGCACAGGCAATTATTGAAGCAGTCAGGTATTGGAGACATTATCTCGCTGGCCAACGTTTTACGCTCATTACTGACCAGCGATCCATGGCCTTTATGTTCAACACTAAGCAGAGAGGCAAGATCAAAAATGATAAGATTTTAAGATGGCGAATAGAACTGTCAACATATGACTATGATATTCAGTACAGGCCTGGAGTATTTAATGAGCCATCGGATGCTTTGTCACGAGGAGTATGTGCTAGTCTAGGTACAGATAAGCTTCAAAGTCTCCACGGCGCACTCTGCCACCCTGGGGTTACCAGAATGAACCACTTCATTAAGTCCCACAATCTACCCTACTCTATTGAGGAGGTCCGGGCAATGACCAGAACCTGTCATGTTTGTGCTGAATGCAAACCCCGCTTCTATAAGCCATCCGAGCCAGCTCATCTTATTAAAGCAACTCGTCCATTTGAGCGTTTGAGTCTCGATTTTAAAGGTCCCCTTCCATCGAGCGACCGTAATGTCTATTTTCTTAATATTATAGACGAGTACTCTCGGTTCCCTTTTGTTATCCCCTGTTCGGATGTGACTAGTGCTGTTGTAATTAAATGCCTCTGCCAACTGTTTTCCTTGTTCGGCATGCCTAACTATATACATAGTGATAGGGGTTCTTCCTTTATGAGCGAAGAATTACGACAGTTTTTGCTATCGAAGGGGATTGCAACGAGTAGAACTACCAGCTATAACCCTCGTGGTAATGGGCAGGTCGAGAAAGAAAATGCGACAGTGTGGAAGGCTATCGTACTGTCTCTGAAGTCACGAGGCCTGCCGACCTCTCGCTGGCAGGATGTCATAAGGTCTCTTTTGTGTACAGCGACGAATGCCACCCCTCATGAAAGGATGTTTAGTTTTCCAAGAAATGCTACTAATGGAGTATCGTTACCCACATGGTTGACGACCATGGGCCCTGTGTTGTTGCGCAGACATGTGAGAGGCCACAAGACTGATCCACTGGTGGAGGAAGTACAACTCCTCCATGCTAATCCCCAGTATGCGTATATTCAATATTCGGATGGGCGAGAGGATACGGTCTCTATTAAGGATCTTGCACCTGCTGGAGCTCGAAAAGAGTTCGACTCTGAGAGTAGAGTTTTCAATCGTGGTATTGGACCTTCAGAGACACAAACCCTCAGTGTGGAAAATACTGATGATTCTTGGAATTCGAATGAACCGGAGTTAGTACTCCGGGAGGAGCCTCAGCAAGAGTTATGTCGTTCCCAGAGGATTATCAGACCACCTGACAGACTGAATCTATAGCAGGGGGTGAATGTGATGAAATAACTGTGTTCTGATATTTGTACTTGCACTTGTAATGTCTGGAATGTTCCACCAGGGGGAACCACTAATGCTCCTCCCTGGCCCCGCCCCTCTTCTGGTATGTTCTACCAAGGGCTCGGTCGATGATGGGCTCTGTTAACTCGGCCATGATTCTTATTTAATAAAAAGCTTCAGTCTTAAGCTTTAACTTCGGATTCGGGCAGTTATTTGGCACATCACCCCCCCACCGTGCCCCACCCACCGTGACCCCCCACCATGCCCCCCCACCGTGCCCCACCCACCGTGCCCCCCACCGTGCCCCCCACCGTGCCCCCCCACTATGCGCCCCCTCCCACACATCTAAGTCCTGCATCCCACATCCCTGCTGACCCAATTTTCATCAAACCCCTTTTCCCCATCCTGTGCTACGTTGCCCGCCCCCCAGGGTAGCTACCCATCTGACCACGATTCCCCCACCCCATCTCCCCCACCCATCCTCTCTCTCCTATCCTCCTGCCACTCCCTCTCCTCTCTCCTTCCCCCTCTCCTCCCATCTCTGACTCCTCGTCCTGTCTCCCTCTGTCCTTTCCCCATCTCCTCTTCCCCTCTCCAACCTCCCCATCTCCTCTCCCCCCTCCCTTCCTCTCTCCCTTTAATGCTTCCCCCCATTCCCTTCCCCTCCTCAACCCTTTCCCCTCCTTTTTTCTCACCATCCCGCCCCATCCATTCTCTTCACCTCCTCCACCCTTCGTCTCCTTCTCTCCCTCTGCCCTTTTTCCTCTCTGCCCTCCTCTCCCCTGCCCTCTTCTTCCCTTCTCCCTCGAACTCCTTCCCTTCCTCCCACAATCCTTCCCTTCTTCCTTCTCGTCCTCTACCCCGTTCCCTCACTCCTATCCCTCTCCCACTTCTCCGTCATCCCCCTCCCACTCCCTCCTTAGTGTCAGCTGTGGCTCAGTGGGTAGCACCCTCAACTCTGAGTCAGAAGGTTGTGGGTTCAAAGTCCCACTCCAGGGACTTGAGCACAGAAATTTAGGCTGGCACTCCAGTGCAGTGCTGAGGGAGTGCTGCACTGTCGGAGGTGGAGTCTTTCGGATGAGACATTAAACCGAGGCCCCATCTGCTCTCTCGGGTGAACGTAAAAGGTCCAATGGCACTATTTCGAAGAAGAGCAGGGGAGTTTTCCCCAGTGCCTTGGTCAATATTTATCCCCCAATCAACATAGCAAAACAGATTATCTCGTCATTATCACATTGCTGTTTGTGGGAGCTTGCTGTGCGCAAATTAGCTTTCGCATTTCCTACACTACAACAGTGACTACACTTCAAAAGGTACTTCAATGGCTGTAAAGCGCTATGGGATGTCTGGTGGTTGTGAAAGGTGCTATATAAATGCAAGCCTTTCTTTTTCCCCTCCACCACCTTGGCCCTCTAATTCTGCTTGACATCAGTACTACACTTGGTCTTGACTTCCCATGTGGAACATCGTGAGAGATCAACTAGTTATAGATTAAAAATGTTACCTCTCTGGGTGGCACTGCGCTACGTCATTTCATGGTAACAGGCAAAAGTTACAAGAGTTCGAGAAATACTTGCCAGTCTCTGCAGCTGATTCCATACTTCGTGGCCTTACGCACACAGGCCACCGGGTGGCTCTGCTCCAATACGTTGGCAATTTCAGCAAGATTGTTTCGACAAGTTAAAATACAACTTCGTTAAATCTGGACTTCTCTGCAGTTATTCGGATTATGCTTTACCTCTGGATCACCAGACATGCAGAGCCCAGCGTTTTACTCCGCTCACCTGACAACTGTAGTAGCTTCTCCAACAGTAGGGAAGGAAACGATGCTGATTTGACTTATTTTTGCAGAAAGACGAACCTTTCTCCCAAGTCCTCCTCACCCCATATGATCACAAGCAGAAGCTACTCAAGACTTTGAGCCATGGAACCTGTCTGTCTCTCGTGTTGAACCCACTGCTGCCGCTTGTAGTCCTGGGCCTACAGCCTTCATCACGCAACCTCCCTCCCTCCCCACCCCCGGCATGCCTGACCTCAAAACCCCCTCCCCCCTGCGATGTTTGCTTCCCATTCCCCCTTGCTGAGAACATTATCCAACCTACCCTGTTTAAGTGGTTTCCCTGCCTTTGCTCTCCCCCTCCCTTGCGCCCCAGCCAAAACTCTGCTGCCCGAATCCTAAATCGCACTAAGTCCCGTTCACCCATCATCCCCTGTGTTTGCTGACCCACATTGGCTCCCACTCCGGCAATGCCTCGATTTTAAAATTCTCATCCTTGTGTTCAAATCTCTCTGTGGCCTCGCCTCTCCCTATCTCTGTAACCTCCTCCAGCCCTACAACCCTTCGAGATCTCTGCGCTCCTCCAATTCTGGCCTCTTTAGAATCCCCGATTTTCATTGCTCCACCATTGGCGGCTGTGCCTTCAGCTGCCTAGGCTCTCAGCTCTAGAATTCCCTCCCTAAACCTCTCTGCCTCTTTTCTCCTTTAAGATGTTCCTTAAAACCTATCCCTTTGACCAAGCTTCTAGTCACCTGTCCTAATATCTCATGGGGTGTCAAATCTTGTTTGATGATGCTCCTATGAAATGCCTCGGGACGTTTTTCTATGTTAAAGGTGCTACATAAATGTAAGTTGTGTTTGTGGTAAACCACTGTATTGTATATTGCCACCTCTGGGTGGCGCTGTGTATGGAGGCATGCCTCAGCTGACTCCACCCACCACTGTGTGGGTTTCGTTCAGACTTGTTCAGTCACTCACGAAGAAGCATGGTCTCTTCTTAGCTAATAAAAGCCTTATTCATCTCTTCTTTCGACTCATCATCTCTTCTTCGACTCATCACCTTTTATGAAGTAATTGATAAGCGTATCAATTTTATTAGCTAAAAGTTAAATGGCGACACCTGAGGAGCAACAACAGCAACGGATACAGCAGACATTGCTGAGAGCCCTCAGACCACCACGCCTGGACCTCGACCCTCAAGATGTGGGTGCATCAGCCAAGTTTGAACACTGGCTGAGCTGCTTTGAATCCTTCCTCGCAATCTCACAGGTTACAGAGGAGGATCACAAACTGAAAATTTTGACCGCCCAGGTGAGCCATCAAGTATATATGCTAATCCGGGACTCTAATACGTACGTGGCGGCCCTCGAGCTACTAAAAGGGCAATATACGCGCCCAGTGAACACAATTTACGCCCGACACCTCTTGGGATCCCGCAGGCAGCAACCGGGAGAATCGGTAGGGGCATTTGCACGGGCGCTACTGGCACTCTGCAGAGACTGCGATTGTAAAGCGGTAACGGCTGTGGAGCACGCGCAGGGACTCGCCTGTGATGCCTTCGTCAGGGGCCTCCAGTCAGACCACACCCGGCAGAGACTGCTAGAAAGCAAGGAACCCGACCTGAAGACGGCCATTGCCCTTGCGCTCTCGTTAGAGGAGGCCCACCGAAACCTCGAGGCATACCCCCGTAACGGCGCCGAGACATGGCAATCGAAACCGTGGGACATGGGACCGCCGCCCCCGGCACCAACCGCTGCAGCGACCCAACCGAGACAGCAGCCTCCGGTAAGAACTGCTTCGATGCCCAGTAACCAGGCCCAAAAATGCTATTTCTGTGGCCAGTTAAAACATCCCAGAGCGCACTGCCCAGCTAAGACAGCTACCTGCTCGGGCTGCGGGAAGAAAGGCCATTACGCTAACGCCTGCAAGGGGAAGCCAGCCAGCAGCGCAGCGTGCGGGCCGTGGGAGCAGCCATCTTATCCGCCATTTTGTGTACCCCCGGCCGCATGGCATCCGCCGCCATCGTATCCAACGCACTCAACCGCCATTTCGTCACCGGAACCGACCACCGTCTCGGCGGATGACTATAGTGACTCACTAAGCCACATACTGGCCTCCGTGACGCTGGATCAAGGCCACCCTCACCATCTATCCAGCTCCATGATGGATATCGCGGTAAACGGCCGCGCCACCAGTTGCCTGATCGACAGCGGGAGCACAGAGAGTTTCGTCCACCCCGACACGGTACGTAGCCACTCCCTCACGATTCTGCCAACGCACCATCGCATTTCTATGGCGTCCAAGTCCCAGTCAATGGACATCAGCGGCTACTGTGTGGTGACCCTGTCAGTAGGGGGCACTGAATATCAAAAATTTAAACTGCTAGTCCTGCCCCGTCTTTGCGCTGCCGTCCTGCTAGGGTTGGATTTTCAGTGCCACCTTAAGAGTGTCACACTAGCATACGGTGGACCCCTCCCCCCACTCACAGTCTGCAACCAACAACTTTTAAATCGCCCGCTGCAAACCACCTGCAGCCTTTCCACATTAAAAGTCCCCCCCCTCCCCTGTTCGCTAACCTCACCCGCGACTGTAAACCCATCGCTACCAAAAGCAGGCGGTACAGTGCCGGGGACAGAGCTTTTATCAGCTCTGAGGTGGAGCGGCTCTTGAAGGAGGGCATTATCGAAGGTAGCACTAGCCCCTGGCGAGCCCAGGTTGTAGTCGTTAAAACCACTGCAAAACGCCACATGGTAATCGACTACAGCCAAACCATAAACCGGTACACCCAGCTGGACGCGTACCCCCTCCCTCGCATATCTGATATGGTCAATCAGATTGCGCAATACAAAGTATTCTCCACCATCGACCTTAAGTCAGCGTACCACCAGCTGCCCATCCGCCATGAGGACCGCCAGTATACTGCCTTCGAGGCAAACGGCCGCCTCTACCACTTCCTTAGGGTCCCCTTCGGCGTCACCAACGGGGTTTCGGTCTTCCAAAGGGAGATGGACCGAATGGTTGACCAGAACGCGCTGCGGGCAACCTTCCCCTATTTGGATAACGTCACCATCTGCGGCCACGACCAGCAGGACCACGACGTTAATCTAGCAAATTTCCTCCGTACGGCCCAACGGCTGAACCTAACGTACAATAAGGAAAAATGTATGTTTCACACCAAGCGCCTGGCCATCCTCGGCTGCGTGGTGGAGAACGGAGTCATCGGGCCCGACCCCGACAGAATGCGCCCCCTAATGGAGCTACCCCTTCCCCACTGCCAAAAAGCACTGAAGAGATGCCTGGGGTTTTTCTCCTACTACGCCCAGTGGGTGCCCCTCTATGCAGACAAAGCCAGGCCCCTCATCAAAGCCACCTCCTTCCCCCTGACACCAGAGGCGTGTGCAGCCTTCACTCTTATCAAGAACGATATCGCGAAGGCCGCAATGCACGCGGTGGATGAGTCCATCCCCTTCCAAGTGGAGAGCGATGCCTCCGACTTCGCCCTAGCCGCGACCCTTAACCAGGCGGGCAGACCCGTGGCCTTTTTCTCAAGGACCCTCCAGGGCCCCGAGACGAGACACTCCTCCGTCGAAAAGGAGGCCCAGGCTATTGTAGAAGCGGTGCGTCACTGGAGGCATTACCTGGCCGGGAAACGATTTACCCTGCTCACTGACCAGCGTTCAGTAGCTTTTATGTTTAATAATAAGCAGAGGGGTAAAATCAAGAACGACAAGATCTTGAGGTGGAGAATCGAACTCTCCACCTACAATTATGATATCTTGTATCGGCCAGGGAAACTCAATGAGCCCCCAGATGCCCTATCACGTGGTACATGCGCCAACGCGCAGAGTGATAGGCTGCAGTCCCTCCACAATGACCTCTGCCACCCGGGGGTCACCAGGTTTTTCCATTTTATCAAATCCCGTAACCTGCCCTACTCCATCGAGGAGGTCAGGACCATGACCAAGAGCTGCCAAATCTGCGCCGAGTGCAAACCGCACTTCTATAGGCCGGACAGAGCAAGCCTGATCAAGGCCACCCGCCCCTTCGAACGCCTGAGCGTCGATTTTAAAGGGCCCCTCCCCTCCGCTGACCGCAATGTGTACTTCCTCAACATAGTTGATGAGTACTCCCGTTTCCCCTTTGCCATCCCTTGCCCAGACATGACCAGTACCACGGTCATCAAGTGTCTGAATGACATCTTCGCTCTGTTCGGGTTCCCCAGCTATATACATAGCGACAGGGGCTCATCGTTCATGAGCGACGAACTTCGGCAGTACCTGCTAACAAGAGGTATCGCCACGAGCAGGACCACCAGTTACAACCCCCGGGGGAACGGCCAGGTGGAAAGGGAGAACGCGACGGTTTGGAAGGCAGTCCTCTTAGCACTAAAATCTAAGGGCCTTCCGACCTCCCGCTGGCAGGAGGTCCTCCCTGCAGCGCTTCACTCCATTCGGTCACTGCTTTGTACTGCCACTAATGCGACCCCTCATGAGAAAATGTTCGTTTTCCCCCGGAAGTCTACATCGGGAACCTCGCTACCGGCATGGTTGACTTCTCCTGGGCCCGTCCTACTGCGGAGGCACGTGAGGACGCATAAAACGGACCCCCTGGTCGAGCGGGTGCACCTCCTACACGCCAACCCCCAGTATGCCTGGGTGACATACCCAGACGGGCGGGAGGACACGGTCTCCATACGAGATCTCGCACCCTCGGGTACCCCTGAATTACCACCGTTATCCCCCTTACCACCGTTATCCCCCTTACCACTGTTATCCCCCACCACCCCTCCCAACCCAACCCCTGCAGACGGCATGCCAAAGCCCCAGGAATCTTCGCCAACCACCCAGACACCAGACCCGACGTCGGATGCTGCAACACCACCGCCGCCACCACGACGATCAGGACGTCAGACAAGGCCTCCTGATAGACTTAACTTGTAGTACCCTTCACCCCGCCGGACTTCACATTAAACAAGGGGTGAATGTGGTAAACCACTGTATTGTATATTGCCACCTCTGGGTGGCGCTGTGTATGGAGGCATGCCTCAGCTGACTCCACCCACCACTGTGTGGGTTTCGTTCAGACTTGTTCAGTCACTCACGAAGAAGCATGGTCTCTTCTTAACTAATAAAAGCCTTATTCATCTCTTCTTTCGACTCATCATCTCTTCTTCGACTCATCACCTTTTATGAAGTAATTGATAAGCGTATCAGTGTTGTTGTACTAATCTTACTGCGATATATATCTGCAGTTTGCCAACCCAGACAGAAGTTAAATCGAAGAGACATGAAGGCCGCGATTTTCCGAGTGGAGGCGGGTTGAAGGCGGCTTTGATGTTCGGTGGTTTCCGGTCCTGCTGCTGCTTTCAGCCGCCCTGAGCTTACGATTTTTGCTTAAGTGGGCTGATTAAGCCCGTCGCATGCGCTACCCGGCCCAATCAGTGGGTTCAGGTCTGCTGCTCGCCTCTGCTGACGTCTTTCAGCCAGCTGTATTTAAGGGGCCCATGCAGCCTTGTTTTTGATCAATCCTATTCTGCTGCTTCTCGGTGTGGCACATCTGAAAATGACTGGTGCAAGACCGAAGGCATCTCCCAGATTCGATGATGACTCCCTCCATGTTCTTGTGGAGGGAGTGAGAGGGTGCCTGTTCCCCTCAAATGGACGGAGGAAGCCTCCTCAGCAAACCAAAGCAGCCTGGCTGCAAACTGCTAAGGAGGTGAGCGCCAGGTCTTTGTGTGATCGCTCCTGGGTTCAGTGCAGGAAAGGGTTCAATGACCTGCTACGCTCAGCAAAAGTGAGTATAACATCACACTTACCTTCAATCTGCTCCCCATCTTCTTTCATCACCAGCACTCTGCATTGTCAACCTACTCCTGCACATCCTACTTTACCCTTACATCCCTTACACCCTTAACCATCCCTCTCTCTCTATGTACAGAATCACTTCACCATTCTACTATGCACCCCTCACACTCGCTATCACTGTTATGCAATGACAACAACTAACAATGCGCAGGGTGGGCCCTTGGTATTGGCACCTCACTCCATCTTTGTCTCCCTCTAAGCATCTATGCTATGGATTCTGTACACTCACTCCAACATTCTCACTTAAACTCCACTTGTATCCCTCATTGCAGGAAAAGGGAACCCACAATAAGAGGGCGAGGGGGAGGACAGGAGGAAGGCCACCTTCCATTGCCCAGTTGACCACCGCTGAGGAAGCTGCTCTGGACATCCTCGGAGCTGCTGAGGAGCTGGAAGTGGGGGACGGTCAGACGGACACAGCAGAGCAAGTTGGTGACAGAATAGATTTGCAGCCCTCTCATTTAGATTGCATGAGTGACTGATATGGCATCTGATGTTCATTCAGATTGAGTTCTGATCATCTGCACAATTCGATGGGTCGCTACATTAATATCACATGTCTAACTCATGCCTTTACTCCCCTACAGGACCATCAAGAGCCCCCCTCCCCGCTGTCCAGGAGGAAGAGCCGGAAGACTCCTCAGAGGAATCTGCAACCTCTGAGGGCGCAGCGTCAGCAGAATTGAGCGCACCCAGCACCAGCACAGAGACGCACACCTTGGTGGGTCATTCGCAAGATAGAGTAGTGTTGTCACCTGGTGTATCACAGCTCACAAGTGAGCATCAGCAGATGGTGGAGACAGGGACAGTGGTGGAGAGTCCTCGTCAGAGGCTGCAGGGTGCTGTTCAGCTGCATGTGGACCCTGTGCCTCTGGGGCCATCCAGAAAGAGAGCGGTGCTGGAACTTGAGCAACAAGTGCAGGAGTCTCTGACAGGTTTTGCATCCAAGGCAACTGCGAGTGTGCAGAGAATGGAGGAGTCCATCTCTAACATGAGCACTGCCATGGTGGAGGCAATGGTGCATGAACGCACCACCATGGATAGGATGGCAACCTCCGTGGAAAGGCTGGCTACCTCAGTGGAAAGGATAGCTACGGCCATGCAGAAAATAAGTCGCCAGAGTCAGGAAAACATGGTGACTGTTCAGAATAGAATGACATCGCTGGAGGAGCGATGGGCAGCTATTGAGCAGAGAGACCAGAGCTTCATGGACGTCCTTTTGAGGAGGACTGCCAGTGCAGATATGGGTCCTCATGGCCCCCCCTGAAGTGCAGCAAGGTGCCCTCCTGCCACTTGCCAGCACTGAGGTGCAGCTGACCCATGAGAGGGATGTTGGGGGTCGACAACAAGGAAGTGTGGGCTCCTCTCCAAGCGCTCACACTCCCATGCCACTGCGGAGCCCTTGGTCAGAGCCCCAGATCCCTCACCCAAATGAGATGGTCGTCTCAGCCCCTGCACAGCCGCAGGAGGAGCAGACTTTTGCTGAGCCCTCCCAAGCTCCCAAACCCTGAGGACACCCGCCAAAGGTGTCGAAGCAGGAGCAGCATGAAAGTGAGCAAGGTGCCACAGGGAAGCACCACGTAGAAGCATGCGTAAGAGAAAGTTAACACACAAATAGTCACAAGGGCAGTCACTTGGGTGTTTTGATGTAATACAAATTTAAGATTAGCTTCATCATTTCCATTATAATAAAGAAATGCAATGGCAAACATTCAAAGGGTTGGCCTATGTGTGCCCAGAAATGGAAGTGTCACAGTGAGGTGTCAGGGTGGCTTTCATCTGTAATGATGGTGGTGAGAGTGATAGGAACTCACAGTTTATTGTATGTTTATGTTAATGTATTACAAGCCAAATGAATGTTGAATGTTTAAATGTCTTAATCTAAATGTACACTCTCGGGAGCCGCAAGCCTACATTTCGTTGTACTGCACTTGTGCACTAACAATGACAATAAAGTTGATTATTATTAATATTATTATATTATAGATGGTGTATGGTGTGTTAATAAGGTGGCAGCCACATGTGCTTGCTTCGTAAACTTAAGCGAATCTGGCATGGATTAGAGCATCCCTTGCATCACGGCCAGCAATGTGCTCGCGTGCTGATGGGACTGGCACATCCGCCTCCTCCAGGTCTTCCTCCTCCCCTGAGGAGGAGGCTGTGTGCTGAGCCACTTGTTCCTCAGGCAGTGGTAAGCCACACTGCTGTACGATGTTGTGCAATGCACAGCAGACCACGACAATTCTGGAGACCCTGGCTGGTGAGTACTGTAGGGCTCCACCTGATCTGTTGAGGTATTTGAATAGCATTTTGAGCAAGCCGATTGTTTGCTCGATGATGGCTCTGGTGGAAATGTGGCTGGCATTGTAGCGCTCCTCAGCTTCGTTTGATGGCCTCCTCAACGGCGTCATTAGCCACGTCTTCAGGGGATAGCCCTTGTCTCCAAGTAGCCATCCAGAAAGTTGGGTTGGCGGATTGAACAGCTGAGGCACAGTGGACTGCCGCAGGATGAACAAGTCATGGCAACTGCCAGGGAACTTGGCGCAAACATGCAAAATATTCTTTATGTGGTTACACACTAGCTGGATGTTAAGGGAGTGGAAGCCCTTGCGGTTGACAAATACAGCTGGGTTGTGATGGGGTACCCTAATGGCCACATGTGTGCAGTCTACGATGCCCTGCACCCTTGGCATGTCTGCCATATTTGCAAAGCCAACCGTACGCGCGGTTACACTTGCTTCATCCGTGGAGAAGTGAATGTAATTGTGCGCCTTTGAAAAGATGGCATCAGTAACCTGCGTGATGCAAGTGTGTGCGGCCGACTGGGAGATGCTGCTGGTGTCTGCTGATGATCCCTGGAAGGACCCCAAAGCAAAAAAGTTGAGTGCGGTGGTGACTTTGACAGCCACTGGTAAGGAGTGTCCACCCGCTCTTCTGGGCTTCAGGTGTTGGTGCAGCATTGCGCAGAAGTCAGCGACTACCTCTCGCAGAAGTCTCAGCCTCCTTTGGCACTGCTGCTCACTCATATTGAGGAAGCTCATCATCGGCCTGTAAACCCTGTGTTAGGGGTAGCTCCTGCGGCGCGGTGCAGCCCTGCGCTGACACCCTCTTCCCTGTGCAGCATCAGGTGGCTCAGGAGAAGGTTGGCGCTACTGTTGTTGCCGTTGCTGTTGTGCCTGGTTCTGCTGCTGCCACGGCTCCTCTTCCTCTGATTCTGAGGACCAGGATGAGAGGGTATAAATGGTTCCCATTCCGCTGGTATATATCTCAGTTGAGGAACGAATGCTATAAGCGCTCAGTCAATGTGGAGAGAGGGTTTTCCAAGGAGGTCACACTGCATATGGCTCTCAGCTTAACCACTTACAAGCTCAATAGACCTGCAAAAAGTGTTCCAACACCTCAAAAAACAAAGTCCTGCCATCTGAAACTCAGCCATGTTAAAGGTCCACTTTTATGCTGCAGGTGCAGCTGTCAAGAATTCAGGTACTTGCTGACCCCGACACAATCAGCTGGCATGTTTTGTGAACAACGTGGATCACGCTGAAAATGTCCTAAAATGGGAAGAGCCTGTAAAAATCGGATTATGTAGGCAGTTAACAAGCTGTTAACTGCCTTAAGTGCCTCTCCCGTCGCTTGGCGGCGGATCTGATCTGGACTCCCAGACCCAACACTTGGCAAAGTTGCGTGGAGGCGGGCTGATGGCGGATTCGGAACCCCCCCCCGTCAATCAAAATGAATTTAATCTCTGACCCGCCTCCAAACCAGTCCTCTGAGTGCTGGCAAAATCATGGCCAAAGAGTGGAAATACTTAACAGCTTACATTGAATCACTGTATTCACCCCTTTTTTCAAATGTAGCAATTAGTGAATATCGAATAGTAAAAGGGTAATTTTACGAGACGGCACAGCCATTGGGGATCCTTCAGACATTAACAACAACTTGCATTTGTATAGCGCCTTTAGAGTAGTAAAATGTCCCAAAGCGCTTCCTAGGAGTTATCAAGCAAAATTAGATGCTGAGCCACATAAGGAGATATTAGGACAGGTAATCAAAAGCTTACTGTGTAATGAGACAGAATTAATAAATGATCTCATAGTAAAGGATCCTCTAGGAAAGAATGATCATAGCATGGTTGAATTTCAAATTCAGTTGGAGCGTGAGAAAGTTGTATCTCCAACCAGTGTCCTGATCTTAAACAAAGGCAATTACAATTGCATGCAGGCAGAACTGGTTAAAGTGGACTGGAAAAATAAATTAAAGGGTAAGACAGTTGAAATGCAATGGCGGACATTTAAGGAGATATTTCATAACTCTCAACAAAAATATATTCCAGTGAGAAAGAAAGATTTTAAGAGAAGGGAGCACCATCCGTGGCTAACTAAGGAAGTAAAGGATGGTATCAAATTGAAAATGAAGGCACACAATGTTGCCAAGACTGGTGGGAGACCAGAGGATTAGGAAATTTTAAAAACCTGCAAAGGATGACTAAAAAATAATAAAGAGAGAGAAGATGAATTATGAGAGAAAACTGGCAAGAAACATTAAAACAGATAGTAAGAGCTTCTACAGGTATATAAAATGGAAGAGGGTAGCTAAAGTAAACGTTGGTCCCTTAGAGGATGAGACTGGGGAATTAATAATGGAGAACGGGGAAATGGCAGAGACTCTGAACAAATATTTTGTATCACGGTAGAAGACACTAACGACATCCCAAAAATGGATAATCAAGGGGCCACAGGGAGGGGGGAACTAAAGACAATCACTATCACTAGGGAAATAGTACTTGGCAAAATAATGGGACTAAAAGACAACAAGTCCCCTGGACCAGATGACCTGCATCCCAGGGTCTTAAAAGAAGTGGCTACAGAGATAGTGGATGAAGGAGAAGGCGTTGGTTGCAATATACCAAAATTCCCTGGATTCTGGGGCGGTCCCAGCAGATTGGAAAACCACAAATGTAACACCCCTATTTAAGAAAGGAGGGAGACAGAAAGCAGGAAACTATAGACCTGTTAGCCTAACGTCTGTCATTGGGAAAATGCTGGAGTCCTTCATTAAGGAAGCAGGAGCAGGGCATTTGGAAAATTATAATGCAGTCAAGCAGAGTCAGCATGGTTTTATGAAAGGGAAATCATGTTTAACAAATTTGCTGGAGTTCTTTGAGGATGTAACAAGCAGGGTGGACAAAAGTGAACCAGTGGATGTGGTGTATTTGGATTTCCAGAAGGCATTCGATAAGGTGCCACATAAAAGGTTATTGCATAAGATAAGAGCTCACGGAGCTGGGGATAATATATTAGCATGGATGGAGAATTGGTTAACTAACAGAAAGCAGAGAGTCGGGATGAATGGGTAATTTTCCGGTTGGCAAACGGTAACTAGTGGGGTGCCACAGGGATCGGTGCTGGGGCCTCAACTATTTGCAATTTACATTAATAACTTGGATGAAGTGTAATGTAGCCAAGTTTGCGGATGATACAAAGATGGGTGGGAAAGCAAATTGTGCAGAGGACTCAAAGAATCTGCAAAGGGATATAGACAGGCTAAGTGAGTGGGCAAACATTTGGCAGGTGGAGTATAATGTGGGAAAGTGCGAGGTTATACACTTTGGCAGGAGAAATAAAAAAGCAAATTATTATTTAAATGGAGAGAGATTACAAAATGCTACAGTTCAGAGGGACCTGGGGGTCCTTGTGCATGAAACACAAAAAGTTAGCATGCAGGTGTAGTGTATGTACCTTGAAGAAGGAACTATATTCTGCAGCCCCTGTATACTGCAGTACCAGTAGTGACCACCCCTGTATATAAGCCTGTGCAGTAACTTTGTATAGTAGTTCCAGTTTTGTCTCCATTCAGTAAACACCTGTTATAACCAACTTCTGCAGTTCGTGTCTCAATTACACACGGACATTACATTGGCGACGAACAGATCCGAACTTACCTACAGTTCTGCACCACCTCACGGGGATCCATCCCTGAAGCGAAGTTATTGGAGGTCGAAGCCAGAAGGAAGAAATCCAAAAAGAAAAAAAAATCAGACAGAGGAAACGGGCGTCGACCGTGGGCAACCGCCCTCTGATTCATCGAATTCGAAGATTTGCAGGAGAGGCTGTCGAAAGCTGGGCTTGGTTCTCCAGTCTATGGTGTTCCAGCTAATTGGGCTGGTGGCAGGTAGTACACGGATCCTTCCTGGGCTGCGGCGAGCTAGAGCTCGATCGGGTGGCTTTTCAACGGGGCTGAGCAGCGTTGTCGGGAAAGAGGAGAGAGAGAGAGAGGGTGGAGCACACAGGGCGCGGCCGGTGCTACGAAGCCGGGCAGCGTACAGACCCGAGAAGAGGGAGGAAAGTGTCCCATAGGGTCTGCTCTGACGACGGGAACAGTAATTAAAATAAAGGAAAAAGCAGTTAGAAGCGCAGAAAGCCGCGAGGAGCTGCAGTTTGCCACAGGGACCACGGAGAGCGGCGTTGGCAGCAGCGCGGGGGGAAGCGCGCGAAGACCATAGGGCGTCGCCATCAAGGCATAAAAACGCCAGCAACAGCGCTGGCAGCAGCGGAAAAGACAGAAAGCACGGGAGGCGCCATCTTAATCCAGCGGGGAAGAAGGCAAAGCGCGGGAGGTGCCATTTTGTTCAATCGGGGAAGAAGGCAAAGCGCGGGAGGCACCATCTTAGATCTCCAAGATGCCGAAGACTGGCAATATCACTGCCTTCGATAATGAAATAGAAGACTGGACCACATATGTGGAAAGAGTCGAAGTATATTGCAAGGCAAATGAAGTAGCCGATGAGAAAAAGGCATCGGTACTACTAAACTTAATGGGCGCAAGAACGTACGGCCTATTGCGGAACCTGATCACTCCAGTCAAACCGATGGGGAAGAGTTTTAACGAAATTGTTGATATCCTACAGGAACACCTAAATCCTGCACCACTGCTGATAGCAGAAAGATTTAAATTCCACAAGAGAAATCAGCATAAAGATGAGAGCAATGCTGATTACCTTACGGAACTACGCAAGCTATCAATGCACTGCCAGTTCGGAGCAGGACTGGCAGATACCCTACGGGACAAATTTGTCTGTGGACTCCTGAGTGAAGGAACCCAGAAGAGGTTACTCTCAGAGAAAGAGCTGACGCTAGATAAGGCTTTCAGCGTGGCAGTATCGTACAAAGCAGCAGCAAGGGGAGCTGCGGAAATACAGCAAAAGCCACAGGAATACGGCACCCATGAAATGACACGGGGATTTGAAAAATGTTATCGCTGCGGCAGAACAACCCATGACCAGAAGGACTGCTGGTTCAAGGACAAAATATGCAGGCAATGCGGAAAGATGGGACACATTGCACGAGTTTGCAGGTCCGGGAAGAAGACTAACGACAACAAAAAGACTACTAAGGAAAAGTACAGGAAAGTACAAAAGATGACGGACAGTAGTTCCGAAGACCAGAAGAGCGATAGTGAATCCGGGAACAAGAGACTAAGCTGTCTCAAACTACACAACGTAATTGCAAAAGAGGATCACCGAACCATTTGGGTCACCCTCACGATAGCAGGGTCCCAAGTCAAAATGGAATTGGATACAGGATCAGCCCTGACCGTCATGAATAGACGAGACTACGAGCGGCTATTCTCACACATACCCTTGAAAGACACATCCATTGTCTTGAAGACATATACGGGGCAGAAAGTATACCCCAGAGGGAAAATAAGGGTGCCTGTCGAATACAACGGCAAGGAAATACAGAAATTGTATCTGTACATACTGCAAGATGGTGGACCACCGTTATTGGGACGTGAATGGATCAGAAAGATAAGTTTAGACTGGCACTCCATTCAGGCACACCTGGACGATTGTCAAAAATCTTAGCTAACGCTAAAGAGGTATTTCAACAAGGACTGGGAACTCTTAAAGGCGTAACCGCCTCGATAAAAATAGAACAGAATGCAATTCCCAAGTTTTTCAAAGCAAGACCGGTACCGTATGCAATTCGCCCAGCCGTCGAGGCAGAGCTGGAGAATCTGGAGAATGCAGGCATGTTATCTAAGGTAGACTGGAGCGAGTGGGCGACACCCATCGTTCCTGTCATGAAGAAAACGTTAAACAATAAGTCTGAGGAGCCAAGGAAGGTTCGCATCTGTGGGGACTTCAAGGTGACTGTGAACCCAGTCCTTCACACAGTACAGTATCCTCTTCCGAGGATAGAAGATATTTTCGCCTCACTATCTGGAGGGAAACGTTTTACAAAAATTGACCTAGCGCAAGCATATTTGCAGATGGAGGTTGAAGAATCCTCTAGGAAATATCTCACGATAAACACTCACAAAGGTCTTTACCAGTATAATTGACTGGTATTCGGAGTAGCATCAGCTCCGGCTATATGGCAAAGAGCGATGGAACAAGTCCTGCAAGGGATTCCGGGGACTCAGTGTTACTTGGATGACATCCTAGTGACAGGTGAAAATGACAGTGAACACCTTGCCAACCTAGAACAGGTGCTCACTAGACTAAGAGAACATGGGCTACGAGCCAATCGCCCCAAGTGCGAGTTTTTTAAGAAACAAATATCGTATTGTGGCCACATGATTGATGAAGAGGGGTTACATAAGTCCCCTGACAAAATTGAAGCGGTAGTTAAGGCTCCAGCGCCTGAAAATGTGTCGCAACTGAGGTCATTCCTCGGATTGGTGAATTACTACCATAAGTTTTTGCCGAATTTGTCCACAATTCTGCACCCACTGAACGCCCTGCTACAAACTGGAGTAGCATGGAAATGGAGCGATGAATGTAAGCGGGCCTTTCAGAATTGTAAAGGCCTGATCACTTCAAGAGAAGTATTGGCTCACTACAACCCATCACTACCGATAAGATTGGCGTGTGATGCGTCTCCCTACGGCGTTGGAGCGGTACTGTCACATAAATCCCTTGATGGTTTGGAGAGGCCGATAGCTTTTGCGTCACACTCGTTAACTGCAGCCGAGCGTAACTACGCCCAGATTGACAGAGAGGCCCTCAGCCTGGTGTGGGGGGTGAAGAAGTTCAATCACTACCTGCACGGACAGAAATTTACTCTACTAACTGATCATCAACCTCTTGTCTCCATTTTCAACCCTAAGAAGGGCGTCCCGATGATGACAGCAGAATGGCTACAGAGGTGGTCCCTTTTCCTAGGGGCACACCAATATGACATCGAGTACAAAGGAACTAAACAGCATGGGAATGCTGATGGATTGTCGCGCCTACCGTTGCCGACGGTGGAAGAAGCACCTGCAGTGGATCCTTTGGAGATATTCCACTCGACCATAGTCGAATGTCTACCTGTGACGAATGCAAACATAGAAAAGGAAACACGAAATGACCCAACACTCTCCAGGGTCTATGATTTAACGGTGAAGGGATGGCCAGCACATGGTGAACCACTGTTGCCAGCATTCTCGCCGAGAAGAGAAAAGCTGTCAGCGTGCCGAGGAACCTTGATGTGTGGATCCAGAGTAGTAATTCCACCCAAATTGAAGGATAGAGTGCTCAATGAGCTTCATGAGGGTCATCTGGGAGGGGTAAAAATGAAGAACTTAGCCAGAGCGTTTGTGTGGTGGCCGGGAATCGATAGAGAAATCGAAGAGATGACCAAGAGCTGTACAGGATGCCAGAAGGTCCAAAACGCCGCACCACAAGCCCCTCTGCATCCATGGAAGTGGCCCTCATCTCCATGGCAAAGGGTACACATTGGCCCAGAACTTGGTGTCGGGGGCTTGCCGCGTGCGCAAGCCCCCGATCTGCACTCACCCTGCGCACTGACATCTGAAGCCCGGGCCTGCTTGCATTTCCTGTCACAGGCCCGGTTCAGATGTCAGCACGCAGTGCTTACCTGATCCAGCGGCGTAGTTAGTGCGATGTGCCGGCTGGGATCAGGTGAGCACTGTACAACCAATCAGAGGAGGGGAAGGTTCATTCATGAGTTTGAGAGTAAGAACTGTCAAACTCATGAAAACTACGGGGGCCCAAAACACTATTTAAACTTTAAATAAAAATTTAAAAAACATCCCAATCATTAAATGAAGTATAAATAAGTTTAAAAAAAATAATTTAAACAATAATTTTTTTTTTTGAAAAAAATAAATTTTTAATAAAAAGGGTCTAAAACTAAACTTACCTTATTGTAGATTCTTTAAAATAATAAACCTGTGGGAAAAAAAATTCTAAATTGCACTAAAACACCACTTACCTGTAAAAATAAATACTTACGTGTGCTTTTTACAAGCGTAAAGACCGGAGGCCTTTACACATGTGCAAATCCCCCAAAACAGAGGAAATCCAAGACGCACGCGCTGCCCCCTACAGCGCACGCACCAGCCTCTTCAACTCTTGGGTTAGAGGAGAGGAAATGCCGGTTTTCAGCACATGCGCTGTGCATGCTGAACACCGGCATTTCCTCCGGCCAGACGCGTGAGTACCCCTTCCGTACTCACGCGTTTGGGGAGGAATTACTGCCCCATTGATTTTGCTGGTCCATTTATGGACTCGATGTTTTTAATTGTGGTGGATGCACATTCAAAGTGGCCAGAAGTAATAAAAATGTCCTCAACCACCACAGAAAAAACTATCACAGTCTTACGAACCATATTCGCCAGAAATGGGCTGCCTGAACAGATTTGCTCCGACAATGGACCACAGTTTGTGTCTGAAGAGTTCCGGAGGTTCTTAAAGAACAATGGTGTTAAGCATTACACATCCGCCCCATATCATCCAGCCACCAATGGATTGGCTGAGAGGTTCGTTCAAACATTCAAGAAGGCTATCAAGGCAATGTGTAATGAAGACATACCCCTACAACACAAGGTGGATAACTTCTTGTTTGCCTACCGGAATGCGACACATGCGGTTACCAACCAAACTCCAGCCATGATGTTCTTCAATCGAAGGCTAAGATGCCGTTTGGATTTGGTTAAGCCAAACATCAGAAGAGATGTGGAGAACAGGCAGTTTCAGAATATGAATGAAAGGCCAACCAGGAGTTTCAAGATAGGTCAACCAGTTTTGGCCCGGGACTACCGCACAGAGAAATGGCAGCCAGGAACGATCTGCACACGGCAAGGACCTCTAATGTATACCGTGGACGTTGGAGAGAGCATTGTAAGATGCCATGCTGACCAGATTCTAGAGTCACTGGAAAACGTCAAATCTACACCACGATCCTATACACCTGGCGATGAAACCGAAGTACCAATTGCATCTACCTCAGAATCGGTGATATTGGAAGCAGACGAACCAAACAATGACGTTGATCCCGAATCAACTTTGCCAGAAGAACCTGACACCCCAAAGAGGCGTTATCCGGACAGAATCAGGAAGCCTCCTCAAAGACTGAATTTATAATTGATTAACTTCAGCTAATGTATATAGCAACTGTAATTGTAAATATGTTATTTAATTATTAATCGAATGTTATGTACTGTTTAGCTAAAAGGGGAGGAATTGTAGTGTATGTACCTTGAAGAAGGAACTATATTCTGCAGCCCCTGTATACTGCAGTACCAGTAGTGACCACCCCTGTATATAAGCCTGTGCAGTAACTTTGTATAGTAGTTCCAGTTTTGTCTCCATTCAGTAAACACCTGTTATAACCAACTTCTGCAGTCCGTGTCTCAATTACACACGGACATTACAGCAGGTACAGCAAGTAATCAAAAAGGCAAATGGAATGTTGGCCTTTATTGCAAGGGGGTTGGAGTATAAAAATGGGGAAGCCCTGCTACAACTATACAGGGTATTGGTGAGACCACACCTTGAGGACTGCGTACAGTTTTGGACTCCTTGTTTAAGGAAGGATATATTTGCATTGGAGGCAGTTCAGAGACGATTCACTAGGTTAATTCCAGAGATGAGGGGGTTGACTTATGAGGAAAGGTTGAGCAGGCTGGGCCTATACTCATTGGAATTTAGAAGAATGAGAGGTGATCTTATTGAAACATATAAGATACTGAAGGGGCTCGACAAGGTAGATGCAGAGAGGATGTTTCCCCTCATGGAGAAATCTAGAACACGAGGGCATAGTTTCAGAATAAAGGGTCGCCCTTTTAGAACTGAGATGAGGAGGAATTTCTTCTCTCAGAGGGTTGTAAATCTGTGGAATTCTCTGCCCCAGAGAGCTGTGGAGGCTGGGTTATGAAATACATTTAAGGTGGAGATAGACAGATTTTTGCAAGATAAGGGAGTGAAGGGTTATGGTGAGCGGGCGGGGAAGTGGCTTTGAGCCCAAGATCAGCCATGATCTTATTGAATGGCGGAGCAGGCTCGGGGGGCCAAGTGGCCTATATCTGCTCCTATTTCTTAAGTTCTTATGTTCTTAATCAAAGGGGTAGGTTTTAAGGAGCGTCTTAAAGGAAGATAGAGAGGCGGAGAGGTTTAGTGAGTAATTCTACAGCTTAGGGCCCAGGCAGCTGAAGGCATGGCCATCAATAGTGGAGCGAAGAAAATCAGGGATGCACAAGAGGCCAGAATTGGAGGAGCGCAGAGATCTGAGAGGGTTGAGGCTGGATGAGGTTTCAGAGATAGGGAAAGGCGAGGCCATGGAAGGATTTGAAAACCAGGATGAAAATTTTTTAATCTAGGCATTGCTGGACCGGGAGCCAATCAGCGTTCCCTGTAAGGTGTGCGGTGCTCCAGGGACCCCGCGCAACCGGCTTGCCGGTATTTCAAAGTAAAAGCCGCGCATGCGCAGTATTTTGAATGGGCTGTGCAGCCCCTTAAAGGGGCCGAGCAAGGCCAAAAAATATTACAGGAAACATAGGAGCCAATGTAAGTCAGCGAGCACAAGGGTGATGGATGAACAGGACTTGGTGCGAGTTAGGATACTGGCAGCAGAGTCTTGGATGAGCTCAAGTTTACGGAGGGTCCAAGGTGAGAGGCTAGCCAGGAGAGCATTGGAATAATGCAGCACAAGCTAGGAAAACTGTAGGCAGCACAGACCTGAATTTATGATATGCACAGGCCTAATTGGAGATTGTATAATGACCTCTTAAAAGCATATTTCTTTTTTTTTGCATGAGAGAAGCAATGGTTTAATTTGGAGACCTTCCCTAAAGTGAAGGCATTTTCAAACATTAGTTGGAAGCCAGAGAATTAAAGGGACATTGTCTCCAAGTGTTTAGCAATTAGCAGTTTAGGGCTGGAGAGGAACAAAGTACCATTTCTGTCACAGTGACCTCACACTCAAGTGACCCCACAATGTGTTCTGAGTTCACATACATTCACTTGCTCAGTTGTGGACCCTCTCATCTCAAAGTCAGAATTTTGTGGGCTTGAGCCCCACACCAGCACTTGAGTGCATAATTCAGACAGAGACACGAGAGCAGAACTGAAGGAGTACTGGCCCTTTGGATGAAACATTAACTGAGGTTCTATCTGTCTGTTCAGATGACTGTTAAACATTCCAGGAGAGGGTGCAGAGGAGATTCACCAGGATGTTACCTGGGCTGGAGCGCTTCAGCTATGAAGAGAGACTGGACAGGCTGGGGTTGTTTTCCTTAGATCAGAGAAGTCTGAGGGGACCTGATTGAGGTGTACAAAATTATGAGGGGCATAGATAGGGTAGATAGAAAGGAACTTTTCCCCTTAGTAGAGGGGTCAATAACCAGGGAGCATAGTTTCAAGGTAAGGGGCAGGAGGTTTAGAGGGGATTTGAGGAAAGCTTTTTCACCCAGAAGGTGGTTGGAATCTGGAACTCACTGCCTGAAAAGGTGGTAGAGGCAGGAACCCTCACAACATTGAAGAAGCATTTAGATGAGCACTTGAAATGCCATAGCATACAAGGCTACAGACCACGAGCTGGAAAATGGGATTAGAATAGACAGGGCTTGATGGCCAGCACGGACACAATGGGCCGAAGCGCCTCTTTCTGTGTCGTATAACTCTATGACTCTATGGCCACTACTTGAAGAAGAGTGTTTTTGGGACAGTATTAATGAAAACGCTCCTACGATTGCCTACATAATAACACCACTATACTCCAAAAGTTAACTTATTGTGTGAAGGGCTGTGAGATGTTTTGAAAAAAGAAAAAGACTTGCATTTATATAGCACCTTTCACGACCACTGGACATCCCAAAGTGCTTTACAGCCAATTAAGTACTTTTTGAAATGTAGCCACTGTTGTAATGTTGGAAACGCAGCAGCCAATTTGCACACAGCAAGCTCCCAGATAACAAGATAATCTGTTGATTGAGGGGTCAATATTGGCCAGGACACCGGGCATAACGCCCCTGCTCTTCTTCGAAATAGTGCCATGGGATCTTTTACGTCCACTTGAGAGAGCAGACGGCGCCTCGATTTAACATCTCACCGAAGGATGGCACCTCTGACAGTGCAGCACTCCCTCAGTACTGCACTGGAGTGTCAGCCTAGATTTTTCTGCTCAAGTTCCTGGAGTGGGACTTGAACCCACAGCCTTCTGACTCAGAGCAAGAGGGCTACCCACTGAGCTAAGGTTGCCACAATAAGGTGTTATATAAATGCAAGTATTATTATTTTATTATAACATAATCAAGATGACAGTCGCCCTTTAATACTATTAAACATTATTTTGGCCCCGCATAGCTTGACCCCAGAATCAGCAGCCAGGGAGAATCCAATTCACCGCAGCTTTGACGGGTAGAGATGTTGGCGTCTGTGTCTCTGCGGTCGAGGCACATCTCCTACAAATCCCACAATCCGCTGTCGTGCGCGTTGCTATTGCGCAGGGCCGGTGCCGTTTAGTGCAAGGCCCCCTCTCACCTCGGTTACTGCGCTTTGTTCGGGATTATAAAGACGAGGAGGAAAAAGAAAATGCAAGCGAAATGTAAATGCAATCAAGCCCTGTTTTAAAGAAACGGAAAGGGGTTTCCAGCAGCCGCCATGGCAGACCACAATAAGGTAAGGTAGACAGTAACAATGTTACACCTACAATGAATGGTTTAACCTGCAGTGCAACCTGGTCTGTTTCAGCACGGGGCCGGGAGGGAAGCAAAATCCACCCAGTGTTGCATTTTTTTTGATGTTCAAACACAAATGCATTTCAAACCATTCTGACAAACTGTGGCCCTCTTTCCTACGGTTTAACGCGAGAAGGCGGTTTTAATTCTAGATGGAGACTGAGATTTTTAAATAATGCAACACGAAAATGGGAGGGGTGATTCTAAATGATTGCGTTTTGTTGCATTAGTGGATCAGTACAGACTGTTGCTGGCCTGGATTAATTGGTACAATACTGCAAGTGTGTTCGGTGCATTGATATTTATTTGTGTCCTTTATTTTTCATGAATTTTATATATATATATATATATAGTCCTATTTATTTAACCCAGTTAAGTAATAAGTTGTATCCTGCTGTCGTTAGCTAGAGGCCTGTGTCTGAGATGGATTAAAGATTGACCAATTTCAAAGGAGGGGTCAGCACTACATCTTGCTGAGCTTCTATATAAACCAGAGGATTGTGCTCTTGGAAGACTGCACCAGTCGCTTCATGCAAGTTTATAAATCTAAATTGCAACCTAATCAGAATATCATGGGCAAAATGGTGAAGAGCCACCTGGGCTGTGGAAATAGTGGTTGAATTTATCACTGCTGTCCTCTGTCAATATGGTGAGATATTCAAAATGGAATATTTCTGTTGCAGGGAAAACTCTAAATGTGCTTGAATTTTGGCCTTTCATGTGGGTCCCAGAGTTTGGAATTAATTCTGTATGCTGCGTTGGATGTGTGGGAAATATATCGATTACAGAATCTATAAAGATAGAGAAATAAGTACAAATTCCAATTGTATGAGCTAATTCCAATTTCCATGCCTAAGCAGCGCCATTGCCACTTCATTTCAAACCAGTGCTGCTCTCATTTGTACCTAAAGAGGCCCAGAGCTGCAGGCTTTTATAGTAAACTCGCAGAGGCCCAGATTAACCAGCGCTGTCGGTGTTGAGGGAATGTTCCCTAATGTCATTTCCTTGCTTTCCCCCCCCCCCGGACAGCGAGAGGGAACAGGTCTAAATCCCAGCAGCAAGGGAGTGAATATCGGGCAGCATCAAAGAGGCATATAGAGAGAGAGAGAGAGAGAGAGATACAAGCAGCAGTTCTGCAAAGGGAGCATAGACGTAAGATAGAAAGCGCTGGGAATACAGAGCATGAGAGCAGGCCCGTCAGTATCTGAAAAGATTAAAAAGTGAATGGTTTTTGGTGTAACCCTTTTCCAGAATCTGTGATTTAACTTGTCTCTTCTCTCAAGATACGAATGGAAATACACAGAAGATCCAGCATTTTCTGTTTTTATCACCGATTTCCAGCATTTGTAGTTTTTTACTATCACGTTGATGAGTCACAGGGTAGCCACTAACCCTGGGACTGTTATAAGTAATACAGTCTTGCAGCATTTACTCAGTGGGAACAGTTGAATAAGGATGGCAATTTTCTCAGCATGGAGATGTTTGTATTCAAAGCATTTAATGTTACCCTACACATTGGCTTTAATTTTTAAGGTTGGACTGAATGATCAGTTTTCTTTCCATCACCAAATACAGGGCAACTAGCACAGCAACCCCACCGCAGCACGGCTCCTACATTACCCAGAGGAGTCCATAAGATGCATTTTGCAGATGATTATTTTTCTGTCTTCCCCTTCATCCTCTTTAAACTTGTAGAGTTCCAAAGGCACCTTCTAGCGCCTAGCTTGAGTGGCCATTCTGTGTAACCCTAGACAGCGAGCTTTGGCAGCGTTATTTGATATATGATGCAAAGGCATGAGTAAGCCCAAATGTATGGGTCTTTACTTGAGTGCTACTTTTGCAGCATTGGTGCACCTCTACCCAGTGATGGAATACAGGAGACTGGTACTAGGATGGGGCGGGGGTGGGTACCAGCACCTACAGAACAAATGAAGAGGCCTTATTAAAATGAGAAGACCTGTAGTTTTACTGAACTGTTAGTCCTATACTTTATTTTTCTCTATCTTATGGGGAGAGGGAGCCAAGTGCTAGGGAGAGGAAGGGGGTTGGAGAGTCCTTTGGGAGGGAATGGAAAGAATAGTCCTGGGAAGCGAAGGAAAGGAGGAGCGTGCCTGGAGGAGGTGGGAGAAGCTGGTTCAAATCAGGAGCTGAATGTGTGGAGAATTGCAGGCACAGACTATATTGCAGCACTCCTTGGTGCAGCATGTTGAAGCTTTCTTGAGAGTAAACTTGGAGAAAAAGTGTTGGTATCAAAAATGAGCGAGTCCACTTGAGAAAATGTTCAGTTAAATGCAGGCTTGCCCGGCAATGTGATTGGTGCATAGCCTGGTGCACAGAAAAGATTCCATCGCGCACATGAGATTGTGTAACGTTTGTGAAGGTACCCATCTCGGATTAGAGTAAAACAGAAAGCGAAAGTTCAAGCTATTGAGTCTTTATATGGTGTCTTCTTAAGACCATGTTGTTCTAAATGCATTTAATTCTCAATTGGCAAATAAGCATTTCTGTTTTGAGATCACAAGAATGTTGTAGCTAGAATTTCAGTAAAGTGAAATTTTCAGACTTCCTGTGGAAAACACCACAATTATAGATTTTTATCCTTGCAAACTTGGGTTGTATCTGGAGAGAGCAGATTGAACTGCATTATACTGGGGTGACGTACTGTTGGGTACACTGATCGGTCACTGGTGATGGGAGCAATTTAAATTGACAAATTACAGTCAGCTCCACATACACTGGACTCCAATATAGTTTATATAATCCCTGACCCATCAAGTTCAGTAGGAAATCTAACACTATTGTTGCTTTAAACAGACAAACCGCACCTATTGCAAGCAACTGATGTGGGATTCATAGTTTTGTACAACAGTCCTGGATCGGCCTCTACCAGGGAGGATTTTATTCTGCATGTCCCATTCCCAGTGCAACCCGGAGCAGCCTGTTTAAACCTTCTTGTGTCGGCCAGTGGAGCACATGCTGTACGGAACAGCAGCTGATTCACTGCTCCAGCTGCTCTGCAGTTCAACGTGCCCTCTGCTCACCAGCACAACAATCAAGCAGGCTCTGTATGCGGCTTTTACAGTTCGCAATTCCACTGAGATCAGAGCTACCAACCTGAACATCAGCACGGGGAGATGACCCGCTTAAACATTGGGAGTAGAACAGACGGGTTGTAAAACCATACAGGACAGGGAGAAACCTGTATTTATATAGCGCCCTTTCAACCTCCAGACATCCCAAATTGCTTCACAGCCAATGAAGTACCTTTGAAATGTAGTTACTATTATAATGAAGGGAAATGCAGCAGCAGATTTGTACATGGCAAGGTCTCACAGTCAGCAATGAGACAAATGACCAACCAAGCTCTTTTTAGTGATATTGGTTCGGTGATAGGTTTTGGCAGAACTGGGGGAATTCTTCTTTGAATAGTGCCATGGGATCTGTTAACATCCACCTGAAAGACGGCGTCCCCGATAATGCAGCACTCCTGCAGTATTTACCTAAAGTGTCAGCCGAGATTATACGCTCAAGTCTCTGGAGTGGGCCCAGATCCCATGACCTTCTGACTCAGATGAGAGTGCTACCACTGATCCAAAGTTGATGCCTGTAGATCATTCTCTCGGGGATATACTGCTATTTATAACGTGTAGATTCCCATGTATAAACAAGTCAGATATAAGCAGCTTACACTGTAGAGCGTCACACAGAAATGAATCAGCAAATCACAGTGTAATGCGGTTTGTAACTTTTTCTGTAACTGCATCAGCACTGATGTAATAAACATGCCCAGTGATAAACTCCACCATAACACTGCAGCACAGTGATAACACCAACAGTGGAAACTTGGATCTTTTGAGGCCAAAACAATTGCTGTGACTGAATTTATAACACTGTCAATAATGTGGGGAGTGCAGTGACACAAGTGATGGACAATGTGTTCTTGAGCTTTACTGTATGCCATATGTATGCATTTACAACCTCTGAGTTGGTGATGCTGGCAATCCAATAATATTTGAATTATTAGTCATGTAATTTTTCAAAGCATTTTGCCAGCTTCATCAGCGCTGACAAATATAGCTTTGTCATAGAAGCATTAGTGTCCTGCACAGAACTAGCAATGGCAAAAAAAAATTCATAAAGTGTTCTAATATATCATGCAATAATTTTTTAAAGAAACCAAGGTGATGGTGACAGGCCTATTGTGCAAGACATTGATGTTGAGAAGGTGAGATAAATCAGGAAGTAATGGTTAGGTGATACCATGTTTGGGATATAAAAATCAAAGTGTGAAGAATCAGTTTATAAAACTCGGATGCACTTCACTTTATGCAAAGTTAGACCCCAACTTCTATGACAATTGTTGTGGATAATGAGAGTGTGGATAATTGAGTTTTCAGTCGAGGAAAAAGAACACAAAATGAGTACAGTATATTTTTCTCCAACTCTGACCCTGCTACTCTTACCTTTCCTCAGGAGACTTTGAAGAGGATTATTACTACACTGGCTGTGAAGAATGAAGAGGTTCAGAACTTTGTCTATGTGCTGAAGCAGACGCTGAAGAATGTTGAGGTAACCCTGATATTTATACCTGGTGTCCAGAACGTAAACCCCTATCAGACTGCCAGCCTGTTGATCTCTTCATAACGTTCAACCAAGGACTGAGTACTTGAAAATTAATTGGTGTGTGATAGGTTTGTTATTGTACATGATTTTTCCTGGGCAGGGTAACCGCCAAAAGCAACAGGCTTTTCTTCAATGCGTTATATTTCCCCGTCCTCCTTTTTTCCACCCTCCCCCTTTGTGCCCCCAAAGGTACTAACTTGGCAGGATTTGCTGTTTGGGTTCATGCATGAAGGAAGCCACTTGAGTAAGGTACTGGAGAAGGCCTGGAGAGTGGAACTGTACCTGACTATACAGGATGACCCCGATTGGAGTTTGATGTTTGCAATGGTCGAGTGTAGGGAATGTGTAAAAGGCGAGGCCTGTCCATTTCCGCCCTGTCCATAAAGTACCTGAAACATCACTCTATAAAACTGCTCCAAATATCCTGTAGCCATTCATTGTCTTGTTCTCTTATATTGAGTGAGATGTTTCCACTTGTGGGGGAGTCCAAAACTAGAGGTCATAAATGTAAGGTAGTCACTAATAAATCAAATTAGGGAACTCGGGAGAAAATTCTTTACCCAGAGAGTGGTTAGAATGTGGAACTTGAGGTGAATAGCATAGATGCATTTAAGGGAAAGCTAGATAAGTACACGAGGGAGATAGGAATGGAAGGATATGCTGATCGGGTGAAATAAAATAAGAGTTTGAGAAGGTTCGTGTGGAGCATAAAGACCAGTTGGGCCGAATGGCCTGCTTCTGTGCTGTGAATTCTATGTGAGACCCATGCTAGTGCTGCCAGCTCCTGATACATGGGTAACTTGTGCAGTAGGCCACACGCAAAAGTATAATTACCGGCGTTAACAAAACCCACCAAGTTTGCTTTTAGGTTGCAGCCAACACCATAATCACAGGACTTGCTATAATGTAAAAGCAGCTTTTACTTTTCTATTCCACAAGTGCCAACAGGGAGACAGGCTACAAATCGCCCTTGTGCTTAGTGAGTAAACGCAACACGTGTTGTGGTACTGAGCCACACGGAGGAGAAAGATTTCTAGTTTGATCCTTGGTCTGCAGTGAGTTTGAACACTGATGGAATGGTGATGGTGCTTTACAGTTGGTCTCCCTGCCCCTGAACTGGTAACAGCGGGGCATGGGAGAATCGACTTGGTTTCTGCTGCTCGTCACTATCTAGTGACCCATTGCTGTGGACACCCAGATGAGGGGAGGATCAGACTCCGTTATTGGGCTCATCACTGTTTACTAATCTGTGGGCACTTGCTGTTTGGGTTCATGCATGAAGGAAGCCACTTGAGTAAGTTACTGGAGAAGGCCTGGAAAGTGGAACTACCTGCCTAAGACAGATGACATGGCAGCAAGCAGCTTCAGGATATCTGCGAGTATCAGTCTTGTACTGTCATCTCAAGTTCTCAATGGCCATGGCTGAAACGGACAGGATTTGGCTGACCAGCATTAACTGCACACAAGCACAGCAACATTACAGATTGCAGCACCTTCAGGAGCGATGGGGAGAATTTTTAGAAAGTAATCATAATCTCTTTGAAGGCACATTGGTGCAAGTATGTTTGCAGGTTGTGTTCCCTGTTTAATCTGCCGAGGTGAGTGAATTGATTTAATGCTGGTGATCCCAGGCAGAATGAGCAGAGTGTTAATGCTACTGAATTTCAGGTTTCCTGTGCATACTGGTGTAAAAGCCCTGATCCCTTTCCCCTGAGACCAGCAATGTGCCAGTAACATTCAACGTTATAAACAAATAGGCAATATTAAATTGACAGGTGCTGGGATGGTGTGGCCATCTGTCAGCAAACTGCATCAAAGGCTTCCTTAACTAATGCGTTTATCCTTTAACTGTGTACAGACTAGTCTCGCCAATCTTCCCTCCAGTTGTAGTCGGCTATTTGTGCCAAGTTAGCTGATCTCAGCCAGGGCAGCAGTGGGAGTGCGACAATTTTATTTTGTCCAGATTGGGCCTTGGTTTAATGTCTCATCTGAAAGATAGCTCCTCCAACTGTGCAGCACTCTCTTAGTACTGCATTGAAGGATTAGTCTGGATTATGTGCTCAAGTCTTTGGCGTGGGGCTTGAACCCACACCCTTCTGACTCTGAGGCGAGAATGCTAGCTTGATTGAAATATCTGTCCAGTTCTCTCAAGGTATTCTACAAAAAATTAATTCATGGGATGTGGACGTCGCTGGCAAGGCCGGCATTTATTGCCCATCCCTAATTTCCCTTGCGAAGGTGATGGTGAGCCGCCTTCTTGAACCACTGCAGTCCGTGTGGTGAATGTACTCCCACAGTGCTGTTAGGGAGAGAGTTCCAGGATTTTGACCCAGTGACGATGAAGGAACGGCGATATATTTCCAAGTCAGGATGGTGTGTGACTTGGAGGTGAACTTGCAGGTGATGGTGTTCCCATGCACCTGCTGCCCTTGTCCTAGGTGGTAGAGGTTGTGGGTTTGGGAGGTGCTATCCTGGCATATCCATTCCACACACTTGCCACCCTCCGTGTAAAAGTAGTTAAATCTATACTATCTGTACACTTTCCCTCTTCTAAGCTTGAGCCATGCCCATTAGTCCTAGAATTTTTGATAATCCAAAAATATTATTGAGTTCAATTTATCTGTCCTCCTTGAGAATCTTGAATAATATCTTCCCTCAACCTTGTCTTCTCCAGAGTAAACAATCCCAGGCTCTACAACCTGTCCTCGTAGCTCGGAAGCCTCAAGCTTACTATCAGTTTGCTTGCCCTTTTCTGCACTGGCTCCAGAGCCTGGCTATCCTTGCTGTAGTATGGTAATCGGAAGTGTACAGAGTATGCCACGTGTGGCCATACCGGTGCTTTATGCAGTCTCGTTATCACCTCATGGAATTTATGCTGTATCCCTCTACTTGTAGATCTGGTTGGCTTTCCTTACTGTTGTCGCACACTGGAGTGTTAGTTTTAGTGAGCTATCCACCAGTACTCCCAGATCCCTCTTCTGGGCTGTATCATATCGCCTAGAGCCTTTCAGTTTATATTCCCACTGTTTGTTTTCCTTCTCTATTCTCATTACCTTGCATTTATCCACATTAAATGCTATTTGCCACTCATTGAAGCTCCCCAACTATTGTTTGAACCTCCCTCCGTTTAGTGTCATCTGCAAAATTAGGTAACTTTCTTTCTATCCTTAATTCTAAATCATATATATTGTGAACAGCAATGGCCCAGTATTGACCTTTGTAGTACCCCACTAGTGTCCCCTTGCCATGCTGATGCAACTCCATTCACAGTTAATCAATTTTTGATGACGTTGTTTGAAGGAGGAATGTTGCCATGGATACTGGAGAACTCCCTGCTCTTCTTTGAATAATTCCATGGGTATGAGATCTTCAGGATCCACCTGAAACACCAGAGCACCACCTTTAGTTTAATGTCCCATCTAAAATGTAGCACTCAGTTGGTACTGCATTGGAGTGTTAGCCAATGTTTATCTGCTCAGGTTTTGGAGTGGTATTTTGAACCCACAACCTGCTGACTGATTGCTACCAAGTGATCCAAGCTGGCACTTCCAAATATACAAATTAAAAATGCACTTCCACCATTCTAATAGCACAAATTTGGAACACACCACTTCCTTGTGTGCTCTCGCTCTATCTCTCTCTTGCTTTTTCGCTCACTAGCTTTTATTTGTTTTTCTAGCTTCTGCATTCTTGCCCTTTTTTTTCTTAACTCACTCTAAAATCCTTTTCTTCCTTACAGCTAACCATTAGTCATCAATTCTGCCTCTTTACTACTCTTTTTCAACCCTGGTGATATTTCTGTAGTCCTGGACCCTTCACCACTGTTTCTTTATAATTTTTTTTTATACTTAGTAAATTAATTAAAGCATAAGGAAAAGTTAAGGACAAGAAAGGGCTTTTCACCCTCCAAGCTCATTTCACCCTCCAAGCTCATTCTTGTAAGACTCTGACTCACCAGCCTAGCAGCCAACTGCAATTTGAACTGCCTGTACATCCTTCTGGAGAGATACCTTTCCTTGGGATCACCTCAGCCATTTTGGAAGCTGCAACAGCTACTCTTAAATCTTGTGTTAGTATGAGATGCTGAAAGGGCAAATTAGTCTTGATGCAAAGCACTCTGGGAAGTTTCATTTGCCATAATGACAACTTAATCCTACACTGGTTATTTGCCATTTTCACATTGGGCCGTATTTTGCGACCCCCCCCCCCCCCCCCACGGGTGCGTACGAGGTGCGCCTGCGCCCGTAGGGGTCGCACAAGTTCTGGGTTTAGGAATATGAAGCGCATGCGCTAAAACCCGGCACTTGCGATCTGTCAAGTTGACAGATCCTCCACATCCGCGGGAGATGGGCCTCTGCGGGTGGAGAGTTCCACCCGCTGAATGCCTGTCAAATTCTTACGTAAGGCCTGCTTTTACCAGCATGAGTTTTAAAAAATAGAAAAATAAAATTTTATCACACATTTATAAATTTAAAAATACTCTTCAAAAAGGTAAGTTTATTTTTAGCCCTGTAAAAACATTAAATTTTTTAAATTAAATTTTTGTTTAAAATATTTAATTAAATGGCATTTTAATTAATTTTAAAGATGTAATTTTTAAAAAATTTTTAAATGTGTTGGTGTATTTTTTAAGTGATCCCCATTCATACTTGTGACAGTTCCGTATGTACAGAACTGTCAAACGTATGAATGGGGATTCCCTTTTATTGGTTGGGCCGGCCCACGTGATCCCAGAAGCGCCTACAAGCCACTTGCGCCCCTGGGATACGTGGGGCTCTGCCCGCGCAGACCCGGAGAGGCCCAGGATCGCAAGTCTCCGTACCTGCCGAGCCACCAGGTACTTTCGAAGACATTTTGCAGGTCGGAGGCGTCCGCCCGCGGGAAGCCTCGATCGCAAATGTTGGCCCATTATGTTCACCTGAACTGCAGAAAAACACCAGATTCTGCCCTTCTAAACTTGTGATGCGTCTGAAGAGAGAATGTTTAAGTGCTCGAAACTAGGGTGAAGTACTGGTGGGTGCAGCCCTGTTGCGGGTGATGTTTTGACTTTGTGTTTCTTTATCTTTTAAAATATTGATATTTCTAAATGAGCCCAAAGAACCTATTCTGCTGGTGGATTTGAACTTCCAGACAAAGGTTTCTCTCCTCATTCTGGTTTGGTTTCCTGCTACCTACCTACTTTTCTCTTTTTTTAGGTTAATTCTGAGCGAGCTCTCTCAGACCTGGAGACAGAATATAATTCACTGTATGCCATTCTCGATGAGCTGAAGGAAGACATGGTAACAAAGATCAAACAGGAACGAGCCAGCAAAACGTATGAACTGCAGGTAGGTCCTGTCATCCCAGCAAGGCTGATGGGGAGGGTAGCCATTGTAATAATTGCTTAATGTAGCCTAAGCCATAACTGATGGCAGCTATGTCAATCACAAGATAAATAAAGATGACAAAGGCCATTCGGCTAATCTTAGCTTGTCCATCTACAAAACCTAGGCCTAGAAATTCGGTTGTTTGCGCCAGCGGTTAGCGCCTAAAGAGACCGAGAATTGGGGCGTTACCTAATGTTGGGGCGGGCGCAATGAAGATAGCGACAACTCCCATATTGACTATACATTTAACGCCTGCGCTAAGTGTTTGCGCAGGCGCAAGCAGATCATGACGTCATTTCATTGTGCAACGCCTTTTAGGGGTGCCTGAGCGGATATTGGGTGGCGCCCGGAGCCTTTACGCCTAGCGCTATTAGTGACAGTTTGAAGGAGCGTTAGCAGGCCCTTCTCGGAGTTGAGGGGCGCTATTTAAAGGGGACAGCTCTAGTATAGAAGCTTCAGCCACTTGGCCTGTTCATTGCGATCGTTGGTGGAGAGAGTTGGTGAGCTACTGTGGAGCAGAGTTTTTGGAATTTAGCATTACAGTACTTGGGACCCTCAAACCTGTCCGGAGCAGTTGGAGCACTACACCTAACAGCCTTTTGACCAACTGGCATCGGAATGGGAGATGCTTTGGAGGGCGACGGCCTCATGGCCGAACACTATAAAGGGGCAGAGAGACGGCGGGAGAGAGGGCCGGGATTGGCCAGAAGGAGGAGGGGCAATGGAGGTCAGCCAATCCGAGGGTATGCTGCGAGGATCTTTAGGCAGCAGGTGTCATACCTTGACATGTCGGAGGAGCACTGTGTGCGAAGGCTCCGAATCGGGAGGGACGCTGTTACTGAGCTGTGCCACCTGCTTGCTGAGGATCTGCAGCCGCGTCTACGGTGCATGACCACTCTGTCGGTGGCTGCTAAACTGACTGTTGCCCTCAATTTTTATGGCAACGGATCCTTGCAGTGAGCCATTGGGGACATTGCGAATATCTCTCAGGTTGCAGTGCACAGTTGCATCCGGCAAGTTACAGCTGCCCTTTATAGGCGAAGGCGTCAATTCATCACCTTCCCTCTGACCCTGGAGAAGCAGGCGGAGGAGGAGGAGCATGCGGACGAGGAGGAGGAGGAAGATGGAAGGGCTCCTGAAAGTGGAAGGGGCATCCGTCACAGGCTCATGAGGACTCGTATCGAGGCCCCTCTGGCGGAATGATGAGTGTCTTAACTGCTGCGCACTTTGGGTGTTTGAAAGCCTCTGAAGGCCAGCATCACTGTAATTAGTCACGTACACCATAGCACATTTAAACTTCTCTTTATTGTCACAAAAGTCTTTCATTACAGCAAAACAACGTCATGTCAACAGAAACCATAACTAACAAAATAACAGTTAATTCTTCAGCAAAGCCGCAAAACTAAACAAACTATTTCCAACAATTCCAACAGGTGAGGGTCTCCTTGATTTTGGCCAAAGAAACGTCTCAGCACCTCCCTCTACTGCTGGCCCCTTGGTGGAGAACGACTTCTCTTTCGCGCTCGGCCCCTTCCCTCCCTGCTGCTCCTACGTAATTGAACCCCAGTGGCGGAGTGAAGGCTGGGGGACGCCTGCTGACTGTCTGGAAGCGTAGAAGCCCCTGAGGGACGGCCTGGCCGACCTCTGGGCTTGGAGGGTGCGGACGCAGGATGCTTGATCTGAGCATGGCTGGAAGCAGTGTGCCCTGCAGGTGGTGGCAGCTGCACTGCAGACGTACCAGCACTGGCATGTGCAATGGTCACCTGCCGAGAGAGGACACCTGCACCATGGTCGGACGGCACACTGGCTCTCTCAGGGGACCGGCTCGACTCATCCGCCACAATCGCATGCTCCACTGATTCCTGGCCTTGTATGGGACTGGAAGGGCCCGGGGTGATCCTAGCTGATGCAGATAGGGTGGCTGCAGTGAGAGTTCACGTTGCCTCAATCTGGGTGTGGACGAGGCCGGCAAGTGACTGCGTGGCAGCAGTGAGGACCTGTGAGCCAGGTGCCAGTGCTTCGGAGAAGCCCTGGATAGTTCTTTCCATTGCTTCGGACAAGGCTGGTGCCGACCGCTCCACTGCCTCGGACAAGCCCTGGACAGACCTTTCCAGGGATTGTCCGAAGCCCTGAACAGTCCTTTCCATAGCGGCCTCGAAGCCCTGGACAGTCCTCTCCATTGTTGGCCCAAAGCCCTCGACAGACCTCTCCATTGTTGCCCCGAAGCCCTGGAGAGTCCTCTCCATTGTTGCCCCAAAGTCCAACACACTCTTTGCCAGTGTATCTGTTGACTGAGGCATCCTCCCCACTGCAGCCATCAGCTCAGTGTGCCTGAGCCGGGCCTGGGTGCTCATTTCAGCCAGGCGACGCACCTCCTCTGCACTCTGTGCAGCAGTCATCACTACCTGCCTTGCCCTCCGGGGAGACGGTGGCCGAACTTGCCTACCCCCCTTGCATTGCTGCATGCCGCTTGTTCCGGCAACTGCCTGATCCTCAGAGCCCCCCGCCCTCCCCTCCAGGGAACTACTATCCCCAGTCTGTAGATGTGTATGCTCCCCTGAGATTGGAACGGATGGTCCGGCTTCCTCCTGATCCTCACCTCCGGAGGCACTGGCACTGGCAGCTTCAGGGCGTTGAGCCCGAGTTGGTGATGCATCATCTGAAAGCAGGGAGGTGGAAGAGTGGCTTTAGCAAAAGGACAGGTTGGCGGAAAGGCATGCCAGATTGCGGCACACTGAGGAAGCATGCTGGCGGGGGGACCAAGTGGAAGGAGACAGCTGCAAAAGGTGAGAGCCTTACCCTCGCTGTCGAGAATGGGGTCGGCAGCTGCAGTGGTAACAGGACCAGACAGACGTCCTCCAAGAATCTGGTGCACTCTCTCCTCGAGATCCGTGAGAGTGACCACTTGTGGAGGTCCACCACCAGTTCGATGCTGCTCCTTTCGCATCGTCGCCAGCTTGGACTGCAGGGGAAAGAAGGGGAAGTTCTGTAACATGATGCCTTGAGAACTCATCGCATGCCCCCCATGGTGCAAGAGCCCTTACATGATGCCTTGAGAGATCATCTCATGCCCCCCATGGTGCAAGGGCCCTTACATGTGGTCTTGAGTGAAATGTCCATGTGTGTGCCCAGAAAGGGCCATGGGTGCTTGCTGACAGATGGCCATTGGGGCATCATGGCAACAGGGTCCTCGAAGTTAGGTGCAGATGGAGGGAATCAGAAGTTTGCATAACCAACACTCACCCTAACGACCCGAGTGAGGTCGTTGAATTTCTTCCTGCACTGAACAGGGGTCCTGGTCGCCATGCTGTTGGAGTTGACCCTCTGAGAAACCTCCCTCCAAGATCGCCGGTAAGCCTTTTGATTCGGCCTCTTGCCATTGGCAGGATACAGAACATCTCGACGGCGCTCAACTGCAGACACCAACTGGTCCAGAGCCTCCGTGCTGAAGCGCTCTGCTCTCTGTCTCACCTTCTCCATCCTCACCAAGTTTCTTGCGCCAGAGAAGGGCGAGCGCCGATTCTGAGGCCTACAGGGCGTTGAGTGTGGCAGCTCAGGCTGACTGACCCACCCCTTTAAGAGCTGGCCGGCGCCTGGAAGTCTCGTGGTTTCCGGTAATTGAGATCACCTGCGCTGCGCCCGTCCGCGCCGATATTGGGTAGCGCCTGAACGTTTGCGCCTTGGGAGCCCCGTGCAACGTCTGAGTTCGCGCCTCAATCCCCTTTGGGGGCGATGCAACCCAATATCTCGCCAGGCAGCGATAAGTTTCGTCTGGCTATAAACTTTGCGCAGCGCCAGTTCTAACGCCTCAAGCGGGGCTATACCCAATTTCTAGGCCCTAGTCTCCTATCACCGCATCCACCCAGTGGCATGGCCATGAGTGGCCCAGCCAGTTTGCTGCGGTTCATTAAGATGGTGCTCATTATGTCAGAATCCTGAAACTGCATGCTTGTTCCCTTCAGGTATTGAGAGCTGACACGTTCGCACTAGCACTGCACAGTGGAAAGGTGTGTACGATGATGGCGTCTGGGTTTTAGGTTGCTGTGGGTCTTTGTCGGATGATAGTCATTGTGCAGTTTCCCTGAATCAGTATCCTGAAACAACCTTTTTATGCCCTTCAGACACCGATCTTCCTACTGCAAAAGGGTCGGTTTGCCATCCAGTTGATCCATTCATAATCCGTGATTCTAATGCTGAGTCAGCCCCATCTGGTGCTGTATTTATTACTGAGCTGAAAAAAAAGGATGTTGGGGAAACATAACAACAACGAGTACCTTTAACATAGTGAAATATCCCAAGGCGCTTCAAGTATTATAAGACGACAAAATTTGACACTGAGTCATATAATGAGAAATTAGGGCAGATGACCAAAAGCTTGGTCAAAGAGGTTGGTTTTAAGGAACGTCTTAAAGGATGAAAGAGGTGTTTAGGCAGGGAATCCTAATTCCAGATAATTCACTTCCAAGACCTCGAACCTCGATCATCCACTCCGCCAATCTACAGGCTTTTAAGATCCAAGCTCAACGTCGCCTCCTCAGCATTTTTTCATAAACTTATTCTATTCTTTTCAACCTTGGTGGTGCCCTGCATTGATGGCCTTGGCCTTTCACTTAGATTCTGACTTAACATGTTTGCCTGACCCATTGAGATCCTAAAACTTGTTATCATGTTCGTTGGTGATCCTGGTATTAACGATTATTTCACCCCTCCTCTCTCACCAGAATCAACTGACAGTCTGCACCAAGGCTTTGGAGAGCTCCGAGGAGCTGCTGGAGTTTGCAAACCATACACTGGACACCGCAAACTCCGATGGGCTGAGCCAGGTACTTGTTTTTCCCCAAATTGTCCTTTGTTTAATAAATTTCGTTTGCATACTTCCTAACAAATGTCATGAACTGCATATGTCAGAGCAGTGTTTAAAGTGACTTAACTAAATAATTATGTGTTGAGAAATTTTAAGAATTAGTTTCTATTTTAAATAAATCCTCCCAATACAAAGGAGAGAGTATAATTGAGTGGAAGAACAGAGGGAAGCTAAGTAAAAAGGTGCCCGGTTTATACGGTGAACTAAAATGGAAAGATTACTTGACCTTTTTGGAGTCCTGGTTTGTTTTAAATTCTCAACAGTCCAATCAGCTAGCAGTGTTGCTATTACTGAATAGGCTGCTGTTTACCCAGTCTTCAGTTCAGTATTCCCTTCCCCTCTTCTCCTGACTCTTGCTGGAGTTATGGGTTGCATCGGTCCTGGATGCCTTCCTGTACCTGCCCAAGTGACTACTTTTCATATGAGCCTAAATGGTAAGTGTCAGAAATCTATTCGACGATAGGGGCATTACAACTTAGCCTAATTATGTTCTCGGCAAACATCCAGCACGAATCACTGGATAGTGATCAGGACTCGGAAGCCCGGCTGTCTTTTTGTTTAATCTTTCCGTCGATAGCCCTGAATTGCTGAGACTAATTCTAAAGCCTTAACTGACCCCCCAGCTGTAACCAGCTAACCCAAACATGGAATCTTCCTGTCTGATTAGTTCCGGTCCTCACTGGGCAGTGCATTTACCAGCTGAGTCATGGGGCGCTACTTATATCTCATTTTATGAGATGTAAAATGTTCATTTATTTTTCTCCCTCTGCCCATTAAATGTTTGTTTCCTCTGCAACGTGAGTCAAAAATCCTGAGATACTTTTTGGGTGCTTGTGCTTAAATTTGATCTTTATAAAGTCTGCAAGCAATTAAGTTGCTTTTTAAGATGCCTCCAATTGTAAAGGCATAGTGAATACCTTGAGATAGTTTGTGTAATGGTAGGTAATGCTGTTTAGCATGTTTTAGATATTGATTTGAAAACTGCTTAAGAAATGGGACAGCGAGAAATGGGAAGAAAATGGGGGGTGGGGGGGGAATAGATAACGGGCAAGCAGAATTAGTATATTTAAATACTTTTAGTGTTTGTTTAAGTATTCCTGGTAATAAATCTATTCCTGGTATTTGAGTAGATTTGTTACTGCTAATGGTGTTCATTTCAATGTCACGGTGCTAAGAAATAAACAAAACCGGTCAGCCTAGTAATAGGAAATTTCCCTGGACCAATTGGCAATCTAAATATTAATCAAAGCTCGGTACCAAGTTCTATCAGTTATGGGTGCAGTTGTGTGTCTAGGATAGGGTTTTACAATTACTATGTTTTTACAGTGCTGCATTTTGTTTCTTTTATGTTTGAATGCTTTCTATATCCGCAGGCATGTCTTGCAAAACTAAATAAATAGCTTTAATTTGAAAAGATCTAGCTCCGGCAGCTTCAGTTGGCTGCATGGATGTGGCTCATGGCCGGTTTACCTAATGGCAACATTAAACACATTTGCTTAACAGGAGTTTGAATAATTGTGCTGATTTGCATGTTTGACCTTCTCTCTCTTTTCTCCTTTCTGCTTCAAAGGCTGCCAAGCAGATTAAAGATAGGTATTGTAAAATACTTTTTTGTTTCTGATGCATGTTTATATCAATCTAACCTGAATTTAAGAACTGCATGAATCTTTGACCTGTCTCTCAATGCTTACTAAACCTCTCGCCTTATTTGTTGCTTGTTCTAGATGTTAACCCTTCTTCGCGCTGGTCCTCCATGTTATATATTTTCCCCATAGAATGTATGGAATCTCCGGAAGTTACTCTGTTACAGATGTAAAGCAGTCATTTAATGTTGGGTTCAGCTGACCTACAATCAGAAACTTTCAAGCATTTTCCGATCTGCAAAAGTTCCCTAATCAAGCAATTGAACTCTGACCTGAGTCTTGTATTCTCTTAACAGTTAGATTTTGCATCCTTAAAGAGACAAAGTTCTACTTTAGCAGGAGACTAATCCATTGGGCATTACACTGGAGAATACTCCTGACCTTATTTTTTTTTAAATCATCTGACTTGGTGTGAACAACTGCCAGTAAATTGTCTGCCTCTAATTACAAGAATTCGAGACCTCAGGAAAGAGTTGTTGAATCATGCTTTGATGGGTTAGAAACATCTATAATGAAGATTTTAATGTGGATCAGTGGCAACTAGCTAAAGAAACTAATTAGTTTTGATCTGTTAGACAGCGCTTACAGTATGTCTACAAAATCTTAGGTGCCTGGCGTACCCACATCCCAGGACAATCAAAGCCTCTCCCACTTGTGCTTTGAAGCAGTAGAAAAGTCTGGGGCTTAGCGGGGAGGAATGGAGTTCTTAGTATTCAGAAATGCTCTGCCCCACCAGTGCCTATATGTGGAAAGAATATAGTCGAATCTATTTACTACCAACTTTCCTGCCTGATGGCAACTCGCCATTTAAGATTATCTTCCCACTCGCATAACATCACTGACCGGAAGGTGCTGCGAGCATGCTACAGCAGCTCCATTCACTTTAATGGAAGTTGAAATTTGACCTTCCTGAGGGGCGCTCTAACTGCTGGATTCTTCTGCCGTCTTAATTTATACCATTTTGCTGAGGTGAGGTGACTGAAGCTATTCCTAGGTCGTTATTTTATGCAGGACAAGTCAAAGTCATAGGGGGCGATTTTTGAGAGTGGGGGCGCGTTGGAGGCGGGACTGCTGCTTGTCGGGTCGATGTCCCGCCTCCATCGATTTGTGGCCAACCCACGCTATTTTCCCTTGATTGACCTTGTTAAGCCCGCCCAGCGAGTTTAGCAGGCCAATTAAGGGAAAGCCGGTTGCAGAGCATGTCAACGTGTGATGTGTCATCTGTCAAAGTTTTGACAGATGAATTGTCATCGTTTGACAGCTCTATGAAGCTGTCAGACAGTGACAATCTCTGCAGTTTGATGAGGTCTTGCATACTAGACCTCATCAACCTTTCTTTTACAGAAATGAGATGTTTGTTGCATCTGAGAATGCAACGGCCATCTCTCATCTGCAACCTGGAGGTGCGAGACTCTCTCTATAGAAACCGACTGAAGCCTGCAGGAAGAAACAAAGGTAATTACACTTTTAAAAACACTTTGCACTTACCTCAGATACTCACCTCTCCACTCTTGCACCCATCACTTACCTTCACACCACACTTTTTGCACCGACCCCCGCAGACCCACTACTCGCCTCGCTGAGCTGGCGGGTTTTGGAGCCTTCGGGAAGCCCGCACGTGTGAGGACAAAAAGGGGATAATCCTATTTTCTGCCTGTTAACTACCTGTTAACAGGCAGTTAATAGGCTTTAATCCCTTCCCGCCTCTAAGGAGACGGGACCCGGCGCGGGACGGCTACCCACCTCCTGGGAAGATGGCATGGAGGCGGGTTTGGCACCCACCCCCAAATTCTGACTTTCCAGGCAGCCCCGCCTCCCCAGGGCTGGCAAAATCGCCCCCATAGTCATAACGGCACAGAAGGAGGCCATTCGGCCCATTGAGTCCGTGCCGGCTCTCTGCAGAGCAATCCAGTCAGTCCCATTCCCCCACTCTATCCCCGTAGCCCTGCAAGTTTATTTCCCTCAAGTGCCTATCCAGTCTCCCCTTAAAAACATTAAGTGTCTCTGCTTCCACCACTTCCATCGGCAGCGAGTTCCAGGTCCTCGCCACTCGCTGCGTAAAAAAGTTTTTCCTCATGCCTCCCCTGTATCTCTTGCCCAAAACCTTAAATCTGTGTCCCCCTAGTCCTTGTACGATCAACTAGTGGGAACAGCCTTTCCCCGTCTAGCCTATCCAAACCTGTCATAATCTTGTACACCTCTTTCAAATCAGTTAGTAAATCCAATACAGCCAAATACACTAATCCTTATTTTAGTGCTGGCATATTTTATATAGACTCTGTTAGTTAATTATTTATGCAAACCTTAGGAACAGGCGTAAGCCATTCAGCCCATCGAGCTTGTTCTGCCATTCATTTAGATCCTGGCTGTTAAGTATCTTAACTCCATCTATCTTCCTTGGTTCTGTAACCCTTAATATGCTTGCCTAAAAATCTATATCTGTTTTGAAATTTTCAGTTGACCTAGCATCAACAGCTTTTGGGAGAGAGTTCCAGACTTCTACCCATTGTGTGAAGCAGTGCTTTCTGACATCGCCCCTGAACGGCCGAGCTCTAATTTTAAGGTTATTCCCCCTTGTTCTGGACTCTCCCACCAGAGGAAATATTTCTCTTTATCTACCCTATCAATTCCTTTAATCATCTTAAACACCTCAATTAGATCACCCCTTAATCTTGTATACTCGAGGGAATACAAACCTAGTCTATTCAACCTGACCGTATAATTTGACTCTTTTAGCCCCTGTATCATTCAGTAGCAACTATATAACAACTCCATAAAATAGTTTGTTCTTATCAAAGCTGAATTCAAGAAATGGACAATTTCTTTAATGTCATTCAATTTCATCAAAAAGCATCTGGATTTGGGCTTACTTTTCCAATTGGTACATAACTGTGGTCCTCAAACAGTGAGAAGCACTTTGACCTTTCCACGGGAGCTCAGTCGCTGCAATTATAGCTAATGGGTCATTGTGTAGGGTGTTGCGTGGGGTGTTGACTTCAGCACTACATACTTTTAAGTTATAAAATAAAAACAGAAAATGCTGGAAACACTCAGCAGGTCAGGCAGCATCTGTGGAGAGAGAAACAGAGTTAACGTTTCAGATCGATGACCCTTCGTCAGAACTGGAAAAAGTTGGATACTTTTAAGTTGTTGGCACCCAAGACCTCCCATAAAATTGCAGATGATGGCTAATGAAAGGGGTGGAACTGGTTGGAGTGGAGATGCACTTGTACCCTGTTTATGGAGCTGATTTCAGTAAGACTCCTGGGCACTGGAGTTTTTCTCTCTTCTGCTGGTAAATCTGCCCTGTTTATGGAATGGTTTCACCCAACAGGAAAGCGAAAAAGATGTTCACACTGGCCAAAACAACATGGCTGCTACCAGCCCTGCTGCCTTCCTCCAACTTTAAGCTCTACTGTAATGTATTTGTGTAAAATTGTCCCCTAACTATATGTGTGCCAACACACAGTGTGTAGCATTTTGTGTGTGTGTGCTTTTAATTAAAAAAAATAAAATTTGAAAGCAGTTTTACCGGGTTTTAAAAGCTTGTAGAAGGAAGGGTTCCACAGTTTTTTGATCTTGGGGACAAATGAATTAAAGTAGGATGCGGTCTTGATTTCAACACTGTAAGGAGGCGAGGAGGAGGAAGAACATGTAATATGGTGTATTTGAGAAGCAAGTGAGGAAATAGGAGAAATCGTATGCATAAGAGACAAGAAAAATTGTAATGGAGAGACGGGTTGGGGGTGAGAGAAAAATCTATTCGCTAAGGTGAAAGCTGTTGAGTGGATATGATTTCATCATCCAGTGTTGCCATTAAGCGCTCCTAGGTTAGGTATAGCACAGCCATACCCAGACCAAAACACACTCTTACAGTGTCCCGGCATATTGGCCCTAATAACATTTCCACTTCCTGCACCAGCAAACCTTCTGACCTGTTGAGAAGGACGTGGGTTCCAAGTCCCGATCCAGAGACTTGAGCACAAAAACCTAGGCTGACACTCCAGTGCAGTGCTGAGGGAGTGCTGCACTGTCAGAGATGCTGTCTTTCGAATGAGACGTTAAATCGAGGTCCTGTCTGCTCTCTCGGATAAAAGATCCCATGGCACTATTTCAAAGAAGAGCAGGAGAGTTATCTCTGGTGTCCTGGCCAATATTTATCCCTCAATCAACATAACAAAAATACCTGGTCATTACCACATTGCTGTTTGTGGGAGCTTGCTGTGCGCAAATTGGCTGCTGCGTTTCCTACATTACAACATTGACTACACTTCAATAGTATGTCATTGGCTGTAAAGCGCTTTGTGACATCCCGTGGTTGTGAAAGGCATTCTATAAATGCAAGTCTGTCTTTTTGTCTAAGTGAGAATTAGCAGTTTTGTGCCATGGGTCCATCCCTGCTAGGATTGAGTTGAGACTGGTAAAGCCCAATAATACGCAAACTCATTTCGCACAGAATAGTTGCAACCAACAGACAAGCTACTTCCAATGGTCAGCTTGAGCTGGATTTTTATTTGACACAGGAAGGCTGGCAACTAACCCACTCTGCCACCCAGCTCTTCTTTCTGCCTCCCCTCCTCACCCCGTAACTTTTTTAACGCCTATAAATCTTTTTATGATCAAGAACAGTTTAAAGAAAAATTCAATACATTTTGTGGGTAGTAAATTTTATACTACAAATAAAGCTGCTTCAGTTTGATAAGTATCTCTTTTCACTCATCTATTTTCACTCATTTTCCCACCTCTTTACTGCCCTTATGCCATACACAATTTCCAGGCCAGAAGGGTTGTTGGGCAACTTCTTTTGAAGCCTCTCCTATAACACGTTATAGTAGGAACATTCCAGAGCCCCAGAATAATTTACAGTCTAGCCAAATCCCAACATTCCTTGTCACAGCATCCATCTTTAGCCAAATATTTCTGTCCCTAATGGATGTATTTTTTAAGGCTTCAAGAACACCCTTGCCTAAACTAGCTGCAAGTTTTCCCCAAATGGGAGTTCAGAAACTTCTGTAACAATTCAAATTAATCATTTTAAGATTTGGAAATTGTCTATTTAGACCATTTGTATAATAACAGCTGTTCATAAATATCTGAGAATTCAATGATATTGATGCGTGCAAACTGATCAGATACTCCATGGGGCACAATAGTTCTTGGACTGTTGGGTGGGTGAATGTCTATGGACGACAGTAGGCCCAGATGCTGGAGTTGTGAACAGGATGGTTACCTTTAGGGAATCTGGAAGTATTTACACAGAGCTTTCCCTTAGGAACTTGAATGGGTGTGGTTGAGTCCATAATGCAGTAGATTGTATAATGGTGTGTGCAAGCAAATTAAACGAATATAGTTTATGATAAGGTAAAGGAACTTTGAGCTCAGTGTGAAGCAAACATGCCCTAGTGTTTGGAGCCTATGAAGGTCTAGGGAGAGACCCATAGTTTGATATGGGATGCCAGATATCTGCTGCAGACTTCCATTAGCATTGTTTTGAAAGGTTGTGTTTCTAAAATCCATTTTGCCAGCTCTGTGGTTGTTGCACCCATTTTCCAATGGCTTTGGAAGGAAAACTGAATGAGTTGTTTGTAATAGTAGTTCTTGGATTTGTTGTGCAGTGTTACCATGGCACCAGCATTCAGGCTGTCCTTGAAGGCCAAAGCCAGTGACAATATGAGTCATCTAATGGTCGACTTCTCCCAGGAACAAAGGATCCTTCAATCACTGAAGTTCTTGCCAGGTAAGAAAGTAAAATAAAACTGTCCCCCTCCTGCTTTATTTTTTTCCCTTTCTCTGGTCTCCTCTTGGCAAGTTCACAACCTTATCTGAATGGTCTAGGTAGAATAGTGGAGGCAAAAACTCTGAAGTAATTCAAGAGGCAGCTAGATACTGTCATTGGGGGTGTGGTGGTGATTGTAGGTTTCTGTGAAAGGATAAGCTAGATGGGCCAAAAAGATTTCCTTCATCTGTGCTTATCTCTGCAACTCGAGGGATTTGTTGATTGTAGGCAAGCACTTCTGGACACGGGGAGCTGGGAAAATTGGAGGGAAGAACCAATCTATTCTGCTCTTGCACGCCATTGGCAGAAATATAGCAGCAGGTTGCCAGCCTTGGCCTCTTGGCTGGCACATAGGAACGTTGAGTTGATCAACTTCGATCAGTGGAACAAAATTAGGCCAACATGTCTCTTACCTGGGCCTACACACTCTCCAGGCACCAGTACCGGCTGAGCAAAATGCCTGTTGCACTGTTCATGGGAAAGACTGGAATATTTTAGTCTGAATTCTGCATCTGTTGTGAGAAAGTTACATACTGGATGGTAACTGACCTTCCACCATAGATGTTGGGCAACTGGCCACCAAGACAAAAATCTCTTGGTGGGTACATTATGTACTTGAATATCTCCTTTTATAAAAGTTAAATTGGAAGGGCTCAGTTGATAAACATTCTGCCCAGTGTGGAACAGAGCCACAGAAACCAAACCGATTCCAGGATCAATTTTTGGTCTCTGTTGAATTAGCAGATCTCTAATGGAGTGACAATGGGAGTGCTACAGTATTCTCAGTATGGGGGGCTTAGAGAGGGGTCCCACTCCTAATCACTATCCAATGAGCCCTACTACAAGTGTGCATATCTGATGAACGCTTGGTGCTGATATTCATTGTCTAGGCTTGCACATCAAGAATTCCAATATAGACAAGGTGCCAGATAATGGTCAGTGCCTTCAGGGGAATGTTGAGGAAAATATATTCCATGACTTGTAGTTATCACTGATTATCAGATCTGGGTCACTCCAAAAATCCCTCAATGCAGGGTGAAGGCTAGTTTGTCTTCATTTTTGCCATCTTTTGTGATTAGTACCAAGTATTCCGGAAATCGACGCATCTGAGTGCCTGGTAGCAGACAACTGTGTGACCGTGGTCTGGCGAATGACTGAAGAGGATGGAAAGATCGATCACTACATATTAGAATATCGCAAAACCAACCACGAAGGGGCCCCACGGCTAAAGGAAGAGCACCCTTGGATGCTGAGCGAAGGCATCAAGGAGACAGAATTCACTTTGTCAGGTAATCTCATCTGAAAGACGCCACCTCTGACGGTGCACCGTTCCCTCAGTACTGCACTGAAGTGTCGAGCTAGATTATGTGCTCAAGTCCCTGGACTGAGGCTTGAACCCATGATCTGCTGACTCAGGCGATGGTGCTGTCAGTCTTGGATTGGGAATGATGCCCCCACCCCCACCAATCAATTTTCTTTTTCTTTCACCTATAACTGAACTCAGTTGGTAGTGCCTTTTGAGTCAGAAGGTTGCAAATTTGAACTTAAATCAAGGATTTGAGCACTTAATATAGGATGACAGCAGTGCAGCGAGTGTTGCATTATTGGAGGTGCTGTGCTTCAGATTAAATGCTAAACAGGCCCTGCCTGGATGTTGATGATTGCATGGCATTCTTTAGAGTGGGGTGTTCCCCCAGTGTCTTTGATAACATTCCTATATCAAACAATACCACCAGATTAACTGGTCGTTCATCCCATTGCTGTTTGTGTGACGTGATGTGTATTTAATGGCCGCTCCATTGGTTTACATAGAGACAGTGAGACTGCACTTCAGAAGTAATTGTGTGAGGCATTTTGAGCCATTTTGATGTGATAAAATGTTATATAAATGCAAGTTTTATTTTTACATGAAGTATGCATGTTACAAGTATATTTTACAGTTGAGGATGACTACTGTACATTTCATTATTTTATGTTTGCATACTAACTTTGCAATTTATGATTTTCTTCCACTTTTTTCTTTCTATTGTGAAGGGACTCACTGCCAGGGTCCTGTATCCCCAGGTTCTAACAACCAAGGGTAACACAGCTTCATATGTGAGCCAAGGTAATAAGTATCGGCCATCCAGCTATTGAGCTATGGGGGAGGGGATCATCGCTGACCCTGAACCTGTCGCCACTTGTGCACATACCAGCAGAGGTCACTGAAAAGCATTCTGACGCAAGAACTCTGCCTGATTTTTCCCCTCTCTAGCCCAGGGATGCTGAGAACAATTGTACCACTTCCACTTCTGACCCAGCTAAAATGAGCTAACTTGGCACAGACCAGGGGTCAAGCACTGGAACCTTGGGACCTCCATCTGTCTAGCTGAGTACCACACTAGGAAGGACATTTATTCGCTGGGTTATCAGAGGCATGAGGCGCTAGGTTTCCTTGTTAATGAAAATGATTTGTAACAGGGTTTTTCAATCTGTTTTGCCAGGGTTGAAATTTGACACCAAATTCATCAACTTCCGGGTGAAAGCTTGCAACAAGGCTGTGGCTGGAGAGTTCTCGGAGCCTGTCACACTGGAGACCAGTGGTTTGTAAAGCTACTCTCCCTCACTGAAGTAATGAATTGATTTTCATGTGTTTGTTATAGAGTTGCTATCCTTATGGTCACATAGGGTTACTGCCCTTGTGCCATATAGCTAGGACCAATTGCTTCCAATTGTAGCTCAGATGAACTATTTAAACTGGGCATTATTCTTAGAGGGATATGCCATAATTAAGATGGCTTAAACTCCACGTATTTGATGTTTTGGCCTGTCTGATGGTTGCCACTCTGCTAATCTATAGTACTTTCGTATGACGAGAAGAGATTATAATAGGATGTCTAGTTTGACTCTCCAGCCGATGGCCTCCTGAGAAGCGGAGTGGAGAAATGAGGTGCCTCCCACAACAGGTGTTAGTGGGCAGGTTGATGTGATGTGTTCCATGGTCTGGGACTCACGGCCACAGTCGCCCTTCAGGTCATCCCTCATCTTCCACTTGTGGAGTAGGTGGCCGCCTCGTCCATGCCGTGTGGATTGGGTTGAGCCTGTCCACTGTCTTCGAGGGAGGTCGAAGGCAGGGACCTCTGCTGTTGGGTCATGATGAGGTGTTGGTTCTTTACGTTGCATGCGTCCCACGATTCCATCCATCTGGATAGTGAGTCGATACCAGCAGCGTAAATAATGGCGGCAGTTTCCCAGAATGGCCGGCGCGATTTTATCTATTACATTGTAGAACTGAAGTTTCTTCAAATCCAGTATGTTACAGAATTTGATCATTATAAGAGTCTATGTATTATAAGCGTGTAAAAATTAAAGGGAGGGTAGGACCACTCTGGGGTAAAGGAAGGAATTGTGGAGGATGAAGATCTGGCAGGAATTGTGGAGGATGAAGATCTGGCAGAGGAATATTCAGTAGCAAAAAGCAACCCTAGGATATTTACAAAGATGTAACCTGTTCATTAAGGTATCTCTATTAGCTTGTCAGCTACAGTTCTCTCCCAGTCGTGGATTATACAAGTTCAGCTCCCATTGCTACCGAGAATTAAAGCCACTTTCACATCTTTTCCCGCAGCATTTAATTTCAGTTTGGATGCTGCCACTGCCCATCAGAATTTGAAAGTGGAGGACCACCAAGTGGAATGGGATGCATCAGGGGGAAAGGTGCAAGAGATCAAAGTCCGAGGAAAGGAAAACCGCAGTAGGACAGCCTCACCGGCCAATTCCCCCGCAAGGTACAAATCTCCAGTTAGGGCCAAGATAAGTGTGGGTATATCGCTGACCCTTTCTCTGAACGGTGTCCAAACTACAGCCCCCGGGCTATATACAGCCAAGGGCCCTAGCTGACCTGCGTATGAAGCCCGAGTGACACATCCTCCTGCAGAGCAACAAATTCAAACTCATTGTAACGCAGCTTGGGGAGGGAAAGGGAGTTGTCTCGTGTATTACTTCGATTTGGTGTATTCTAATTCTTTATATGTGGCCTGCTCGACTCCACTGTGGCACACAAGGAAGTGGCCCCACTAAAACAAAAAGTATGGGCACCCCTGCTCTATCATTCCTTTAATTTTGTTTGCTGCAGGTTATCTATCTTGTTTATGTAGTATTATATATACATATATGGTGTGTATGTGTACATATATATATATTGTGTGTGTGTGTGTGTATATAATGTATTATTTTTATATGTACAACACACAAACAGTTTTGACGAAGGGTCATCGCCCTGAAACGTTGACTCTGTTTCTCTCTCTACAGATGCTGCCTGACCTGCTGAGTATTTCCAGCATTTTCTGTTTTTATTACAGAAACAGGCCATTCGGCCCAACTGGTCTATGCTGGCACTTGTGCTCCGCACGAGCCTCCTCCCACCCCTCTTCATCTAACCCTGTCATCATATCCTTCTATTCCTTTCTCCCTGGCTGACTCGTACTAAATAAGATTAGTTGAATTGCTTCTATGACTGGCTGTTACAAGTGAAACAAGGGAGAGAATTCAGAAATACAGGCAGCTTTCTTTTTGTTTTCTTTGATTCCTACCTAGGTGACATGCCGGTTCCCATTCTGTGTTACCCCAGCATCATAATGTGGAACTGCACGCAGCTCTCGAGTTGAAATACACATATTTGCACAGCACTACGAAACACCCAAGATTCACTCTCAACTCTTGTCTTTTGCAGAATTTTAAATGCCTTAGTAATGATTGAACCATGAAGTGATGGCAAACAGGATCAGACCTGCTTTGTCACATGCCAAGTTCCTGTCAGTATTGTCCATACTTTTTGTTCCATTTTTAAGGAACTTTTTGCTTCTACTCATTCCTCTGCTGTAGTGCAATTTTCACTAGCTTTGCCTGTGATGCTTAAAATAACACTACCACCGCCTATAAATCAAACCCAGGCAGTCTGTTTGACTCTGGTTATAATATTGTCCTGTTCGATTTTATTTTTTTATTAAGGAGCGTCATTCAGTCACCAAAGAGAATGCCATCTGGAAGGAGCAGCAGGGACCGATTTACTGCAGAATCGTACACCGTCCTCGGTAGGTACTTGAAACGCAACACTCGACTGCCTAGCCTTACAACGCACTGCAACGTTCAAGTAAAAGCCAACCTTTTCCTGGTTTGTACTTGCAGTCTGTGGACTTCAACGGACCTTTCAAAAATCCATGTCACGGGAGTGAGAAAGCCCAGTAAATGTAGTTAGGACTAAGTACAGTGTAGAGATGCAAATCAGACCGTGGACGACTTCCCCTCTTCACATTTAATCAGAGGAATCTTATTGACATGGAAATCCCACCTGCAATATGAAGTGGAGATAATTCAGAGTTTCCAATCACATTTGGAGAAATTCCACTTGTCTATAGAGCCATAGAGGTTTACACCACAGAAGGAGGCTTTTTGGCCCATCATGTCTGTGATAGCACTTTTACTAGATTAATCTAAAACTAATCCCAGGCCTCTGCTCTCTCACCATAGCCCTGCACCTCTTATTGCTTCAGATGTTTGTTCACCTTTTTCCTTAAAAAGCTGCCTCTGCCTGAGCAATTGCACTGGGATGTCTGCCATGTGGATATTCTTTTTATTCTGAAACCTATTCAAGGAATGACGCAGAAGCTACAAGGTGTGGAGGTTGGATCTTTTATTCCATTATATTCTCTCTGGTTATTTATTTGTACAATGCCTGTAGATTTCTACTAACAACTAGGCAGGATCTGACAATCCCAGGACACACTCGAAACATTATGTTGGACATTCAAACAAATCCATGTTTAACAACATCCTCCATCTAGAAGAATTCTCACTAAAGTGCCCTCTTTAATCCTATGGAGGCGGATTGGTGGTCACTTTGAAAGTCTTCTTTGAAAACTCTAAGCCCCCACAGAGTCTTGACCACAGTTAGTCTCCCACATACTCTACCAGGATGGATACAACCAGTTAGTGAGGCAGTGATTAGATCCCAGGAAGGAACTGGATAAGCTACAATCGTGCAGTTACCAGAGAGCATTCTTCAGCAACTGGAAAAGGTTGGCATGTTTGTGTCCTGTACAAATACTTTTCAGAGAGGTGAAGGGGTCCAAGTAACCTCTGGGTTTAATCCTTCCTGTTAAAATGTTAAAAAAAAAAATCTGACTAGCAGCAGCACTTCCCTCCAGAATAAACCCTCAAATACATCACTCAGCAAAACACATTTGAAACGCAATCTCCCTGGAGATAATGTTTCCTCGTGCAGTCTAGGTTGAGATGTTGATTTTTTTTGTTTTGAATTGCTGACTCTAATTCCAGCGTGAGGAGGCTGTAATGCGGCGTTTATTTTTAAATCAAACAACAACAACAACTTAGTAAAACATCCCAAGGCGCTGCACAGGAGTATTTTAAGACAACAAATTTGACACCGTGCCACAAGGATAAATTAGGGCAGGTGACCAAAAGCTTGGTCAAAGAGGTAGGCTTTAAGGAGCGTCTTAAAGGAGCAAAGAGAGGTAGCGAGGCAGAGAGGTTAGAGCTTAGGGCCTAGGCAACAAAAGGCACGGTCACCAATGGTTGAGCAATTATAATCAGGGATCCTCGAGAGCAGAATTAGAGTAGCACAGATATCTTGGGGGCGGGGGTTGTGGGGCTGAAGGAGATTACAGAGATAGGGGCGAGGCAAAACGAGGATGAGAATTTTGAAATCAAGGCACTGCTTAACTGGGAGCCAATGTAGGTCAGCAAGCACAGGGGTGATGGGCGAATAAGACTTGGTGCGAGTTAGGACACGGGCAGTTGATTTAGGAATTATAGGATTGTTATTAGGACATGGCAACGCTATTTAGGAATTATAGGATTGTTGTAGTACTTGAACATTTTCCTGAACAGATTCTGTTTCAGACTGTGATTTTTGATCACTATTTCAATGATAAATGTGAATAATGCCGCCTTCGCTTGTGGGAAACCTACGCTGCTACAGAGAACAGAGTCGAGCTTCCTTCACTTGCAATGGGAAAGGGAGCTGTATTTGGGTCGATGTTAAACATTGTTTAGTAATGGTTCTCCCTTTTGTTTTCCACAGGGGATACTCTAATTGACAATGGGCAGCATTACTGGGAGGTTGCGTTTGAAAGGGACAGCAAGGCTTTCATTGTAGGTGTGGCCTACAGGACTATGGGCAAATTTGACCAACTGGGAAAGACCAGTGCCTCCTGGTGTCTTCACCTCAATAACTGGCTGCAAGTCAGCTTCACCGCCAAGCACAACAACAAGGCCAAAGTCCTGGACATGTCAGTACCTGAGAGAATCGGAGTTTATTGCAACTACAGTGAAGGTATTGGGATTCCTTACCTCCTCTATCTTGGTGCAAACCTGCTTTAAAACTAGGAATAGTCAGCATTTACACTATGTCCATGATTTCAACTCTTGAGTGCTGAATTTGTTCAATATTCATTCAAACTTTGTTAGGTAATATTGATGACATAGCATATTGATGCTCTCAATGGTTTGATTACTTTTTTGAATCTCCTCAGTCTCCACTATGTATCGCTGTGCATGAATGCCAGGCAGCATCCACAGGGCAGTTTTGTGCATTTCCTAGCAAATAGCTTCGGCCATCATCGGCAGAGTCCTAGAAACTGTCCCCCTACCTTGATTCAATAGGTGCATGGTCTAAGGAGAGCCTTATTTTGAGGACTGAATTAATAACTCTTTAAACCCTTAACTGCTGGGGTCATGTATGCCATGGATTAACTTTTTTTCATTTACTGTTTTTCAGCACCAGTGCATGAGCCCAAACATTAATATATTGTTTGTTTACTTAATTATTACTAGTACTTTAAAATTCTCTCAACTAAATTCCAATTGTTGCTTCAGTCCTCTGCTGTTTCCTCTTCATTCTTCTAAATTCCTTTATTTCATAACTAAGTTATAACTCTTTGTTTCTCCTTCTTTTAAATTTAGGGGGGGAAATTGAGCTGCGCCCCCTTTGGGCACTAACTTCACCGGGGCGCTACTTTTAGCGCCCCCAAAAAATTATTGCCCCTGCGACTGAAATTGAATAGTAGTGCCCCAAGATGGAAGCGGGGCACTACTGGAAGCGCCCCACCTCCCTCTTGGGGCGCTACGTGCCGCAGCGCCATGTTACTGCAGGCCTTCTTCCCCCTTCTTAAAGCTGGGCCACCAGGGATCGGAGTGCCGGCAAAAGAGCCCGGCACTGAAGAGAAGTGCTGGGCTCACGGAGCGCAGCCAACACTCCGCGGGGGGGAGGGAGCTGGTCAGGAGGCCGGGGCCGGCAACGGGGGCAGGTGTTGACAGGTGGCCAGCAACAAAAATGGCCGCCCGGCACCTCACCTTTAAATAGCGCCGCCCAGGCCGCAGGTAGGCCCCCCTGACCCCGTCGGACATAGCGTCCGGTGATAACTCGGGGCGCTACTGAAGATCGCGAGCGGGGCGCTGTGCGCGGTGATGATGTCAGCATCACGGGGCGCAAAAGGGTAACGGTGCCGCTAACCTCCCGCTAAATTTCGCGGGAGGCATTGGCAGCGCCATGCCCGGATGCTAGTTGCTTTGGGCCCCATTAGCGCCCCTGGGCGCTAACGGGAGGCGCAAAGCAACCGAATTGTTTCCCCCTTAATAATGTTTAAATACCAAATACTGTAACTTCTTCTGCGCCTCCAACATCCCATCATCCAATCAGAAACCATGAAAGAAAGCTTTTGCATTTATAAAGCACCTTATTGCATTTCTCGGAACCATCCCAAGTTACATAGAATTATGGAGTACGCCTTCGACCCGTGAAGGAATTATACACGTACCTGATGGCGGCGAGGCTGCTAAAACCTGCGGTCTGACGCTGCGAGGCGGCGGGCAACCCACGGAACCCAGGCGGTGCGGAAGCATAAATTCGATTTTAATCATTTCCGATAGGAAAATGTTTCAATCATGCCTGAAAAATCCCCTTACACTGATGCAAACAGACCCTGCGCCTGTTTGCATCAATCGTAACATTTCCGTGCACAATTGCTGGCCAGTCGGTGGGCAAATAGCCCAACTCTGCGCCAGCAATTGCTTTTTTGTGGCCTGTGCAGATGGTTTGTCAACACGTACGTTGACAGACCGCAAGTTTAGGATTTCGCCGTCATACCGACCGCAATATCTTGGCCAGTTGGGCTGAATGGCCAGAAACAGGCCATTCTGGCCATTCAGCCTAAATGGTCTATGCCGGTGTTTGTGCTGCATATAAGTCTCCTGCCACCATTCTTCATCTAACCCTATCGGCATATTCTTATTTTTCTTTCTCCCTCATGAGCTTATTTAGCTTCCCCTTAAATGCATCTATGCTATTCATCTCAACTACTCCTTGTGGTACTGTGTACAATTAATCACATTGTACAGTTGCTGTTATGTGGGTTAATGTGGTAGTTGATTTACGCCTACTAAGGTTCCATAAACAAGTGAGATGAATAACCAACATAACAGAAAATGCTGGAAAAACTCAGCAGGCCAGGCAACATCCGTGGAGAGAGAAACAGAGTAAACGTTTCAGGTCGAAGCCCTTCTTCAGAACTGAGAAAAAAACAGGAAATGAAACAGATTAAAAAGCAAGTTTGGGGGCTGGGAAATGGGAGAGGGGATGAAAGAACAAAAAGGGAAGGTCTGAGAGAGGTGAAGAGACATTAAGAGATATTCAAGACGAGATGGTAATAGGACAGGTAAAGAAACAAAGGATGGCTCTAGATGAAGTGTGAAATGCGCTGGCAGAGTGAGAGACAGCTGCCATGTGGGAGAGGGAAAAAAGGAAAAGACACAAACCAAAAGTGTGGATAAAAAAAATATATAAAAATATGATCGAAGCCGAGGTTATGATCTGAAATTGTTGAACTCCCGGAAGCATGATAGGGTTCCCCTTGTCCTCACCTTTCACCCACCAGCCTCCACATTCAATGGATCATCTTCCACCACCTCCAACGTGATCCCTCCCCTCCCAGCATTCCATCGGGACCGCTCCCTCAGAGACACCCTAGTCCACTCCTCTATCACCCCCAGCACCCCTTCCCCTTCGTCCGGCACCTTCCCGTGCAAGCGCAGGAGATGCAACACCTGCCCTTATACCTCCCCCTTTCCCACTGTCCAGGGCCCCAAACACCCCTTCCAGGTGAAACAGCGATTTACTTGTACTTCTTGCAATCTAGTATACTGTATTCGCTGCTCACGATTTGGTCTCCTCTACATTGGGGAGACCAAACGCAGATTTGGTGACCGCTTTGCGGAACACCTCTGTTCAGTCCGTAAGGGTGACCCCGAGCTTCCGGTCGCCTGTCATTTCAATTCACCGCTCCATTCCCACTCAGACCTCACCGTCCTCGGCCTATTACATTGTTCCACGGAAGCTCAGCGTAAGCTCGAGGAACAGTACCTCATCTTCCGATTAGGCACTTTACAGCCTTCCGGACTCAACATCGAGTTTCAGATCATAACCTCGGCCCCTATTATATTTTTATATATTTTTTATCCACACCTTTGGTTTGTGCCTTTTCCCTTTTTTTCTCTCCCACATGGCAGCTGTCTCTCTCTCTGCCAGCGCATTTCACACTTCATCGAGAGCCATCCTTTGTTTCTTTACCTGTCCTATTACCATCTCGTCTCGCCTTGAATATCTCAATGTCTCTTCACCTCTCAGACCTTCCCTTTTGTTCTTTCATCCCCTCCCCCATTTCCCAGCCCCCAAACTTGCTTTGTAATCTGTTTCATTTCCTGCTTTTTTTCTCAGTTCTGATGAAGGGTCTTTGACCTGAAACGTTAACTCTGTTTCTCTCTCCACAGATGTTGCCTGGCCTGCTGAGTTTTTCCAGCGTTTTCTGTTATTTCGGATTTCCCGCATCTGCAGTATTTTGCTATCGAGATGAATAATCAATTGCTTTAACTTTTTTATAGGGGGTAGTAGTTCAGCAAGGACACAGTGCAAACACCCTGTTCTTCAGATAGTGCCATTGGATCTTTGTGTCTACCTAAACAGGCAGGCAAGTCTTCATTTTAAAACCTCAGCCAAAGGATGGCAGTGCAACATTCCCTTAAAGTGTGTACATTATCTGCTGAAATCCTAGAATGAGGTTTGAACTCGCAATCATCTGACTCAGATGAGAGTGCTACCAACTGAGCTAAGCTGACCCAAATCTTTGCAGTTGATTTGTGCTTAAAGGCCATTCCTAAGAGTGCTAGTTGTAAGCTTTTTATTTTGACTGGCATTAAATTGACAGCAAGACCAATCCTTTTGAAACAATTTGGAATAAGTTTATTAAACACAAAGGCCTAGAAATTCATTAAGGCGCTGGCAGCTTTGCGGCCAGTTACCGCCTAAAGAGGGCTTCTGCGCCAATACAGGAGGTTGCGCTGATATTCAGCGCAGCGGTAATGGCGGCGGTGGCCGTTAGCGCTGCGCCGGTACCGATGACGTCATCGGTGTGCGCAGTGCCCCGGTTCCGGCCCGATCCCCATATTTAGTTGCGGCCGCAAACAGCGACCAGAAAACGGGGCCGTACTGTAGCCTTAGTGGGGCGCTGTAAGGTGCAGGTGCGGCCGGCCGCTTTTTCGGCGGCCGCCTGCCCGCACCTCCTTCCCCGGTCTCCTCCACCCCCCCCCCCCCCCCCCCCGCGGCATTGCCGGCTGCTTTCCGCGAACCCGGCACTTCTCCGTGGTGCCGGGCTCATTTGCCGGCACTATCCAGCGGCGATCTCCCCGTTGCAGGCACCTCCCCCTTAAGCGAAGGAGGAGGCCTGCAGTACCGCAGCCTGCCGCTCCGCAGCGGGTGGCGCAGCGGCGCCTAGAGCGCTGAAATTCAGTTTCAGCGCCCCAAGCGGGGGCGGGCACACCCTGGAATAGCGCCCGGTTCCGACTTGGGGTGCAAAAATTGAATATCTGACGGTCGCAACTGGCTCCGCGCCCAGCGCTAACTTTTGGGCGCTAGCCAGCTGGCGGGGCCATAGTGAATTTCTAGGCCAAACACTCATGCACAGCAAAATAGCCTACTGGTATCCTATGGACTTTACTCGATTACAACAGGTAAGGTAATGGGATAGATTTAAACAGACTTGTACTTCCCTGAGTCAAGCAATGCACGAGGCCTTTTTCCTTGCTTCTTGGTCTGGTCTGTAGAGGGAGGGCTTCCTGCTTTTCCGCGTGGTCATCCAGATAGAGAGCGAGAGCCTTTGGGTTCCTTATTTTATATCTTTTTAAGTCCATTGTCTCTAGTCTAAATTGCTAAGACCCCAGGATTGGGTCTTGGTTTCATGGCAGTTCTTGATTAGCTTTCCTTTGAGCATGTGTCTGTCTGCAGTGGCTGGTGCCATTTCTTGATTAAGTTAATTGTTTGTTAACACCTTTTAATGGCTCTCGAGTTTCGATGGGTTTTCGATGCTGTCTCGGTGGGGGGGGTTATCCTGTTATGCAGGTTTCCTTTGTTAAGTTTCGCGCCGTTGCCTTGAGCAGGGAGATCCATACACATCAAATTCATCTTTATTACATACATCTTATATTACTAGTCTCGAGTCCATCACACATACAAAACATATATATTTATTTTTCTTATATAGTTCTGTCAAGTGAGTGTCACAACATTGCGACTTGAGTCAATTATGTTTTTAGGTCAACTTCAGCCATTCAAGCTTCATGAAATAATTTGGTGATGGCATACGGAGCTAAACACACTGAAAGGCGTTAAAAGACTCAACCCATAAATAAGAGATGCTTGAGGTATTTCAAGGCTAATCTGTCTCTGGATTAGATTCCAGTTTAGTAATCATTCCCAGCTATTCATTATCATACACGTCATTTCCTCAGTGTCCTAGCACAATCCTGCTGAATTTAGTTCCATTAATTAGGGCCTAGCTGAAGGATTTGAATCTGTTTCCTAAACTAAGACAGACTGTAATTTATGCTATTTCATTTTTTAATTGTTTTGAGTGTTGTAAAGTGATTTACTTGTCCCCGGCAACTTAGGTGAAACACTCAGGGAGGATTAAAGCACACTGCCTGATTACCAGTGCTCTAGCTCTCCCTGCCTACGCTCCTGTCCACATGTACGCTGACGACACCCAGCTCTACCTCACTACCTCTTCTCTTGACCCCTCCACGGTGTCTAAATTGTCAGACTGCTTGTCCGACATACAATTCTGGATTAGCAAAAATGTTCTCCAATTAAATATTGGGAAGACCAAAGCCATTGTTTTTGGTCCCCGTCACGAACTCCGTTCCCTAGCCACTGACTCCATCCCTCTCTCTTACATCTGTCTGAGGCTGAACCACACTGTTCGCAACATTTGGTGTCATATTTGACCCTGAAATGAGTTTCCAACCACATATCCGCAGCATAACTAAGACCGCCTATTTCCACCTCTGTGACATTGCCCGTCTCCGCCCTTGCCTCACCTCATCCACTGCTAAAACCCTCATCCATGCCTTTGTTACCTCTAGACTTGACTATTCCAATGCACTCCTGGCTGGCCTCCCACATTCCACCCTACGTAAACTTCAGGTCATCCAAAACTCAGCTGCCCGTCTCCTAACTTGCACCAAGTCCCGTTCATTCGCCCATCAACCCTGTGCTCGCTGACCTACATTGGCTCCCGGTTAAGCAATGCCTCTCTTTCAAAATTCTCATCCTTGTTTGCTAATCCCTCCATGGCCTCACCTCCCTATCTCTGTAATCTTCTTCAGCCCTCTAATTCTGCCCTCTCGAGCATCCCTGATTATAATCGCTCAACCATCGGTGGCCGTGCCTTCTGTTGCCTAGGCCCTAAGCTCTGGAATTCCCTGCCTAAACCTCTCCGCCTTGCTACCTCTCTTTCCTCCTTTAAGACGCTCCTTAAAACCCACCTCTATGACCAAGCTTTTGGTCACCTGCCTTAATTCATCCTTCTGTGCCTCGGTGTCAAATTTTTTGTCTTAAAATACTCCTGTGCAGCGCCTTGGGACGTTTTACCATGTTAAAGGCGCTATATAAATAAAAGTTGTTGTTGTTGTTTCTTCTTGCTCAGACCCAGTACATCTGGAGCTGTCTGTGTTTCATGCTGCATCTTCCAGTCAGCCGTATGTGATACCTGTAGAACTTGCTGCATACAGGGAGATTGCAACTGCCTCAAAATAAAAGGAAGTGTGCTGCTGCAGTCAAGGTCTGGAAAATAGCTAGGCCCAAGCAAGGCATAAGGCAATCATCTCAGATTGGGATACTAACTTAGTTACTCCTGCTGCTCATCCAAAATTCAGGGCTTATGAGGACTACTGATGCATTTGTTTGTTAGCAGGAACCTTTCCTAATTTGGGCATTATTTTTGAGTGAAAGGTCAACTTAGATTGGGTAACAATATCAATGTTTCAAATCTAGGCTTTTTGTTGGGTATGAAATTGACCTCTTTGTTTTCCAGCCAATGAACCATGCGCTTTATGGATAACGTTCTTTCTGCCCCTCAAGTGCTGAGGAATGCAATTATTTCCATTTCAGGCACCCATGTCAGCATTGATCAGATCTAGCAGAGTAAAGCTTCCTCTATCCCAACAAATGCCTCAACCCGACCTCGGAGACCACCACTCTCTCGCAACATTGTTGCTGTCTTTTCCATTTCCCACAGCCATCTTGTGGCATCTGAGTGAGATTGCCGATTGGTGCTGAAGTTTAATGCTGTAGGCCCATGCCCACAAGGAACTGGCTTTAGACTGCCTAAACTCTCTCCACATGAGCCAGGATTTGAGTCTCGATGTTGTCCTTGATCTGCCTGTTAAGGTGGATGTAAAATATCCTTTGGCACCAATTCTCCATGTCGCAGGCAACATTCCTCTGTTGGCCAACCGCCATATCAAAAACTGGTCACATTTATGATCTGTAGGACCTTGCAATGTGAAAATTGCCTACATATTTACTGCACTTGAGAATTATTTAGTTGTGAAGCACTTTGGGATGTACTGTGAACATGCTAAGTCACTGTATAAATGAAAATTCTTTCTTTAATGTCTTTGCAATGTGAATGACATCATTCTGTATTGTAGACTAGGACACTGTCTTTCATTCCTACTTCCTGTGCCTGAGGATGAATTTCCCTTTCTAGTGCTCTACTCTGTATATGTCTCATAGACATTTTGTGTTGACCCTTGTACTAGATGTGTAGATCAGATGCTGATGCACTTAAGAGCTCCAGGAACAGAATTTTTAAAAAATGACACTAACTGTAAGACCAGTGATGCAGTACTTAACTGAAGCTAATGACCCAGCGTAGACTCACCATCCAAACGTGGCTATCCCATGTTGTATGTTAGCTACTTCAGTCAGATTGCACTTTATAATGTAACAGTAATGCAACTGGAGAGCTAGGGGGTGGAAGGGAGCAATGAAAGTAAAGGGGGAACAATTGGCAGCGACCTTTTAAGTACACCTAATACTTTTTTTTAAATTATTTCATGGGATGTGGGCGTCGCTGGCAAGGCCAGCATTTATTGCCCGTCCCTAATTGCCCTTGAGAAGGTGGTGAGCCGCCGCCTTGAACCGCTGCAGTCCATGTGGTGAAGGTAATCCCACAGTGCTGTTAGGTCGGGAGTTCCAGGATTTTGACCCAGCGACGATGAAGGAACGGCGATAGATTTCCAAGTCAGGATGGTGTGTGACTTGGAGGGGAGCTTGGAGGTGGTGGTGTTCCCACAAGCTGCCCTTGTCCTTCTAGGTGGAAGAGGTTGCGGGTTTGGGAGGTGCTGCCGAAGAAGCTTTGGTGAGTTGCTGCAGTGGATCTTGTCGATGGTACACACTGCAGCCACGGTACGCCGGTGGTGGAGGGAGGGAGTGTTTAAGGTGGTGGATGGGGTGCCAATCAAGCGGGTTGCTTTGTCCTGGATGGTGTTGAGCTTCTTGAGTGTTGTTGGAGCTGCACTCATCCTGGTAAGTGGAGAGTATTCCATCACACTCCCAACTTGTGCCTTGTAGATGGTAGAAAGATGGTAGAACTGGCTGGTATAGACCGCATTAATGGATAGTGTAAAGATGTATTTCACCCAGAGCATTCTGTGCCTTTTGGTCAGTGTAGACCACGCACCAATGTGATTAGCAACAGAATGATGAGATGTAATTTTGTGCCCATTTCCCTATATTGAGAGCGCGGGGAGGAAAGAGCAGATGAGGCTCTGAGCAGTGGAATCGAAAATCGGAGGGATAATTATTGTAAACCATTCCTCTGCATCGCTTGGTGGTCATATCGAGAGTCCGAGGTTTTGGAGGAGCGAGATCAGCCGTGGTTTGAATTCTAAAGTTGGAGAAGATGGCCATTTTAATTGATTCTAAGGCAATTTGTAAAACTTTTCATTAAAATTGTTGTTCTAGGTCATCTGTCATTCTACAATGCCAAAAGTAAGCAGCTGATTCATTCATTTCGGACGAAGTTCACACAGCCTGTCCTCCCTGCCTTCATGGTGAGTGCATTGCTCTATCTTTCAGTGCTAGTCAGCATCCAATTCTTTCCTCTGCATGCTCCCTCTGAATATCTGCTCAACTGAATTGTAAGAGGAAAGTGACCAGATATATTAACACACTACTGGCTCGACGCTCTGTGTACTTTGTATGTAGTCTGTTTCTGCATGGTCAGGTGGCTTCAGATTGTCCCGCTGGTCTGAAGTTGCAGCTTCAGTTAACTTTAATGGAGACAGCTCCTCCCCGTTGGTGATGTCACTGCAACAGCTTCAAAGGGAGACCCACACTGGTGGAACCCCACTGGGGCAAAAATTTGACCTACTTTCTAACTATATTTTTTCACCTGAATGTTGAGGGAACATTTTGAAGAAGTAGAGCTCCCCCTAGATTTTCCTTTCTCTTTAAGGAATGTGTGATCAGTTCAAATGTGAATTTGTATAAATGATGACTGGGTCACCTTGTACTCTGAAATTCTCTAAACGTATTTGTCTTTCTAGCACTCTCCTTTCCAAAACCTCCTCAAAACATATTCTGACCATCTCCCCAATTTGTTCCATACTTCCTGCTTGGTGGCCACAGCTCCTCTTACCCCCCCCCCCCCCCCCCAACCACAACCACAAAACACCTTCCGACATCTTGTTGCATGTTTAGTGCTGATTGTGGCCCATGTTTTATGTTTTTCCCCCCTTTCCTCAGGTCTGGTGTGGTAGCTTTATTGTGCAAACAGGACTTCAGGTACCGAGTGCTGTCAAATCGCTACAGAAACGCAACAGTGGCACTAGCAGCTCCAACGCCAGCCTAACCTAGAGATCATTACCAAGCTTCCATACAACTGCACCAAACTCATGCAAAGCAAAGGCTATACCATGAAACCTGCCTTGAGGAGGGACCTGAAGACCGGAAATCGTATTCTGTACAACAGAGTGTGGAAAGTTGGCCTTTTTAAATTTGAAATGATTGAGTCTTGCCCTCTCCTGGAAATAGAAACTTGTAATCCAACTTCTAATTCTAATGAGAGCAGATACTATAATAGCTTGATGCAAGGTCTGGATTTTGAAATGCTTTGTTTTTAAAAATGATTAACTGAAAGTACTCATTACAGTCAATTATTGAACAGACGTTTCTGTTAGAATCCCATGTGATCTTCCTATTCTCCCTTTTAAGGGTAACTCAACATCTTAATATCTTATGACCAGAAAGCAGGGAAGAAATTCTCCAGTGTCAAGGTCCAAAATAATATTGTTTTGTCTAATTCTGTAAAGGTTTCTTTCTGTTGTTCTAATTGGGGACATGGAACATTTAAAGTCAAAGAACTGAGAGTGGTCACCTGGGAGTCAGGTTATGTAATTGAGCCAATGAAAGATAATGGGAGTCCTAATGAAGAGACTTGAACGAGCAAGTCTGAAGCATTACCCTTTCTCTTTCCGCACACTTCCCTAAGTTTGTTACCTTGCCTACAGTGTGTGGTGTGTAACAAACTATGACTACGCTGCCTAGGGTGAGTGGCCAATTTTGTTTTCTGTTTCAATTGCAAAGGAAATTTTAAAATTTTACTCCCTTTTGTTGCTTTGCTACTTCTATACGATTGTTCCTGAGCTGAGAAAGCAAGATGTTTTGGGCTTGAGCTTCCTTGTGGGCCATTATTACTAGCGTTGTGCAGCACTGAACAAGACCTCCATGAGCTCGTTTCCATCTCTCAAGATGGATGACGCTTCTCAGTCGATAGTCTATTTCAAGAATGTTCCAGGTTTGTCTATCAAAGGCAATTGGAGTATAGTTAATGCTCGATTTAACTTGGCTGAGAACGAGGAGGTCCCGGAGAGGGTTACTCTGCTCCTTGCCTTTCGTCCTCACACTCCTGTAATTTGGGTGGGATGATTAATGCTGAGGTTCTCAAAAGTTTTTTTGCTGACTGACTGCTTCATCCATACAGGCTCTTTAAGCTCTACTGCTGCTGGCTGCTTTTCACAACTGGGGCAAAATGTATTGCATTCTGCAAAATAGCTGATCCAAGGGTGAAACATAATACATGGGTGGAGCCGGGGGAATCTTCCCGGGTTATGGTTTGCACACTCATGCTGATCTCAAACTTTATTGGGCCTACTTATACTTGGGTTAATGTACCCTGGAACCTCTGACATACTGGTAAACACAAAGAATGGAGATTAAACCATTTGGGGTCTGTTTCCTTTCAGACAATTAATTAACAAAGCAGTTTCCATGAATATGGAGATCGATTGTGGTGAGCGGAAACCTAATCCAGGTTTAGGGTTTTTTTTTTTTATAAGTAACTTGCTGAACGCTGTAGTGATTTGAACTTTTGGCATATGCTGCCTATGTATCTGGATACCAAACCTCTGTAGATGGCAGAGTCGAGGCCAAGTTAAAGGGAAGTGTATTCTATGGAGTTCAGTGCACTTATTGGTATGTCTCGGTTACCCCTTGTTTCTGTGTTCTCTGCATTTTAATACCTCTTGTTGGAGCAGATATTTTGTGGCACACTTGCTCTGTGTGATCTGAATGGAAATACACTTATATGAGGCCTGAAATTACTGTCGGCAATCCTGTTGATGCTCGCGCTCATAATTTAACCCTTTTAGCCCTGTTAAAGTTCCGATGAATCTGCGCTGCATCCCCTCCAAGGCCAACATATCTTTCCTGGGGGGAGGGTTGCCCAGAACTGAATAACATTTTCTGGGTTAATACTTTCTTGCAGAGAGAAGAATTTGATTTGAACGTGAAACAAGTGCGAGAAAAATCCAGTTCCTGGCCTCTAACCAGCGGTAGTAAACACATTAACGGGGGACAACTGAGATGCTGATTATTGGACAGAGAACTCCCTGTTATACAATTTGATGATTGATGACGGTGAAAGTATTCTGCTGGATTAAATTTACATGTTTAAATCTTTTAGACAGAAATGGAAGCTGGGCCGTGGCGTTTTTGTGTCTGGTCCTAAACTCCGTATTTATTTTTACTTGTAAGATTCCTTTTGGGTTTTCTGTGTAGTGCATTGGCTTCAACGTCTGATCAATAGAATGTATGTAAAAATTGACATTTCACATGTTAATATTTAATATTGTATTAAAAATTAATTGCACCAGCTTCTCTGTGTTTTGTGGTTGTGCCAGACCTCTCACATTTAAAAAAAAAAAAAACAGTTCAAGCTGCCCCCGAATGATTTACTCATGAGGCCCTGGTTCCAACTCTGAGTTACCTTGTGTCAGCCAGGGTTTTTATTGGCTTGGGAGTTGGGGACACGAGAGTTGGGCTTTGCTGCGATACCTCAGCAACGCTCCTAATCTCGGCTCACAATTAATAATGGCAACATGGTTGAAGTACCGGACAGCTCCTCGCACACATGGAAGCATTCCCCTGCACCTTTTAAAAGTAAGCTTTTAGGGTTTGTATAGTGTGTATTGGTGTTTTAATCCTTTCGATGGAGCAGCTCCTATAGGCCCCAGTACATCCTAACTCTAGGGCTTCTCACTCACGCAGTTACTTCTCAGAAGACCCATGACCTGTAGCAAGTGAACACATTCAAGTTTCTTGCTCTTGTTTGCTCATTGGTACCACTAAGGCCATAACTCCTTTACAGTCCCCTCCTTGGTACCTCTTAAACTCTGAGGGTTCCATCCTATCGTCCTCTTCGATAGGATTGGTTTCTGGATTGTTCTTGAAAAGAGCTGATGTAGCCGTAATGGGCCGAATGGTCTGCTCCTGTGCCGTGTACTTCTTTGGTCTAACGTAGTCTACCATTTGTTCCCACGGAACCCAACAAACTTTGTTTCTGCATAGTTCTGTCAGAAAGCTAGCTGAAACCTGATGAGGAAGGTTATTGTTTAAACTGAAAGGTGGGGGATGGTGCCAATAGAAGAAGTTGTTGGCAACACTTTGCAACTTCATTTCTGTTGCTTTATTTTTTTTACATATTACTTCCTGGAATCTGGGCGTCGCTGGCAAGGCCAGAATTTATTGCCCATCCCAAATTGCCCTTGAGAAGGTGGTGGTGTGCTGCTGCCTTCAACCGCTGCATCCTTGTGGTGAAGGTACTCCCACACTGTTGTTAGGTTGGGAGTTTCAGGATTTTGACCCAGCAACGATGAAGGATCGGTGATCTACTTCCAAGTCAGGATGGTGTGACTTGGAGGGGAACTTGCAGGTAATGGTGTTCCCATGTGCCTGCTGCCCTTGTTCTTCTAGGTGGTAGAGGTCGCGGGTTTGGGAGGTGCTGCCAAAGAAGCCTTGGCGAGTTTCTGCTGTGCATCTTGTAAATGGTACACACTGCAGTCACGGTGCGTCGGTGATGGAGGGAGTGAATAGCTGGGGTGCTAATCAAGCGGGCTGCTTTGTCCTGGATGGTGTCGAGCTTCTTGAGTGTTGGAGCTGCACTCATCCAGGCAATTGGAGAGTATTCCATCACACTCCTGACTTGTGCCTTGTAAATGGTGGAAAGGCTTTGGAGAGTCAGGAGGTGAGACACTTGCTGCAGAATACCCAGCCTCTGACCTGCTCTTGTAGCCACAGTATTTATGGGGCTGGTCTAGTTAAGCTTCTGGTCAATAATGACCCCCAGGATGTTGATGGTGGGGGTTTCAGTGATGGTAATGCCGTTGAATGTCAAGGGGCGGTGATTAGACGCTCGCTTGTTGGAGATGGTCATTGCCTGGCACTTGTGTGGCACGAATGTTACTTGCCACTTATCAGCCCAAGTCTGAATGTCGTCCAGATCGTGCTGCATGCGGGCATGGACTGCTTCATTATCTGAGGAGTTGCGAATGGAACTGAACACTGTGCAATTATGAGCGAATATCCCCATTTCTGACCTTCTGATGGAGGGAAGGTCATTGATGAAGCACCTGAAGATGGTTGGGCCTAGGACACTGCCCTGAGGAACTCCTGCAGCGATGTCCTGGGGCTGAGATGAGTGACCTACAACAACTACAACCATCTTCCTTTGTGCTCAGTATGACTCCAGCCAGTGGAGAGTTTTACCCTGATTCCCATTGACTTCAATTTTACTAGAGTTCCTTGATGCCACACTCGGTCAAATGCTGCCTTGATGTCAAGGGCAGTCACTCCCACCTCACCTCTGGAATTCCGCTCTTTTGTCCATGTTTGGACCAAGGCTGTAATGAGGTCTAGAGCCAAGTGGTTCTGGCAGAACCCAAACTGAGCATCGGTGAGCAGGTTATTGGTGAGCAAGTGCTGCTTGATAGCACCGTCGACCATACCTTCCATCACTTTGCTGATGATTTAGAGTAGACTGATGGGGCGGTAATTGGCCGGATTGAATTTCTCTTGTTTTTTGTAGACGGGACATACCTGGGCAGTTTTCCACATTGTCGGGTAGATGCCAGTGTTGTGGCTGTACTGTAACAGTTTGGCTAGAGGCGCAGCTAGTTCTGGAGCACAAGTCTTCAGCACGACAGCTGGGATGTTGTCGGGGCCCATAGCCTTTGCTGCATCCAGTGCACTCAGCCGTTTCTTGATATCACATGGAGTGAATTGAATTGGCTGAGACTGGCTTCTGTGATGGTGGGGACCTCCAGAGGAGGCTGATATGGATCATCCACTTCTGGCTGAAGATAGTTGCAAACGCTTCAGCCTTGTCTTTGCACTCGCGTGCTGGGCTCCACCATCATTGAGGATGAGACTATTCCTGGAGCCGCCTTCTCCCGTTAGTTTTTTAATTGTCCACCACCATTCACGACTGGATGTGGCAGAACTGCAGAGCTTTGATCTGACCTGTTGATTGTGGGATCACTTAGCCCTGTCTATAGCATGCTGCTTCCACTGTTTACCATGCATCTAGTCCTGCAGCTTCCCCAGATTGGCACCTCATTTTTAGGTATGCCTGGTGCTGCTCCTGGCATGCTCTTCTGCACTCCTCATTGAACTAGGGTTGGACCCCTGGCTTGATGGTAATGATAGAGTGAGGGATATGCCAGGCCATGAGGTTACAGATTGTGGTGAATACAATTTTGCTGCTGATGGCCCACAGTGCCTCATGGATGCCCAGCTTTGACCTGCTAGATCAGTTCTGAATCTATCCCATTTAGCACAGTGGTAGTGCCACAAAACACGATGGAGGGTGTCCTCCGTGTGAAGACGAGATAGATTCAGAACAGATCTAGCAGCTCAAAACTGGGCATCCGTGAGGCGCTGTGGGCCATCAGCAGCAGAATTGTATTGCACCACAGTCTGTAACCTCATGGGAGCTGCCATTTGACAGGTAGAATTTTCCTTGTGTGGCTACAGCTGATGGAGATGATCTCTGGTGGAGCTGTGCTCTCCGCTTGCTAACCATCCCTGGATGGGAGAAGGGTAAACTGATCTGATGGTCTCTATGGTGAGATGAATATTGCTGATTTAAAGTGCTGCTGTTCCTAGGGGAATATTGGCTAACTGCTTTAATGTCAGCTGATCTGCTGTACTGTGGCCATTGTGCAGTAAAGAGCACAACAAACACTTCCCAATAGCTGAGTTGGGCTTATTGGGTAAATCCTAACACTCTCTGTCAATCAGTTTACCAAGACTCCAGGCTGAGTCCCTGGTCTCGTGCCTCAGGATCACAGTCTCACACCTGCACGTGGCAAATCTCTGACTGGACAGTGGTGTTTCTGCTCTTTTCAATCATGTAAAGTGGGAATTGCCATGATTCCTCTCCGCTGCCATAGATGTGCTTTAATCCACATTCATTGACGTGGCTATGCTGAGTTACTGATTTTTGTTCAGTTTTCACTGAACTGCCTTTTGAAATAGCAGAGAAAGCAATTTTGTACAAACTGTTCATGCGATAATAGTGTAGTGTAACTTCTAGGGTTAAATGTCCAGATGAAGGCAAAATTGCATCAAGTTGAAAACGTGAATGACCTAAAGAAAGATTGCAAACTATCTTGCCCACCCCAGTTGAATATAATAGAGTAACCATTTCAATACACACGTTTTGCAATCATGAGAATGTGTCTCCAGCAAAGTTGACATTGCCCACAAGTAGAATGATGTGCAGCGCAAACTGGCTGTCCGACATCCATCTTTAGTCTACTTGCAGCAAGAGTTATTGCCTTCTAATGACAGGGGCTCCTAATGGAACCTTCTACTGGTTTATGCAAATGTTGTTAGTCATTTTCCAATTACTTCATGTCAAAACACAAATAGAGCACATAAGACAAGATAAGTAGGGTGTTCAAAGACTTGGGAGGAGCTGGAGTGGTCTGACTCTTTGCCAAGTCCTTGCAGTTACCAATCATATTGTCAGTCTATGTTAAATCTCTTTAGAGGGAGTCAGACTGGCTGTCCTACTGTCTAATTTAGGCATTTAAAGGGGAGTACTATCTTCTTAATAACTGAACAATTTAATAATCAAATCACAAATGCATTTCTTTGCCAAGTGTTGAACCACATGCTGTTGTGTTTCAGAAAAATGCAATTTTCCCACCAGCAGGAGAAATACCATTTCAGTGCAGTACATTTTGCAAAGCATAACCTTATTGGAGTTTTCTACTATATAGCCCTGCACTAAAACATTCCAGAGAATTCTGCTTTGACCGTAACTTTTTTTTCACTCAATTTTTTTGTTCCCTCTGGCTGGAATTATACCTAGCACAAAGGAAGATTGTTGTGGTGGTTGGCGGTCAATCATCACAGCCCCAGGACATTGCTGCAGGAGTTCCTCAGGGCAGTGTCCAAGGCCCAACCATGTTCAGCTGCTTCATCAATAACCTTCTCTCCAGCATAAGGTCAGAAATGGGGATGTTTGCTGATGACTGCACAGTATTCAGCACCATTCACAACTCCTCAGATAATGAAGCAGTCCATGCCCGAATGCAGCAAGATCTGGATGACATTCAGGCTTGGGCTAAGTGGCAAGTAACATTCGTGCCACACAAGTGCCAGGCAATGACTATCTCCAACAAGCGAGCGTCTAATCACCGCCCCTTGACATTCAACAGCATTACCATCGCTGAATCCCCCACCATCAACATCCTGGGTGTCACCATTGACCAGAAACTTAAATGGACTAGTCCATTGCTGCATGCAACAAGACCTGGATGACATTCAGGTTTGGGCTGATAAGTGGCAGGTAACATTCGCGCCACACAAGTGCCAGGCAATGACTAACTCCAACAAGCGAGAGTCTAACCACCGCCCCTTGACATTCAACGGCATTACCATCGCCAAATCCCCCACCATCAATATCCTAGGGGTCACCATTGATCAGAAACTTAGCTGGACCAGCCACATAAATAATGTGGCAACGAGCAGGTCAGAGGCTGGGTATTCTGTGGCGAGTGTCTCACCTCCTAACTCCCCAAAACTTTTCCACCATCTACACTCACAGGAGTGCGATGGAATACTCTCCACTTGCCTGGATGAGTGCAGCTCCAACAACACTCAAGAAGCTCAACACCATCCAGGACAAAGCAGTCTGCTTGATTGGCATCCCATCTACCACCTTAAACAATCACTCCCTCCACCACCAGCATACCGTGGCTGCAGTGTGTACCATCTACAAGATGCATTGCAGCAACTCGCCAAGGCTTCTTCGGCGGCACCTCCCAAACCCGCGACCTGTACTACCAGAAGGACAAGGGCAACAGTCGCATGGGAATACTACCACCTGCAAGTTCCCCTCCAAATCACACGCCATCCTGACTTGGAAGTATAACGCATCGTCGTTGGGTCAAAATTCTGGAACTCCCTCCCTAACAGCACTGTGGGAGTACCTTCACCACACAGACCGCAGCGGTTCAAGAAGGCGGCTCACCGCCACCTTCTCGAGGGCAACTAGGGATGGGCAATAAATTCTGGCCTTGCCAGCGACGCCCACATCCCACGAATGAATAATAAAAATTCACAGGTGCTGGCAGCTCTTCGGTTACTCGCCCAAGTGGCCGTTCTTTGTGTGTCAGTATGTCTGTAACTACTAAGTGTTGGCAGGATATTTGACTTTGGTAGAAAGCATCATAGCCTAATCTAACATATTTTCCAACAGATCATACTGGATCACAAGTGGGAAACCTGGGTTTTTTTTCTCCTCGATAGCCATGGGACATTGAGGCCAGTGGCGCCCCTCAACCCCTCAACCACTACCCTGCCTGAGATCAACGGAACAGATATCAAGTTGGGGGCTATCACAGCTTGGACATGTCCTGTATACCACAGGTTCAGCCTGTAACAGGACCTTTCTGTCTTTAAAGCAAAAGAAAGACAGACATTCTTTCATGACCACCAGACGTCCCAAAGCACTTTACAGCCAAAGAAGTACTTTTTGAAGTGACACTGCTGTAATGTAGGAAACATGGCAGCCAATTTGCACACAGCAAGCTCCCACAAACAGCAATGTGATAATGACCAGATAATCTTTTTTTGTTATGTTGATTGAGGGATAAATATTGGCCAGGACACCAGGGATAACTCCAAAATAGTGCCATGGGATTTTTTATGTCCACCTGAGAGAGTAGACAGCGCCTCGGATTAATGTCTCATCCGAAAGACAGCACCTCCAGTAGTGCAGCTCTCTGTCAGTACTGCACTGGAGTGTGAGCCTAGATTTTGTGCTCAAGCATCTGGAGCGAGACTTGAACCCACAACCTTCGACTCAGAGGCAAGGGTGCTACCAACTTTTTTTTTAATATACTTTATTGAACATTAGGAACATTTACAACATCATGATCATTTCATTGTATCATACAAATCAATTCCGCCGCTCTGCACAGCCATTCCGCCACCACATTTTAACTTCTAAACCTGAAGTTTAATTTGTCTCCTGTAACATATATTAATCGATTGTACTTTAAAAATTGATTGTAAAATACTATCTTTAAATCCTTTCTGAATAAAACATCCGCAGAGCCTTATAATGATCTTTTAGCTTATATTTAAAATACTCTTTTAGATTGATTCTCCTCCCCTTAAAAAACAGAGCATTCCTTCTTTGCACAATCACGAATCTAGCCAAACTGAACATTAAATTAATTGCCGCTCCGCTGAACTCAGGCAGACTCTCCTGCAATCCCCATCTCAAAATTGAGTCCCACGGGATTCCCATTCTCACTCTTTGGTCCCCACCCAGCAAAAAAACTTCACACAACTGTCGAACATAGTACTTAAAAACATTTAACTGTGGACATAACACCAGTAAATGGGACAGAGTCTCATCCCGTGTCCCACACATTGGGCAAGTTGCCCCCTCCACTCGTCCAACCTTGCACAAGACCGTCATGGTAAAAATCTGGTTATGAGCCAATTTGAAATCCAGTTCAATCCAATCTGGACATTTAAAATTCGCCCACACTCCCTTCCAAATCCTGTTGAAGTCCAGCTGTGGGTATATACTCTGCCAAAACTCTTGACCAGCAGGTGTCTTGAATCTCCATTCTCTAAATACCTCATAGAAATCTCGAGTATTACAGTTGTCAAATTGGACCAACTCTCCCCCTTTCTCCAGCAGAAAGCTTGGAAAAGCGGGATGCATTTTACTTCCTTTGGAGATTTCCGCATTTATTTCCTCCATCCAATCCTGTGGCATTGCCCTCACAACCTTCTCATACATGATCCCTATTGCTTTTTCCTCTACCTCCTGATCCTCCTCCCACACCATGTCCCTCACTATCACTTCCGGCAACCAACCTGGAATTACTTCATATAATACATCTTTCACACATATTGTTGCATTGTTATGGTATTGCATCGTTGAATGGAACTACTTTGGTATGGAACTACTTAGGTTAGTGTATTTATATTGCTATGTGGCACACTGTGCACGGGCAGTGCACAGTGCAAGGTCGGACATCTTGTATCACTCCGCACCATGCGGCAGCACAGCAACAAAGCAAGAATACAGCTAAGTAAAAGCACTAACTAAAAATGAACTAAAAGTGTCTGTAATATATATAGTATATAAGAACACAAGGAGACACAACATGGTGGCAGCGGTATAAGTGAGTAGAAATTGTGGTATACAAAGTACGAATAAAATGAAAAGTGATTTTATGAGCTGATTGTGAGTGCCGGTGTCTGCGGTGATTGAGAGTGAATCATATGGGAAACTAAAATGACGGCTGCCGCTGCACTGACTGTGCAAATGCAACCCCTCATGAACTGGGAAGTCAACGATATAGTAGAAGCATTCCGCAAGTTCAAACAGAAATGTGACCTTACATTCAAAAGCTTCCTGAAGGGTACTACCAATGAGGAAAAGGTTAGTTACATTCTGTTGTGGACAGGAGAAAAAGGCCTAGATTTGTATAATAGCTGGAGCTTGACTGAAGAGGAAAAGGAAAAACCTGCGACAATTTTTGATAAATTCAGCAACCATCTAGAGCCTAAATCCAATCACCGTATACACAGATACAAATTCCAGAGTCTAAGACAGGAACCCGGTGAAACAGCTGACAATTTCCTGACAAGGCTGAGAAATGAAGCCAGCAAGTGTAAATTTAAGGAAGTGGAGGAAAGGCTTGTGGACCAGCTGATATGGGGGTCAGCGCATGTAGAGGTACAAAAAGCCCTGATAGAAAAAGAAAAGCTCGGAATAACAGAGGCTATAGATACTGCGAGAGCTCATGAAGCCATGAAACAGCAAATGAAAACGTTGATTTCTCAAACGGCTGACATGCGGACGGCTTCTGAGATGGACAACAGAGTGGATGCAGTGAGAGAAAAGTACAACACACAAAGACATGCACATGACAATGGGGGAAACATGTGCAGAAATTGTGGAAGACCGCACGATTACACAGACAAGAGGAAATGTCCAGCATATGGAACAAGCTGCAATGCATGTGGCAAACTAAACCACTGGGAAAAGAGGTGTAGAACAAAGAAAGAAGGAACATACATCAAAAACAAAGGCAGACAGCAGAACCAGAGAAAGAAACACAATATCCATGCCATGGATGAGCAGGATGATGATGATGATCACGACAATGCACTAAACATCGAAACCATAAAGATACAGCTTCACGAGATGTCCAGAGCGGAAAATACACCGAGGAGAGAATTGCACACCATCATCCAAATAGAAAAAAAGGTCAAAGGTCGGCCCACAACCATCAACTTAAAGTTGAAGCTGGACACAGGGGCTCAGAGCAACATTCTCCCATTGAGACTGTACCAGCAGGTCTTTCCCGAAAACCTGAGAGAAGATGGCTACCCGAAAAATGGTTGTTTAAAGGCAAGTAATGTCATGCTGACAACATACGGGGGGAGTGAGATTAAACAACTCGGAATAACCTTTATCAAAGGGACACATAAAAGAAAGAACATCAACTGCATGTTCTATGTCACCGACACTGAGGGGCCAGCGATCCTGGGATTAAACAGCTGCGAGAAGTTGAGATTGATCTCAGTGCATCACGAGCTGACAGAAACGTCACTGAAGATAGACAGCAACACCCCACTGGAGAACCGTCCACAAATCAAGAGTGAAAAAGACTTGATAGAAATGTATCCGGGATGTTTCGATGATACAGTGGGATGTTTCGGAGATTTCCAATACCACATCACCATCGATCCAGAGGTAAAGCCCGTTATCCATGCTCCACGAAAAGTACCCATCGAGCTGAAGACAAAGCTTGAAAGAGAGCTAAAGGAGATGGAAGAAAAGGGAGTGATCGTAAAGGTCACTGAACCCACAGACTGGGTAAACTCAATTGTGGTACGAGAAAAGCCAAACGGGCGTCTCAGAATATGTTTGGACCCCAAAGATCTAAACCAGGCGATAAAGAGGGACCACTATCCCACCCCAACGCTAGAGGAGATTACGCCATCACTGGCAGGAGCCAAGATTTTCTCAAAACTAGATGCCAGAAATGGATATTGGAACGTGAAGTTGGATGAGGAATCAACAACACTGGCAACATTCAACTCACCATTTGGGCGTTACAAATTCCTGAGGCTACCATTCGGGTTAAAGGTCAGTCAAGGTATCTGTTAAATCCGTGAATCTTAAGGTATGGTGTTCTTCAATAAATAGACGGAGACTGCAGATTAACAATCAACAGGTGTTTACTGGATGAGGGTAGTCTAAAAACTAACAGTACAGATCCCTGCTCAGGGCTTATATACAGGTGTGGTCACTGCCAGTACTACAGTATACAGGAGCTGTAAAAGTAGTTCTCTCTTAAAGGTACATACACTACAATTCCTCCCCTTTTAGATTAACAGTAGCATAACATTCAATTAACAGTTAACACTTTTAACATGCACATTAACTGAAATAGTCCATTTATAGATTCAGTCTTTGGGGCGGCTTCCTGATTCTTTCTGGATAGCGCCTTTCCTGAGTGTCTTGCTCTTGGTGCGTAGGCGATTTTGGCCCCCTGTCGTCGGTTAGTTCATCAGCTTCCGATGCTACTGTTTCTGGGGTAGATGCTACCGGTATGTTGGGTTCATCACCAGGTACGCGAGACATGGGGTTGACTCGTTCTTGTGACGCTAGGATCTGGTCGACATGGTGTCTCCCAATGTTCTCCCCAACATCCACTGTGTACATTAGTGGCCCCTGCCGTGTGCATATCGTTCCTGGTTGCCATTTCTCTGTTCGGTAGTCGCGGGCCAAGACTGGTTGTCCTACATTGAAGCTCCTTGTCGGCTTCTCATTGATGTGCTGGAATTGCTTATTCTCGACATTTCTTCGTACATTTGGTCTGAGCAAATCCAGACGCGATCTCAACCTTCGGTTAAAGAACATCATGGCCGGGGTCTGGTTGGTAACTGCATGTGTCGCATTTCTGTAGGCTAACAGGAAATTGTCCACCTTCTGCTGCAGTGGAATGTCGTCATCGCACATGGCCCTTACTGCTTTTTTAAAGGTTTGTATGAACCTCTCAGCCAATCCATTTGTGGCTGGGTGATATGGGGCGGATGTGTAATGCCTTACCTCATTCCTTCTCATAAATTTCCGAAACTCTTCGGACACAAACTGTGGTCCGTTATCAGAGCAAATCTGTTCTGGCAAGCCGTTCCTGGCAAATATGGTCCGTAGGACTGCAATCGTTTTCTCCGTAATGGTGGAGGACATTTTGATCACCTCAGGCCATTTCGAGTGTGCATGCACTGCTATTAAGAACATTGAGTCCATGAATGGACCAGCAAAATCAATATGCACCCGTTGCCATGGAGAGGAGGGCCACTCCCATGGGTGTAGAGGGGCATGTGGTGGTGCATTTTGGACCTTCTGGCATCCTGAGCAGCTCTTTGTTAGGTCCTCGATTTGTTGATCGATCCCCAGCCACCACACATAAGCCCTAGCAAGGCTTTTCATTTTCACCCCTCCCAGATGGCCTTCGTGAAGCTCATTGAGCACGCTTTCCCTTAACTTGGGTGGAATTACCACTCGGGATCCACACATCAATGTTCCCTGGCATACTGACAGCTGTTCTCTTCTGGATGAGAATGCTGGCAACAGTGAGTCGCCATGTGTTGACCATCCCTTCACCGTCAAATCATATACCCGAGACAGTGTCGGATCATTTCGGGTCTCCTTCTCTATATCCGCGTTAGTTACTGGCAAGCGTTCAATTATAGTTGAATAAAATATTTCGACAGGGTCCACTGCTGGTACTTCCTCCGCAGTAGGCAGTGGTAGGCGTGATAGCCCATCAGCATTTCCATGCTGTTTTGTGCTCTTATACTCTATTTCATATTGGTTCGCCCCTAGAAAAAGGGACCATCTTTGTAGCCGTTGCGCAGTCATCACCGGAACGCCCTTCTTTGGATTAAAGATGGAGACAAGTGGTTGGTGGTCAGTCAGCAAGGTGAACTTCTGCCCGTGCAGATAGTGGTTGAACTTTTTCACTCCCCATACTAGGCTGAGGGCCTCCCTGTCAATCTGGGCGTAGTTGCACTCGGCTGAGGTTAGTGACCGAGACACAAAGGCTACTGGCCTCTCCAACCCGTCTGGGAATTTGTGCGACAGCACCGCTCCAATACTATAGGGTGATGCATCACACGCCAACCGAATTGGTAGTGCTGGGTTGAAATGAGCCAATACCTCTTTTGATGTGATCAATTCTTTGCACTTCTGGAAAGCTCGTTTACATTCGTCATTCCACTTCCATGGCACCCCCGTTTGCAGTAGGGTGTTCAGTGGGTGTAATACTGTAGGCAAATTTGGTAAGAACTTATGGTAGTAGTTCACCAGCCCGAGGAACGACCTCAGTTGTGACACATTTTCCGGTGCTGGAGCCTTGACTACTGCCTCAATCTTTTCAGGGGACTTATGTAACCCCTCTTCATCAATAACGTGGCCACAATACGAGATCTGCTTCTGGAAAAACTCGCATTTGTGGCGATTAGCTCGTAGCCCATATTTCTTCAATCTAGTGAGCACCTGCTCCAGGTTGGCAAGGTGATCACTGTCATTTTCGCCCGTGACCAGGATGTCGTCCAAATAACACTGGGTCCCCAGAATCCCTTGCAGGACTTGATCCATTGCCCTTTACCAAATAGCCGGAGCTGATGCTACCCCGAACACCAGCCGGTTGTATTGGTAGAGACCTTTGTGAGTGTTGATCGTGAGGTATTGTTTCGAGGCTTCTTCTACCTCCATTTAACCTCAAAAGACTGAGGTTAAGCGAGTAACTAACAGGCTTTTATTAACAAGAGAATGAAGGTGTGCCTCGAGTGGTCGACCAGTCCAGAATACAGAGGGACTGTGGAGCAGTCACCTTTATACCTGGACTCGTGGGAGGAGTCAGCCGAGGCATGTACAGACATGTACACAGTGGAATACAAACACCCACACAGACAGGTATAACAGTGGTTTACCACATTCACCCCTTGTTTAAAAATGAGTCCGGCGGGGTGAAGTGTATTAAAAGTTTATGTATTGGGGTCTCTCCGGAGGTCTTGTCTGCCGCTGTGATCGACGTGGCGACGGCAGGGGTAGTGAAGCTTCCGGCGTCGAGTCCCGCGTAGGCTGGGGCACTGGTGTGTAGTCCTCGTGGGTGTCGAGCGGGTCGCGGGGCCCAGGCGTGCCGTCTGCTGGCGTTGGATATTGGATCGTGGGGGGGGTGGTAGTGGGTAGTGGGTTACTGGGGCCCCCGAGGGTGCGAGGTCTCGTATGGAGACTGTGTCCTCCCGCCCGTCCGGGTACGCAATGTAAGCATACTGGGGGTTGGCGTGGAGGAGGTCGACCCTCTCGACCAGGGGGTCCATTTTATGGGTCCTCACGTGTCTTCTCAGTAGGACTGGCCCTGGGGACGTCAGCCATGGCGGTAGCGATGTCCCCGATGTGGACTTCCTTGGGAAGACAAACATTTTCTCATGAGGGGTGGCGTTAGTGGCAGTGCAGAGCAGTGACCGAATAGAGTGGAGCGCATCGGGGAGCACATCCTGCCAGCGGGAGGTCGGAAGGCCCCTAAACTTTAAGGCTAGCAGGGCGGCCTTCCAAACTGTCGCATTCTCTCTTTCCACCTGTCCGTTCCCCCGGGGGTTGTAACTGGTGGTCCTGCTTGTGGCAACACCTCTAGCGAGCAGGTACTGGCGGAGTTCGTCGCTCATAAACGATGAGCCCCGGTCGCTATGGATATAGCTGGGGAAACCGAACAGGGTGAAGAGGTCGTTCAGACATTTAATGACCGTGGCACTGGTCATGTCCGGGCAGGGGATGGCGAACGGGAAACAGGAGTACTCATCAATAATGTTGAGGAAGTACACATTGCGGTCGGAGGAGGGGAGAGGCCCTTTAAAATCAACGCTCAGGCGCTCGAAGGGGCGAGTGGCTTTTATCAGGTGAGCCCTGTCTGGTCTATAAAAGTGCGGTTTGCACTCAGCGCAGACTTGGCAATTCCTGGTCATGGTCCTGACCTCCTCAATGGAGTAAGGCAGGTTGCGGGCCTTGATGAAGTGGAAGAACCTGGTGACCCCCGGGTGGCAGAGGTCATTGTGGAGGGCCCGCAGTCTATCGATCTGCGCGCTGGCGCAGGTGCCACGCGATAGAGCATCCGGGGGTTCATTGAGCTTCCCGGGCCGGTACAAGATCTCGTAATTGTAGGTGGAAAGTTCGATTCTCCACCTCAAGATCTTGTCGTTTTTGATTTTGCCCCTCTGCTTGTTGTTAAACATAAAAGCAGTTGAACGCTGGTCAGTGAGCAGGTTAAATCGTTTTCCGGCCAGGTAGTGCCTCCAATGACGCACAGCCTCCACAATAGCCTGGGCCTCCTTCTCAACAGCGGAGTGTCTGGTCTCCGGGCCCTGGAGGGTTCGTGAAAAGAAGGCCACGGGTCTCCCCGCCTGATTAAGGGTAGCGGCCAGGGCAAAGTCGGACGCGTCGCTTTCCACCTGGAAGGGGATGGATTCGTCCACTGCGTGCATGGTGGCTTTGGCAATGTCTTCCTTGATACGGTGGAAGGCTAAGCGGGCCTCTGCCGTCAAGGGAAAAGAGGTGGACTTGATCAGTGGACGGGCCTTGTCCGCATAGTAGTGGACCCACTGGGTGTAATAGGAGAAAAACCCTAGGCACCTTTTCAGGGCCTTGAGGCAGTGGGGCAGTGGGAGTTCCATAAGGGGACGCATCCGGTCGGGGTCGGGACCGATGGCTCAGTGTTCCACAACACAGCCAAGGATGGCGAGGCGGGTTGTGCGGAATATGCACTTCTCCTTGTTATACGTCAGGTTCAGGAGTTGGGCGGTGCAGAGGAATTTTTCGAGGTTTGCGTCATGGTCCTGCAAGTCATGGCCGCAGATGGTCACATTGTCCAGATATGGGAAAGTGGCCTGCAACGCATTTTGATCGACCATCCGGTCCATCTCCCTTTGGAAGATGGAGACCCCGTTGGTGACGCCAAAGGGAACCCTAAGGAAGTGATAGAGGCGGCCGTTTGCCTCAAAGGCAGTATACTGGCGGATAGGGAGTTGGTGGTACGCTGATTTCAGGTCAATGGTCGAGAAGACGCGGTACTGCGCGATCTGGTTGACCATATCAGCTATGCGGGGGAGTGGGTAAGCGTCCAGCAGGGTGTAGCGATTTATTGTCTGGCTGTAGTCGATGACCAGGCGCTGCTTCTCGCTGGTCTTAACGACCACAACCTGGGCTTGCCAGGGGCTGGTGCTGCCCTCAATAATCCCCTCCTTCAGGAGCCGCTCCACTTCGGTTTTAATGAAAACCCTGTCCCCGGCACTGTATCGCCTGCTCTTTGTGGCGATGGGCTTACAGTCGGGGGTGAGGTTAGCAAACAGTGGGGGGGGGGGTGACTCTGAGTGTGGAGAGGTTGCACCTGGTGCGGCGGGCAGTTTGGAAGCTGCTGGCTGCGGATTGTGAGTGGGGGGAGGGGTCCACCGTACGCCATCGTAACACTTTTAAGGTGGCACTGAAAATCTAACCCCAGTAGAACGGCAGCGCAGAGGTGGGGCAGGACCAGAAGTTTAAAATTATCGTACACAGTCCCGTCTACTAAGAGTGTCACCACGCAGTAGCCGCCAATGTCCGCCGACTGGGACTCGGAGGCCATAGAAATCCGCTGGTGCGCAGGCCGGACTGGGAGAGAGCAACGCCGCACTGTGTCGGGGTGGATGAAGCTCTCCGTGCTCCCAGAGTCAAAAAGGCAGGTTGTTTCGTGACCATTTACCTTAATGTCCATTGTGGACCGGGCCAGTTGGTGCGGTCTCGCTTGGTCCAGCATAACGGAGGCCAGCGTAGGGGTCGGTGTGTCGCTGCGGGTATCAGATGAGGCGGTGTTAGGGGCCTGCTGTGTCCCGGCTGGCGTCCAAGATGGCGGCATCCATGATCCCCATATGGCTGGAGGCGTCCAAAATGGCTGCTGTTCCGGTGGTTCGCACATGGCTGGGGAGGCCCAAGATGACGGCCCGCACGGCCCACACGTGGCGCTGCTGGGGTTCGGGGTGGCTTTGGCCCTGCAGACGCTGGCGTAGTGTCCCTTCTTCCCGCAGCCCGAGCAGATCGCATTTTTCGCCGGGCAGCGCGCTCTGGGGTGTTTGGCCTGGCCACAGAAGTAGCATTTCTGGCCTTGGGACACTGCTGTGGTAGTTGGGCCGTTGCTGGGATGTGGCTGGGGTGGCACGGCGCTATGAGACGGTCCTACCGTGTCCCAGGCTGTCGTTCCCCGCGGCGTCCACGGTGCAGAGGAGTAGGCATCCATGCCCCGGTAGGCTGCGTCCAATGATAGTGCGAGTTCAGAGGCCTTGTTGAGGTCGAGGTCACTCTGCTCCAACAGTCGCTGTCGGGTGTAATTGGACCTGTGGCCCGCTACAAAGCGTCCCGCATAAGTTCCTCTGTGTACACGGCGGCCTTTACATCCTTACAACCACAGGCCCGGCCAAGCACAGACAGTGCCTGAAGGTATTCCTCGGTCGATTCCCCAGGTTGTTGTTTACGACTCCCCAGGAGGTGCCTGGTGTACACCTCGTTCACTGGGCACGTGTACTGGTCCTTGAGGAGCTTGAGAGCAGCCGTGTACGAGGTCGCGTCCTGGGTGACCGAGTACGCTCGGTGGTTCACTTTGGAGGTCAGGACATCCAGTTTGTCCTCATCCGATTTGACCGTTGCAGCGGAGGCGATCAGGAATCTTTCAAAGCACCTAAGCCAGTGAGCAAACTTGGTGGATGCGCCTGCCTCCCGATGGTCTAAGTCCAGGCATGCTGGTGTGAGGATCTTCTCCATTACAAAAAAATCTTGATAATAAAATTGATGCGCTATCAATTACTCAAAAGACTGAGGTTAAGCGAGTAACTAACAGGCTTTTATTAACAAGAGAATAAAGGTGTGCCTCGAGTGGTCGACCAGTCTAGAATACAGAGGGACTGTGGAGCAGTCACGTTTATACCTGGACTCGTGGGAGGAGTCAGCCGAGGCATGTACAGACATGTACACAGTGGAATACAAACACCCACACAGGCAGGTATAACAGTGGTTTACCACAGTACGCCTGGGCCAGATCAATCTTAGTGAAGTGTTTTCCTCCAGATAGCGAGGTGAAAATATCTTCAATCCGCGGAAGCGGATATTGTACCGTGTGAAGGACTGGGTTCACTGTCACCTTAAAGTCCCCACAGATGCGGACCTTCTTTGGTTCCCCAGGCATATTACTCAACGACCTCTTCATTACAGGAACGATGGGTGTAGCCCACTCGCTCCAGTCCACTTTGGACAGTACTCCTGAACGTTCCAAACCTTCCAGCTCTGCTTCGACGGCTGGGCGGATCGCATAAGGCACCGGTCTGGCCTTAAAAAACTTTGGGCTTGCATTTTCCTCTATTTTGATCGTCGCTGTTATGCCTTTTAGTGTTCCGAGTCCCTCCTGGAACACTTCTTGTGCGTCAGTTGGCATTTTTGACAGTCGCCCAGGTGTGACGTCGTCATCCTTTTTGGCCTCTACCATCAGTGCCTGTATGGAATGCCAATCTAACTGTATCTTCCGGATCCATTCACGTCCTAGTAGTGGTGGTCCTCCATCTGGCAATACATATAGATCCATTTTTGGTGTTTCCTTGCCGTTGTATATCATGTTCACCCTTATTTTTCCTTTGGGGTAGACTTTTAGCCCCATGTACATCTTCAAGACAATCTCTGTATCTCTCAAGGGTATATGTGAGAATAGCCGCTTGTAGTCCCTTCGGTTTATGACTGTTAGGGCTGATCCTCTGTCCAATTCCATTTTCACTTGTCTCCGTCTATCTTGAGCGTGACCCAGATAGGTTGGTGATCCTCCATTTTGATTACATTATGTAGTTTCAGAGAACCCAGCTCCTTGCTTCCAGAGTCTGTATCACTTTTCTGTTCGTCTGAACTACTCTCTGTCACCTTATGTACCTTTTTGTACTTCTCCTGTGGAGATTTCATGCTGCTGGTTTTCTTTCCCGACCTGCAGACTCTTGCTATGTGTCCTGTTTTTCCACACTGTCTGCACACTTGGTCCTTGAACCAACAATCCTTCTGGTCGTGTGTTGTTCTGCTGCAGCGATAACACTTCACTGCTCCATATGACATTTCATTGGTGCCATATTCTTGCGGTCTCCGTTGTATCTCTGCAGCGCCCCGTGCGGCTGCTTCGTGTGATACTGCCATGCTGAAAGCCTTGTCCAACGTAAGATCCTTTTCTGATAGAAGCCGTTTCTGGGTTCCTTCACTTTGAAGCCCACACACAAACTTGTCCCTTAACGTATCTGCTAGTCCCATTCCAAACTGGCAGTGTTTCGATAGCTTGCGCAATTCCGTTAAATACTCAGCATTACTTTCGTCTTTATGCTGGTTCCTTTTGTGAAACTTAAATCTTTCTGCTATCAGCAGCGTTGTGGGGTTTAAGTGGTCCTGTAGGATTGCCACTATGCTTTCGAAATCCTTATCCACTGGCTTCTCTGGGGTTACTAGGTTTCGCAGTAAGCCATACGTTTTTGCACCCATGGAATTCAACAATACCAGTGTTTTCCTGGCATCTGGCACTTCATTCGCCTTGCAGTGCACTTCAATGCGTTCCACATATGTCGCCCAATCTTCGACTTCATTGTCGAACGCTGTGACACTGCCACTCTTCGGCATCCCTGGGTGTGGTTAGACTGGCTAAAATGGCGTCTCCCGCGCTCTCCCTTCTTCGCCGCTGGCTCAAAATGGCATCTCCCGCGCTTCCCTTTCTTCCCACGCTCGCCCTTCTTCTCCGCTGCGGCTTCAAAAATGGCGTCTCCCGTGCTCTCCCTTCTTCTCCGTGGCTCAAATGGCATCTTCCGCGCTTCCTTTCTTCCCCCGCGGACACTGCTCAGCCCTTGAGCCCTGGCTGCGCTCTGCGCGTTTTCCTGTGCGCCTCTCTCGTTGCCGCCACTCGGTCCTGAACTCCGGCTGTGCTTTACCCTCTCTCTCTTTTTGTTTTCCGTCGAAGCTGCTCGGTCTTCAACCCCCGGCTGCACCCTGTGCGCTTTACCCTCTCTCTTACCTCGTCGACGCTGCTCGGCCTTTTCTGTGCCGTCGGTCGGCTCCAGCCGCCGCTGTCCGGGAAGGGTCTGCGCCGTACCTGTTGCCAGCCTGTTGCTGGATCATCGTGGCTGGAGAACCAAGCCCAGCTCTCAACAGCCTCCCCTGCGATGCTCACTCTCTGCCCGATGACAGGGCGGTTGCTCGTGGTCGAGGCCCGTGTTTCTGGCCTCGACTTTCTTACACTGTCCTCCGGGAGCGAATCCCTGGGAGGAAATGCAGAGTTGCAGGTAGGTTCGAATCGACCTCGTCGCCACTGTTTAATCCGTGAATGTTAAGGTATGGTGTTCTTCAATAAATAGACGGAGACTGTAGATTAACAATCAACAGGTGTTTACTGGATGATGGTTGGTCTAAAAACTAACAGTACAGATCCCTGCTCAGGGCTTATATACAGGTGTGGTCACTGCCGGTACTACAGCATACAGGAGCTGTAAAAGTAGTTCTCTCTTAAAGGTACATACACTACAATATCTTTCAACAGAAAGTAGACGAGACATACAGAGGCTGTGAAGGAGCTATAGGAATAGCTGATGATATTCAGATCTATGGAGCAGATGAAAGAGACCATGACATGCACCTACATGAGGCCATGGAGCGTACCAGGAAGGCTGGCATCAAGTTAAATGCAGATAAGTGCATAGTTAAAATCAAGGAATGCCAATTCTTCGGTATGATTTATACACCAGAGGGAGTCAAGCCAAGTCCAGAGAAGATTGCGGCGATTGCTGAAATGAAACCACCCAAAGATAAGAAAGAGCTGAGGAGTTACCTTGGCTTGATCCAATACATGAGTTCTTTCATCCCACACATGTCGGAACATACAACAAATCTCACAGAGCTATTGAAAGAAGACGCCGAATACCAGTGGTCTGAATCACACGAAAGGAATTTCAAACAACTTAAAGAACTATTGTGCAAAGAAACAAGTCTGTCATATTATGACAGAAGAAAACCAGTCACTCTGCAAGTAGACGCTTCTACCAGAGGACATGGGGCAGCTCTGGTGCAGGAAGGAAAGCCGATAGCTTTCGCATCAAAGGCCTTGACATCAGCCGAGACGAGATACGCCAACATAGAGAGAGAACTATTAGCAGTAGTGTACGGATGCGAGAAATTCCATACACACCTGTATGGCAGGCGATTTACAATAGAGAGTGACCATCATCCACTAGAACAGATCTATAAGAAGAATCTGTGCAAAGCGCCTGCAAGACTGCAAAGACTACTTCTAAGGCTCCAAAGCTATGACTTCACGTTTAAATATAAGCCAGGAAAGGAAATGGTGCTAGCAGATGCGTTGTCTCGATTATCACCATATGAGAAACACGAGGTGGAGGGCCTAACAGTAAAAATCCACCACCTAGTGAGTGTTACCCCTACAAAGCTCAGTCAAATCAGAGGTGAGACTAGCAAAGATGAGGATCTGCAACTACTCACACAACAAGTAATACAAGGGTGGCCGGAGAGAATCCAGCAGGTACAGGCGACAATTCGTCAATACTGGACGATTAAAGACGATATTGCAGTAGAAGACAATATTCTCCTTGCTGGATCGAGGATCATCGTGCCAAAGACGATGCAGACACAACTTCTCCATCTCATACATGAAGGCCACATGGGAATGGAGAACTGCAAGCTGAGAGCCAGATCAGCAGTATACTGGATAGGCATGTACAAAAATATCGAACAGATGGTCTCTGCATGTGGTATATTCCAGAAAGACAGAAATGTACAACAGAAAGAGGAGATGATACCTAGTGAAATACCGTCAAGACCATGGCACACTGTTGGGGCAGATCTCTTCATGTTCAATCAAGAATGGTATCTCATAGTGGCAGATTACTATTCCAAGTTTCCTTCTGTGAGAAGGATGAGAGCCACAACTACCACCAGAATTGCAAAGAGCTTGTTTGCTGAACAAGGAATCCCGGAAAAGGCAATCTGTGACAATGGAACCCAGTTCACATCGAGTGAATTCAGAGCTCTGGCAGAAAAGTATGGGTTCAAAATAGTAACCTCATCCCCACATTTCCCAAGGGGACACGGGTTCATCGAAAGATAGATCCAGACTGTCAAGAGAACTCTCATCAAAAGTAGTGAGATGGGGGAAGACCAAGACCTTGCCCTCCTATCACTCAGATCAACACCACTGAAAGCAGACATGAAATCACCTGCGGAATTGCTGAATGGGAGGAAGTTTAAGACTACACTACCAGCAAAAATACATCCTCCCCAGGACCAGGAGGACTTCAGACAAAAGCTGGCAGAGCACAGATCGTAGGAGGCAAACATTACGATAAACATGCAAAGACGCTACCAGAATTGCTGAATGGACAATCAGTGCATGTGCAAGACCTGGTGTTGAAAACCTGGAATCCAGCCAAGGTCATTGGAAAAGCTGATACTCCAAGATCCTACTTCATAGAGACTGAACCTGGTAACCAATACAGACGGGACCGACTCCACATCAGACCTTCACCTGAACTGGATAAGCAGCAGACAACATCAACAACATTGACAACACCAGCTACCACAAGCAGTACAGCACCAGAAACAAGCGCTACAAATCAAACAACCACGAGCATGCACACTCCAACTCCAAAGGCGACAGCAACAACAACAACGAGAGCGGAACACACCAAAACGCCGCAGAGAGGAATGGTCACCACCAAATCCACAAGATGGAGGGACAACATCCAACCAACTGAGCGATATCGCGAATAAAAAAAAACTCACGATTCTTTGTAGTTGATAAAAATAGTTTAGATATAATATTTGTTAATTTAAATTGTTAAATTTCATGTTTTAGTTTTTTGAGAAAGAGGGATGTTGCATTGTTACGGTATTGCATCGTTGAATGGAAGTACTTTGGTATGGAACTACTTAGGTTAGTGTATTTATATTGCTATGTGGCACACTGTGCACGGGTAGTGCACAGTGCAAGGTCGGACTTCTTGTATCACTCCGCACCATGCAGCAGCACAGCAACAAAGCAAGAATACAGCTAAGTAAAAGCACTAACTAAAAATGAACTAAAAGTGTCTGTAATATATATAGTATAAGAACACAAGGAGACACAACACATATAATACCAGCTTTTATAAAAGCTTGATTAAATAAAACATCTCCTTCGATGTTGACCCACCTGTTCAAAAATAAGGGCTGTGCTAAAAATTCCTCAGCCCCCTTGGGCATAAACTGCACACTTTTTAAAAATTGGGCCCAAGTCTCTACAACCCCCTTATAAAACCTAGGGAGAAGTTTAATCGATTTCAAAAACATATTATTGTATTCCATATACAATATGCCCAGCCCTCCCATCTCACTTCGTTTTAAAAAATACTCAAAACAACTCTTCCAAAAACTTGTATTTGACTTCTGAAGAAATCTCTTCACCCATTTGATTCTAAAGGATTTTTTCTTCAAATCAATATCTGGGAAATTGTGTCCTTCCTGATTTCTCCGTCCAATGATGGTATTGTAAGCCACCAAGGCTGGTTTCCCTTCCCATAAAAACCTCACACAAGCCTCTCGGATGGACTTTTCCGCCCACTCAGGAATATCCTCCACCATCAATAAGTACCATAGCTTAGATAGCAGGAGAGTGGACACCACTGTCGCTCTTCCTTGCACTTTCAACCACCTTCTTTCCCATCTTCCCAAAATCTTTTTAATTTTCATAACCTTCGGTTCCCAATTTAATCGATCCACTTCATCCCTGTCTTTCTTGTACCCCATGTGCACCCCCAGAACTTCCAAAACCTCCACCACCTTAAAGGGACTTTCCTCCAACCATTCCCCCCTACCCCTTCCTGCAACCAGGCATTGGGACTTACTATAATTCACTCTGGTTCCTGAAGCTCTACAATATTTCTCCACTACATCCATAGCTTTCCTCACTGACTCCCCATTTCTCAATGTTAAGGTTGTGTCATCTGCATATTTGTGTATCACCGACACCAGCCCGGAACTGGGAACCACAATCCCCACTACACCTTGTTTCTTTTGCATTATGTAACCTAATGGTTCTGCTACCAATGTGTACAACAATGGGGACAGGGGACAACCCTGTCTCACTGATCTCGGTATCGGAAAATACTTGGATAAAAAACCATTACATTTAACACAGCTAAATATGTTTGAAAAAAAAATCCTTATCCACTCAACGAAATTTTCCCCGAAACCAAATGTTTCCAAAACCTTCAATAAAAACTCATGAGAGACCCTATCAAAGGCTTTCTCTTGATCTATCTTTAATACATAAGCCTCCCTCCCACTCTCTTCCATGAGCTCCATCGCATCTCGAATTGAGACCACAGAGTCTGCGATGTCCCGGCCTGTGACTCCATAGGACTGAGAGAGCAAAACTATCTGTGGCAACACCTCCTTCATACGATTTGCCATAACCCTCGCCAAGATCTTATAATCCACATTTAATAATGTGATGGGCCTCCAATTCTTCAGATCCCTTCTATCCCCTTTATTTTTATAAGCTAAGCTTATGACACCTCTCCTCATAGATGCATGGGCCAGGCTTCCCTCAATTTTAATATCCTTAAAAATTCCTAAGAGCAATGGACTTAAAATCTCGAAAAATTCTTTATAAAATACTGCACTTAGTCCATCGGACTCTGGGCTTTTCCCGTCCTTCATTCCACTTATTGCTACTTTTATTTCCGCTAATCCTACTTCTTTGTCACACATGCTTCTCTCTTCCTCCTTTAAACCCTCTTCAATAAAAGCAGTAACCTTCTTCATCGCCAATTTGGAAATGTCTTCTTTTGTATATAACTCTTGATAAAAGCTGCTAGCCGCCTCTAAAATCTCCGCACTTTCATGAATGATCTTCTCCCCAACCTTCAACTCTCCAATAAATGATAATCTATGTCGCACCTTCTCTTCCTCTCGAAAATATCCAGTGCATCTTTCACCCTTCAATTCATCTGTAGCCTTTGCACGGAGAATGGCCCCCTTGCATTTTTCAGCTTGCAATAATTCCCCGGAACTTAGTCTCAGCTCCCTTATCCCCTCCGTCAACTGCAATAATTCCCACTCCTCCTTTAGCACCCGGAACTTAGTCTCAGCTCCCTTATCCCCTCTGTCAACTGCTTTACAGACATCCGCAAACCTTTTGTTTACATTCTCTTCTCAATGCTGGTTAGCTGCCGCTCTCTTTTTCCCATAACGTACCGAAAAAACTTTTACCTCATATTTGAAATTGTCCCACCAAACTCTTCTTTCTTTCAAGAACAAAGGTTCCTTCCAAGCATTCTTTATTATATTTAAAATCCCTTCTTTATAAGCAATTTCTTTCAGGTATTGATTGTTTAAAATCCACAGCCCTGAACCGATCTTAACTCTGCTGTTCCTAATTCTAAGAACCAAAGCCGAGTGGTCACTAAAAAATACTTTTTTATAATAAATCTCCATCACCTCAGAACTTAACCCTTCCCGCATTAACACAAAATCTATTTGGCTCTGTTTTAAAACATCACCCACCCAACCTGTTCTGCAGAACTCCCTTTTTATGGGGTTCCGGTCCCTCCATAAGTCTCTCAAATTTAAATTTGCCATCATTTTTACAATCATCCCTCTGGAGTTATCCTCCTTAAAGGTCATCTGGGCTGAAATATCCATCCGAGATAAAAATACATTAAAATCCCCCACTATACAAGGATTTTCCACCTCTGCCACTTCAGTGAATAACCCCCGAAAAAACTCGCGACACTTGCAATGGTCGTTCGGTGCATAGATATTAAAGGGATCGCAATTAAATTCCTCCATTTTTACCCTTAGCCATAAAAATCTCCCCTCAGTGTCCTTGTCCACCAAGGCAACGTTCTCTTTTATGGATGGACTCACCAAAACAGCCACCCCTCTACGGTTATTGTTTGCACAACTTGCAAACACCCCTCCCTTCCAAACCTTCTGAACTCTTTCTAGGATATCCTCATCCCAAAAGGTTTCTTGCAGACACAACAAGTCTGTGTCTTTAAAACCCTGCAACAACTGCTGCAATTTCTTCTCACCCCTCAGTCCGTTCACATTAATCGAGACCAATGTAATCATGGCTCCGAAGAAAGGAAGTATGCCTGATAATCTCCCCATCATTTAATCTCTGGCCCTTCCCTCCTCTCATGCTCCTTCCCAACTTTTTGGCCAGCTGTTGCTTTTTCCTGCAGCCTCCGACTCTTTTTCACCTCCTGTTTGAACCTTCCCTGCTGTTTCAGCCACTTCCTTGCATTAAGTTTGGGCCAAGGAGCTGCCCTTTCTCCCTCCTTCTGCCCCTCACTAAACTTTCCCTTTCCACATGATGCCATCCCACCCCCCACTTCCGTGTCTCTGTCCCCCTCGAATTCCTCACTCTCAAGCTCTTCTGTAACCCTCTGTGCCTGCTCCCCATCAGATACATAATCCTGCTCCCCGTCAGATACATCCTCTCCCATAGAGTGTCTTCCTGCTATCGCGGTTTCTCCAACAGTGCCGTTCCCTTCGACCTCATCTCCACCTCTGACCCTTGCTCCCTGATCCTTCTCTCTCTGGGACAATGGCGCACCTATATTGCTCCCTTCTGCCATCTTTGTCTTGCCGCTCCCGTCCTGCTGCCCCTTTAAGGCTCCTGCCTCTTGCACCCTCTCCTTGTCTTGCCCCCTCCTGCTCACTGAGATATCCGACTCCCCGTCATTCTTTGGAGTAGTTACATTTACCACGCACCCTGCTCCCGCCTCCTCTCCCCCCGCGGACACCAGATTCTTTAGGGAGAGCCGAACCGTATTAAGGCTCGAGTCTGCACTCGACCCTTGCTGCCCTCTGCTGTCTTTGTTCTTTTCCACTGTACTTGGTGTGTTTTCCACCCTCTCCATCCTGTTCTCTGCTCCGCAATTTTCTGCCTCTTCCTGTGCTCTTTTCTCCTTCAATTTACCAGCTGTGTCCTCCGACTGCTCCACTCCGTTGGCCGTTCCACTCACACCTCCTGCTCCTTCTCCCACCTCCTCGTCACTCATAGAGCTTCCTTCTGCCTCACACTCACAGTGGGTGGGGCCTTTGTGACACACCCCACAGCTCTCCGCCTTGCAGCTCCGAGCGATGTGTCCAGACTCGCCGCAATTATAACAGTACAAGTCTGGACAGTTTCTTACAAGATGGTCGTGTCCAAGACAATAATAACAAACCTTCACTTGGTTATCATGCAGTACTCAGAAGTACTGCACTCCTTCCATTGTCTCGAATTTCATGCTGTACGGTAATGACTTCACCCCCTCTGGGAACTGCACCTTTACGTAATGGGTTCCATCTGCTACCCGTGTTCCTGGATTGTATCTCCTCTTTATTGCTGAGCAAATTTTAATGTCCCATGACTCCAACTTTTTGATTAGCAAATTGTCCTCAATATAAACTGGCAAGTTTAAGAATGAAACCACCACTACTTCCGAATCTAGCAGAGATACCTCCAAGAACTTATCGCGAACTTTCAAACTGAGTAAAAGTCTTTCCGCCTCCTCTCGGCCACTGACCATCACCTCGAACCCAACATTCGGCTTTGGTCTACAGGCAAAGCAGCTTCCCTCACCACAGACCTCATGTATCGCTTGGATAATATCCCAAGCTTGTATCTCCTTATCCTCGCACTGAACCACCACCGTGTTTTCTTTTCCAAACCTCCTGGGGTCCCGACTCAAATCTTTGGGCCTTTTTCTTTCCCTTCCAACCACAGTTTCTCCCCTAATTAAATTCATCTTGGGAACACTGTCCTCTGAGGGGCCCGGCACTCTGGACCCCTCAGCAGTCATCTGGCTGCTGTTTATGGGCCAAAAAGGCACTATAACCTGAAAAAAACACCAAAAACCCACCACCAACTTTTTACAAAGTCACTCCAACTCCCTGCAGAAATCAGGCAACCAGTAACACCTGCTCACTCCTAGCCCCTCCCACCCAGAGGGTGCTACCCACTGAGCCACTGGCTGATGAGAAAGACCAAGTGCTCTCTACCCTTTTGCAGCTTGTTCCCAAAGGATTATCCTGCTTCTTGGTTTTCGCTAATCAATCCCCAAACATGTCAAAGCTGGATGAGATAGTGGAACCCTTTGGCAGCAGTCTGAGCATCTGACTGCCCTTCGGACTTCTGTAAGTAGGAGGAGCACTCTGTCCCAGGAGCTAGCATACACCAAAGTGGACTGTGGTGTTCAAAACCATTGTGCACACGCAGCTAATGGACTTCTCCACCTAAGCTGCCAACTGCAGCATGGTGCTTGGCACAGACCCCAACTGACTGCACCAAAGCTTGATATTCAGAAAGCATTCCTCTTGTAAAATTATATTGTGTTATGATTTAACCTGGAATATCTTCAAAATGACATAAATTTATAAGTTGTCCCAGAATTTTTTTACTAGAAGAGGTCTGCCAGTGGAATGAGGAGATGTGTAAGAGGAAGATGGGACCTGTTGTCCCTGAAATTATCATATCCTTTAACTGTTTTATTTGAAGCTCTGTAGCATTAATTTGTTATTACTAAAACTGATAAATACAAAGTTACTAGCAAATATGCTAGCAAAGTTAGCAAGTGAGAATCCCTAATTAATTGGAATGAGGTAATGCATATTTAATGAAAATAACAGGTATGTGCCAATTTGTGAATTATGGGTGTAATGTATATACCTTTAAGGAGGGAACTATTTTTTACAGCTCATGTATACTGCAGTACCAGCAGTGACCACACCTGTATATAACACGGAGTAGTAATCTATACAGTTCAGTTGCAGTTTGAGCCACGCTGAGTAAACACCTGTAGTACCATTCTCCGCAGTCTGTGTCTTATTATACACGGACGTAACATTGGCGACAAGGCAGGTTCGAACCTACCTGTAACTCTGCATCACCTCCCGGGGATTCGTTCCTGAAGATCAGTGGATTGGAGGTCAAGGCCAGAGACTCGGGCGTCGACCACGGGCAACCGCCCAGTCATCCAGCAGAGACTCGAGAATTGCGGGGGAGGCTGTCGAGAGCCAGGCTTGGCTTTCCAGTCGAGGTGGTCCAGCGAAACGGGCTGGCAACAGGTAGTGCGCAGACCCTTCCCGGACAGCGGCGGGCTAGAGCCCGACCGAGGGGCACAGCAAAGGGCCGAGCAGCATCGACGGGGGAGAGAGAGAGAGGGCAGAGCGCACAGGGCGCAGCCGGTGTTCAGGGGCCGAGCAGCATCGGAGAGAGGGAGAGAGAGATGCGCAGAAATCCACGAGGCGCCACCATTGCCACAAGGACCGCCGAGAGCGGCGTTGGCAGCAGCGCAGGAGAAGCGCGCGAAACCTACAGGGCGCCGCCATTGCACGAGAACCGGCAGCAGCGGGGGAGGAAGGAAAGCGCGGGAGACGCCATTTTAAGCCATTGGGAGACGCCATTTTAAACCACACCCAAAATGCCGAAGAGTGGCAGTATCACCGCATTTGACAATGAAGTCAAAGATAGGATTACATATGTCGAACGAATAGAGGTGTACTGCAAGGCAAATGAGGTGTCAGATGGCAAGAAAGCGTCGGTATTGTTAAATTTAATGGGTGCAAAGACGTATGGTTTATTACGAAATCTAGTAACCCCAACGAAGCCAATGGAAAAGAGTTTTGAAGACATAGTAACGATACTAAAGGAACATTTAAACCCCACACCGCTGCTGATAGCAGAAAGATTCAAGTTTCACAAATGGAACTAGCATAAGGATGAAAGCAATGCTGATTATTTAACAGAACTGCGCAAACTATCGAAACACTGCCAGTTTGGAGTGGGACTGGCAGATACCTTAAGGGACAAGTTTGTGTGTGGGCTTCAAAGTGAAGGAACCCAGAAATGGCATTTATCTGAAAAGGACCTTACGCTGGAAAAGGCTTTCAGCATTGCGGTATCATATGAAGCAGCAGCACAGGGCGCTGCAGAGATACAACAGAGACCGCAATAATATGGCACAAACGAAATGTCATATGGAACAGAGAAGTGCTATCGCTGCGGCAGAACAACACATGACCAGAATGATTGCTGGTTCAAAGACAAAGTGTGCAGACAGTGTGGAAAAGTAGGACACATAGCACGAGTCTGCAGGTCGGGAAAGAAAACCAGCTATAAGAAACCTACCAAAGGAAAGTACAAGAAGGTACATAAGATGACGGAGAATAGTTCAGATGAACAAAAGAGTGATAACGACTCCGAAAGCAGGGAACTGAGTTGTCTGAAACTACATAATGTGATCACAACGGAGGATCACCGAACCATTTGGGTCACTCTCAAGTTAGCAGGAGTCCAGGTAAAGATGGAATTGGACACAGGATCAGCCCTAACAGTCATAAACCGATGGGACTACGAGAGACACAAAAATTATTTTGAAGACGTACACGGGGCAAAAAGTTTACCCCAAAGGAAAAATAAGGGTGACCATTATATATAACGGTAAGGAAACACCAAAACTAGACCTGTATGTATTGCAAGATGGAGGACCACCATTACTGGGACGTGAATGGATCCGGAAAATACAACTGGATTGGCATTCCATACAGGCACTGACTGTGGCTGACAAAAAGGATGACGACGTCACACCTGGGCGACTGTCAAAGATCCTAACTGACGCAAAAGAAGTGTTCCAGCAAGGACTCGGAACACTAAAAGGCATAACAGTGACGGTTAAAATTGAAGAAAACGCAAGCCCAAATTTTTTTAAGGCCAGACCGGTACCTTATGCGATCCGCCCAGCCGTCGAAGCAGAGCTGGAGAGTCTGGAACGTTCAGGTGTACTGTCCAAGGTAGACTGGAGGGAGTGGGCTACACCCATCGTCCCTGTGATGAAAAAGTCGTTGAGCAGCACGCCTGGGGAACCAAGGAAGGTTCGCATCTGTGGGGACTTTAAGGTAACAGTGAACCCAATCCTTCACACCGTACAATATCCACTTCCACGGATTGAAGATATTTTCGCCTCGCTATCTGGAGGGAAACGCTTCACTAAGATTGATCTGGCCCAGGCGTATCTGCAAATGGAGGTAGAAGAAGCATCAAAAAAATACCTCACAATCAACACCCATAAAGGTCTCTACCAATACAACCGGCTGGTATTCGGGGTAGCATCAGCTCCGGCTATTTGGCAGAGAGCAATGGAAGAAGTCCTGCAAGGTATCCCAGGGACCCAGTGTTATTTGGACGACATCCTGGTCACGGGCGAAAATGACAGTGATCACCTTGCCAACCTGGAGCAGGTACTCACTAGATTGCAGGAATATGGGCTCCGAGCTAACCGCCCCAAATGCGAGTTTTTTAGGAAACAGATCTCGTATTGTGGCCACGTTATCGATAAAGAGGGGTTACATAAGTCCCCAGAAAAGATTGAGGCAGTAGTCAAGGCTCCAGCACCGGAAAATGTGTCACAACTGAGGTCGTTCCTCGGGCTGGTAAACTACTACCATAAGTTCTTGCCAAATTTGTCTACAATACTACACCCACTGAACACCCTACTGCAAACTAGGGTGCCATGGAAGTGGAATGACGAATGTGGACGAGCTTTCCAGAAGAGCAAAACACTAATCACATCGAAAGAGGTATTGGCTCATTACAACCCGGCATTACCAATTCGGTTGGCATGTGATGCATCACCCTACGGCATTGGAGCGGTGCTGTCGCACAAATTCTCGGACGGCTCAGAGAGGCCAATAGCCTTTGCATCACGATCACTAACCTCAGCCGAGCGTAACTACGCCCAGATTGACAGGGAGGCCCTCAGCCTAGTGTGGGGAGTGAAAAAGTTCAATCACTATCTGCACGGGCAGAAATTCACCTTGCTGACTGATCACTAGCCTCTTGTCTCCATTTTTAATCTGAAGAAGGGCGTTCCGGTGATGACTGCGCAATGACTACAAAGATGGTCACTTTTTCTAGGGGCGCACCACTATGAGATTGAATATAAGGGCACGAAACAGCATGGAAATGCTGATGGGCTATCACGCCTGCCACTGCCTACTGCGGAGGAAACACCAGCAGTGGATCCTGTCGAATTATTCCATTCGACTATAGTTGAATACCTACCGGTAACTAACGCTAGTATCGAAAAGGAAACCCGAAATGACCCGACACTGTCTCGGGTATATGATTTGACGGCGAAGGGATGGCCAGCACATGGCGACTCACTGTTGCCAGCATTCTCGACAAGGAGAGAACAGCTGTCAGTGTGCCGGGGGACCTTGATGTGTGGATCCCGAGTGGTAATTCCACCCAAGTTAAGGGATAGAGTGCTCAATGAGCTTCATGAGGATCATCTGGGAGGGGTAAAAATGAAAAGCCAAGCCAGGGCTTATGTGTGGTGGCCGGGAATCGATAAACAAATCGAGGACCTGACCAAGAGCTGCTCAGGATGCCAGAAAGTCCAAAATGCACCACCACAGGCCCCTCTACACCCATGGGAGTGGCCCTCATCTCCATGGCAACGGGTGCATATTGATTTTGCTGGTCCATTCATGGACTCAGTGGCCTAGAAATTGGGTTTTGGCGCAGCGACGGCTTTAGCGCCGGAAGTTAGTGCCGGAGCTAAGTCGCGCTGGGCGGGTCAAAAATTCACTACTTCTGCGCCCAAACGGCTGCCGGCGCTGCTGAAAGCTGTTAGCGCCTGAAAACTGGCGCTATGCGCTGAATTTCGGCGCTATTCCGGCGCTGCGGCGCCCGCTGCGGTGCGGCAGGTTCGGGAAGTGCAGGCCTCCTCCTTCCCTTAAGGAGGAGCTGCCTGCACCCGGCCGCGGCCCGCGATAATCTTTTTAAAAATGAGCCCGGCACCTCGGACAAGTGCCGGGCTTACTTCTGTTCCGGGGGGGGGGGGGGGGAAGTCCGGGGAGGGAGCCGCGGCCAGGCGGGCGGCGGGAAAGCGGCCGGCCGCCGCGGGGCCTTTAATGCGCCGGCGCAACGTTCTGTAAGGCACCTCTGCCAGAACGTTGCTTGCGGCTGCCACGGGCGAGGCGGCCGCAACTCAATTTCCGAGTTCGGGCGGGTTACCATGGCAACCGGGACGCTGCGCACACCGATGACGTCATCGGTGCCGGCGCAGCGCTACCGGCCTAACGCCGATTTAGGGCCCCTGTCAATTTCAAAACTGGCCATAACTTCGCCGCTAGGCCCTCTAGCGCCTCAAAAGCGGCGCTAAGGCCAGTGAATTTCTAGGCCAATGTTTTTAATAGCCGTGGATGCGCACTCGAAATGGCCTGAGGTCATCAAAATGTCCTCCACCACCACGGAGAAAACTATTGCAGTCCTACGGACCATTTTTGCTAGGAATGGCTTGCCAGAACAGATTTGCTCCGACAGCGGACCACAGTTTGTGTCCGAAGAGTTCCGGAGGTTCTTGAAAAGAATGGGGTAAGGCATTACACATCCGCCCCGTATCATCCAGTCACAAATGGATTGGCTGAGAGGTTCGTACAAACCTTTAAGAAGGCAATAAAGGCTATGTACAATGACAACATTCCGCTGCAGCACAAGGTGGACAATTTCCTGTTCGCCTACTGGAATGCGACACATGCAGTCACCAACCAGGCCCCAGCCATGATGTTCTTTAGCCGAAGGTTAAGATCTCACCTGGATTTGCTCAGACCAAACGTATGAAGAGAGGTTGAGTAGATTGGGACTCTACTCATTGGAGTTCAGAAGAATGAGAGGCGATCTTATTGAAACATAGAAGATTGTGAAGGGGCTTGATCGGGTGGATGCGGTGAGGATGTTCCCAATGATGGGTGAAACTAGAACTAGTGGGCATAATCTTAAAATAAGGGGCTGCTCTTTCAAAACTGAGATGAGGAGAAACTTCTTCACTCAGAGGGTGGTAGGTTTGTGGAATTTGCTGCCCCAGAAAGCTGTGGAAGCTACATCATTAAATAAATTTAAAACAGAAATAGATAGTTTCCTAGAAGTAAAAGGAATTAAGGGTTACGGGGAGCGGGCAGGAAATTGGACATGAGTCTAGGTTCGGAATGGTCATGGCCCTGTGGGTAGTGGAGCGGGCCCAGAGGTCATGTAGCCTGGTTCTGCTCCTACTTCTTGTGTTCTAATTCTGTGTTAGATTTCAGGAGATGGTTTTATTCCTGTTCCTGGCTGGGGTGGAGATCGCCTTTACAGAAGGTAAGTACTGTAGAAAATATAGGGCCAGAGTGATCTCCTGGAAGAGTTTCAATCGCCTAGATGGGTCGGAGAGGAATTTCCCAGATTTTTTCTCCCAAATTGGCCATTGGGTTTTTTATCTGGTTTTTCACCTCTCCCGGGAGATCACATGGGTTCGGGTGGGATGGAGAGTGATAGAAGATTTGAGGTTAGGATCAGATCAGCCATGATCTTATTGAATGGTGGAGCAGGCTCGAGGGGCCGATTGGCCTACTCCTGCTCCTATTTCTTATGTTCTTATGTTCTTATGAGAGTAAGCAATTCCAGCACATCCATGAGAAGCCAACAAGGAGCTTCAATGTAGGGCAACCAGTCTTGGCCCGCGACTACTGAACAGAAAAATGGCAGCCAGGAACGATATGCACACGGCAGGGCCCACTAATGTACACAGTGGACGTTGGGGAGAGCATCGTGAGACACCATGCTGACCAGATCCTAGAGTCACAGGAACAAGTCAACCCCATGCCTCGCCCATACGTACCTGGTGATGAATCCAACGTACAGGTCGCATCTACCCCAGAAACAGTAGCATCGGAAGCTGATGAACCAACCGACGACAGGGGGCCAGAATCGCCTCCGCACCAAGAGCAAGACACTCGGGAAAGGCGCTATCCAGAAAGGATCAGGAAGCCTCCCCAAAGACTGAATATATAAATAGACTATTTTCAGCTAATGTTGCATGTTAAAAGTGTTAATTGTAATTAGTTTGATATTTAATTGTTAAATGAGTGTTATGGTACTGTTAATCTAAAAGGGGAGGAATTGTAATGTATATACCTTTAAGGAGGGAACTATTTTTTACAGCTCATGTATACTGCAGTACCGGCAGTGACCACACCTGTATATAACACTGAGTAGTAATCTGTACAGTTCAGTTGCAGTTTGAGCCACGTTGAGTAAACACCTGTTGTACCATTCTCCGCAGTCTGTGTCTTATTATACACGGACGTAACAATGGGGTAAAGATTTATCACAAATTATGGAAATCTCGACCAGGACCATCGCTGGTCCTGGCAGAGGAACTTCAAAGGGTGCACTTGCACAATAACTGGAGTTATAGTGTAAAAGCAACCTAAGTCCCGAGTCAGAATCCAACCTGACACCAGAGCAAAGTAACAGTCAAAAGCAGAGCGAGTCCGGCCTGCGAGTGACATGAAAGCGGGGCCACTGATCCACCTACTCCTGCTCCTATTTCTTATCTTCTTATGTCAGTAATCGGTTAGTGATGACTGAATGTGCTTCCTGTCCGGGAGCAAAGGTCAGCGAGGGGTCGGGTCAGGAAAAAAATAGCAACTCATGATTTCTATACCACATAAGAACATAAGAATTAGGAGCAGGAGTAGACCACACGGCCCCTCAAGCCTGCTCTGCACACTCAATAAGATCATGGCTGACCTTCGACCTCAACTCCACTTTCTCGCCCGATCACCATATCCCTTGATTCCCAATTAATCCAAAAATCTATCTATCTCATCCTTGAATATACTCAAAGATTCAGCTTCCACAGCCCTTTGAGGTGGAGAATTCCAAAGATTCACAACCCTCTGAGTGAATAAATTCCTCCTCATCTCAGTCTTAAATGGCCTACCCCTTATCCTGAGACTATGCCCCCTAGTTCTAGACACTCCAGCCAGGGGAAACAACCTCTCAGCATCTACCCTGTCAATCCACCTCAGAATCTTGTATGTTTCAATGAGATCACCTCTCATTCTTCTAAACTCCAGAGAGTATAGGCCCATCCTACACAATCTCTCCTCATAGGACAACCCTCTCATCCCAGGAATCAATCTAGTGAACCTTTGTTGCATCACCTCCAAGGCAAGTATATCCTTAATCAGATAAGGAGACAAAAATTGTGCATAGTACTCCAAGTGTGGTCTCACCAAATCCCAGTAACGTAAGAAAACTACTAGGCACTTGGTCTGAGTATTAAACAAGGCTTTAATCAACTGTTTCACAACATGGAGGTCTAGTTGTCCTTCACTAGTTCCTGTTTACAAAATGTCCTGAGCAAGCTGGGCCTGTGCCCGAGTATTTATACTCTCCCTGGACAGCACCACCAGCAGGCTGCCCAGTATTATTTCATAAGTCATTTCTACATGAATGGCAAGATTCATGTCACCCAGTACAATTGTAGCAAGACTTCCTTACCCTTGTACTTCAATCCCCTTGCAATAAAGGCCACATGCCATTTGCCTTCCTAATTGTTTGCTGTACCTGCATGCTAACTCTGTGTTTCCTGTACGAGGACACCTAAATCTCTCTGAACACCAACATTTAACAGTTTCTCACCATTTAAAAAATATTCTGTTTTTCTATTCTTCCTACCAAAGTGAATAACCTCACATTTCCCCACATTATACTCCAACTGCCACCGTATTGCCCAGTCACATAACTTTTCCATATCCCTTTGCAGGTCCTTTGTGTCCTCCTCACAGCTTACTTTCCCACCTAGCTTTGTATCATCAGCAAATTTCAATACATTAAACTCAGTCTCTTTATCCAAGTCATTAATACAGATTGTAAATAGCTGAGGCCCAAGCACTGATCCTTGCAGCACCTCACTAATTACAGCCTGCCAACCTGAAAATGACCCATTTATCCCTACTCTCTGTTTTCTGTCCATTAACCAATCCTCTATCCATGCTACTATATTACCCCCAACCCCATGAGCCCTTATCTTGCATCGCAACCTTTTATGTGGTATTTTATCGAATGCCTTTTGGAAATCTAAATATACTACATCCACTGGTTCCCCTTTATTTACCCTGCTAGTTAGATCCTCTAAAAACTCTAATAAATTTGTCACAACCAATGCATCCACTATCTCTGCTGCCACCTCTTTTAGAACCCTAGGATGTAGGCCCATCAGATCCAGAGGATTTGTTAGCTTTTAGTCCCATCAAATGTTAGCTTCGGCTTAACACTCTGATTATGCTCAACCTCTGAGTTGGATATCCATGCTGGCTGACAGCCTAACACCTTCAACAGCTCAAGGAGAGACCCAACAGAAGTGACCGTTGTTGCAGAGAGACATCCGTCAACATTCATCGACGTCCGTCCGTCCGTTCAGTCATTTCATTCCGTCTGTTCCATCGCAGGGCCGTAGATCACCCTCATCTGTTACAGGTTGTATGTCTACTATATCTATTTCAATCACATGTATTATCTGATTATGCTTAAACTGTAGCTCTCTAATAAAAAGCCTTACAACTCCTAAGACTCTGGGTAATCTGTGTGTGACCTGTGATCCAAATCTTACACTCCAGACCCACAGCAATGTGTGGTTAACTCTTAACTGCCCTCTGAATTGGCCTAGCAAGCCACTCAGCTGTACACAACCACTACAGAAAACAATAATAACACTAAAACTGGACAGGCCACCTGGAATCAACCTCGGCACCGACTTTGGACATGACAACTGCAGACCCAGCCCAGTTGACCCTGCAATGTCCTCCTCACTAACATCTGGGGACTTGTGTCAAAATTGGGAGAGCTGTCCCACAGACTAGTCAAGCAACAGCCTGACCTAGTCATACTTACAGAATCATACCTTTCAGCCAATGTCCCAGATTCCTCCATCACCATCCCTGGGTTTGTCCTGTCCCACCGGCAGGACAGATCCACCAGGGGTGGCGGCACAGTGGTATACAGTTGGGAAGGAGAGGCACTGGGAGTCCTCAACATTGATTCCGGACCCCATGAAGCCTCATGGCCTCAGGTCAAGAATGGGCAAGAAAACCTCCTGCTGATTACCACCTACCGCCCTCCCTCAGCTGATGAATCAGTACTCCTCCATGTTGATCACCACTTGGAAGAAGCACTAAGAGTAGCAAGGGCACAGAATGTACTCTGGGTGGGGGACTTCAATGTCCATCATCAAGTGTGGCTCGGTAGCATCACTGCTGGCCAAGTCCTGAAGGACATAGCTGCCAGTCTGGGCCTGCAACGCGTGGTGAGAGAACCAACACGAGGGAAAAACCTACTTGACCTCGTCCTCACCAATCTACCTGTCGCAGATGCATCTGTCCATGACAGCATTGGTAGCAGTGACCACTGCACAGTCATTGTGGAGACGAAGTCCCGTCTTCACACTGAGGACACCCTCCATTGTGTTGTGTGGCACTACCACCATGCTAAATAGGATAGATTCAGAACAGATCTAGCAGCTCAAAACTGGGCATCCATGAGGCGCTGTGGGCCATCAGCAGCTGCAGAATTGTACTCCACCACAATCTGTAACCTCATGGCCCGGCATATCCCTCACTCTACCATTGCCATCAAGCCAGGGGACCAACCCTGGTTCAATGAGGAGTTCAGAAGAGCATGCCAGGAGCAGCACCAGGCATACCTAAAAAAAATGAGGTGTCAACCTGGGGAAGCTGCAACACATGACTACATGCATGCTAAACAGTGAAAGCAGCATGCTATAGACAGAGTTAAGCGATCCCATAATCAATGGATCAGATCAAAGCTCTGCAGTCCTGCCACATCCAGTCGTGAATGGTGGTGGTCAATTAAACCACTCACGGGAGGAGGAGTCTCCATGAATATCCCCATCCTCAATGATGGCGGAGCCCAGCACGCGAGTGCAAAAGACAAGGCTGACGCGTTTGCAACCATCTTCAGCCAGATGTGCCGAGTGGATGATCCATATCAGCCTCCTCCTGAGGTCCCCAACATCACAGAAGCCAGTTGTGATAAATCCATGTAGTGGAACAAGAACTCGAAGAGGCGATATCTTGGAACTAGTACGGGTATTTTATTAAACAAACAGAGTAACAAACTCCCTTCTGCACTTTTTTTCATCATCTCCTTAAATGTTTGTACGGCTCTCTCCACAAGTCCATTCGAGGACGGATGATATGGAGCCGAGGTCACCTGCACTATGCCATTTTTTCTCAAGAACTCTTTTGTCTCTGTACTCACAAAACAAGTGGCATTGTCACTCACCACGATCTCCGGTAGCCCTTGATTACTGAAGCTCCGATGCAGGTAGTCTATAGTAGTAGTGGTGGAAGCAGAATTTACAGGATAAACATCCATCCATTTGGAATGTGCATCAATGATTATGAGGAACATCTTCCCCATGAATGGACCCGCATAATCTAAGTGCAATCTTCTCCATGGTTTATCCGGCCACTCCCAGGGGTGGAGAGGAGCCGCTGCTGGTGCCTTCCGGTGTTCCTGACAAGTGCTGCATGTCTTGACTAGATTTTCTATCTCCTCATCTAGCTTTGGCCAACGCAAGTAACTCCTAGCCAAGGCTTTCATACGCGAGACCCCAGGATGACACTGATGTAGTTGCTCTAGGATAGACTGTCGTGCTGGCTGTGGAATAATCACTCGTGCTCCCCACAACACGCAACAATCCTGCACACTCAGCTCTGTTTTCCTGACACTGTAGGGTGTGAAGTCAGCCCCTTCCGGATGCTGTGGCCATCCCCTCACCACATATTCTTGAACTCTAGACAGTACTGGATCTTTACCTGTCCATGTTCTTACTTGCTCTGCAGTCACAAGTGCCATGTCAGTGTCCTCCAACATCAAAACTCTGTCCTCTGGAGCTGCACGGATAGGCGTGCCTGGCAGTGAAAGACAGCTCAAGGCATCTGCGTTCCCATGGTACTTGCCCGCCTTGTAGGCGATGACATACTCATATGCCCTCAACGTCACTGCCCACCTCTGGATCTGGGGTGACACCATCTGTGGAACTGCTTTCATTTCATTGAAAAGAGAGAGAAAAGGTTTATGATCGGTGCATATGGTGAACTTCCTGCCATATATGTACTTGTGGAACCTCTGTAACCCAAACATTACTGCTAACCCCTCTTTGTCTAACTGGGAATAGTTTTTTTCCGCTGGTGTTAGAGTTCGGGACATAAACCCTATTGGTCTTTCAGTTCCATCTTCCATGCAGTGTGAAAGAACTGCCCCCACCCCGTAAGGTGAAGCGTCACAAGAGAGAATGATGTCTTTCTCTGCATTGTAGTGAACCAGCACATCCGATGACAGCATCAGTTTCTTGGAATGTTCAAATGAAACCCCCTGCTCCTCTCCCCACTGCCACGGTGTCTCCTTGCACAGTAGTTTGTGAAGAGGTGCTAACACAGTTGACAAGTTTGGTAAAAACCTGTTATAATAGTTCAGCAGTCCCAGGTAAGCTTTTAACTCAGCCACATTTGTAGGAGCAGGGGCGTCCTGCAGTGCTTGTACCTTCTCCTTGAGTGGATGGAGCCCGGTGGCGTCCACTCTGTGTCCCAGGAACACTGCCTCATTCCCCAGGAAAGTGCACTTACTCCTCTTGAGCCTGAACCCTGCCCTCTCCAATCTCTGTAGTACCTCTCTCAGAGTGCTCAGATGCTCCTGGTCGGTTCTTCCCGTCACCAGAATGTCATCCAGATAGATGGAAACATATGGAATCCCTTGCAGTACACCTTCGATTGTCCTCTGGAAGATAGCTGGACTAGATGAGACACCAAACGGTAAGCGGTTATATGTAAACAAGCCCTTGTGTGTATTTATGGTGACATACTTCTTTGATTCGTCATCCAGTGTAATCTGCAAGTAGGCATGACTCATATCCAACTTTGTGAATTTCTTTCCTCCAGCCAGGTTTGCAAAGAGATCCTCTGTTTTGGGAATCGGATACTGCTCTAGTTTGGACACCCGATTGACTGTCAATTTATAATCTCCACAGAGTCTTACCGAATTGTCTGGTTTCAAAACAGGTACTATGGGAGCTGCCCATTCCGAACATTTCACTGGCTCCAGTATGTTCTCTCTCAATAGACGGTCAAGCTCAGCCTCTACCTTTGGCTTCATGCAATAAGGCAGAGGTCGTTGTTTAAAAAACCTTGGCGGTGCCTCCTTGTCTACATAAATCTTAGCTGGGGGACCATTAAATGTGTCAAGTTCCTCCTTGAACACATTCTCGTGTTCACTCAACACTTCTTGCAAAGTCAACTGCTGGCCCGCAGCTATTTGATTTACTGCTCCCCAGTCTAATTTAAGTTCTTTTATCCAGCCCCGACCTAACAGGTTTGGTCCGGTACCCGATACTATAACTTCAGGTAGCTGTTGCACTGTGTCCCTGTGTTGCACAGTTACATTAGCTGTACCTAATGTCGCTACTCGTTCACCTGTATATGTTTTAAGATGCAGGGAGCAAGGCTTTAACTCTGGAACTTTTGCACGGTTCCACAATTTTGAATACTCTGCCTTGTTCATTATGGTCACGCCGCACCCTGTATCCACTTCAAAGTTCACCTTAGAGTCATTTACTGTCAGTTGCAATGTGATAGGAGCCACTTTTGGAATGTTCTCTAACATGCTATACATTATGAACATGTCCTCTTCTTCCTCAGTTTCCCCGCTGATGTGGTGTGCTCCATGTTTTTTCACTTCTCTCCCTTGGTTTTGCTGTCCTCCCCCTTTTGGTTTGGATTCCTCCACAGGTGATTTCGCCCTGCAAGCTCGTTTTATGTGTCCTTGTTTCCCACACTTGTAGCACTTTTCCTCCAGAAACCGGCATTCACTCACCAGGTGATCGTCCTTGCATCTATAACATGCCTTCACATGCTCACGTTGTGGTTTCTGATGCATGTTCAACTTGTGCACAACAACCTGACCTGCAACTTGCACAGCATTAGCCCTGTCGGAACCCTGTATTTCTTTTACATCTCGGTTCGCTGTCTCTATGGCTTGAGCAAGTTCCAATGCTTTTTCATAAGTAAGCCCAGTCTCGGATAATAATCTACGCTGCATTCAGTTGTCCATAATTCCGCAAACTAGCCTATCTCGCAGCATTTCCTTCAGGTTGTTCCCATAATTGCAATCTTGTGCTAATTTATGCAACACCGCTACATAGTCCATTACGCTCTCTTCCTCTTTCCTGTTCCTTGAATTAAACTTGAACCGCTGTACAATCTCACTAAGCTTAGGGTTGAAATGTTCTTTTAGCAAAGCCACTAATTCAACAAATGATTTGTCTCCAGGCTTTTCAGGACTGAGCAGATTCCTCATCAAACTGTTGGTCTGGCTTCCCACTGAACTAAGCAGAATGGCTTTCCTTTTTCCAGCATCATTTATTTCATTTGCTTCGAAAAAATAACCCAACACTTTACAGTATTCCTCCCAGGTTGTGCTTGACTATCAAAAGCGGAAACCGTTCCTACCATGGCAGCCATGCTCTCTTCCAGCTGGTAGCTAGCTTCAGCTCGTGATTTTGTTGTTTAAAAGTCCTGGCAGACTTCTCTTCTTTATCCAGGGTCCTTTTTACCTCATCGCCAAATGTGATAAATCCATGTAGTGGAACAAGAACTCGAAGAGGCGATATCTTGGAACTAATACAGGTATTTTATTAAACAAACAGAGTAACAAACATCATGCCTGCATCCTGGCATTCCACTTTTGCTGACCTTCACAGGAAGCAAACCTCTGACCTTAACAGGAAGCAAACCTCTGACCTTAGCAGCAGCATTGGCTACAGCACCACCTGGTGGATAACCTTAATCATAACATCCCAGATTACTATACCAGTCTTCAGCCAATTCGATTCACTCCACGTGATATCAAGAACCAGCTGAGCGCACTGGATATAGCAAAGGCTATGGGCCCCGACAACATCCCAGCTGTTGTGCTGAAGACTTGCACTCCAGAACTAGCCGTGCCTCTAGCTAAGCTGTTTCAGTAAAGTTACAACACTGGGATCTATCCAACAATGTAGAAAACTGCCCAGGTATGTCCTGTCCACAAAAAGCAGGACAACTCCAACCCGGCCAATTACCGCCCCATCAGTCTACTCTCAATCATCAGCAAAGTGATGGAAGGTGTCATCGACAGTGCTATCAAGCAGCACTTACTCACCAATAACCTACTCACCGATGCTCAGTTTGGGTTCCGCCAGGATCACTCAGCTCCAGACCTCAGTACAGCCTTGGTTCAAACATGGACAAAAGAGCTGAATTGCAGAGGTGAGGTGAGAGTGACTGCCCTTGACATCAAGGCAACATTTGACTGAGTGTGTCATTAAGGAGCCCTAGTAAAATTGAAGTCAATGAGAATCATGGGAATACTCTCCACTGGCTGGAGTCATACCTAGCACAAAGGAAGATGGTTGTGGCTTTTGGAGGCCAATCATCTCAGCCCCAGGACATCTCTGCAGGAGTTCCTCAGGGCAGTGTCCTAGGCCCAACCATCTTCAGGTGCTTCATCAATGACCTTCCCTCCATCATAAGGTCAGAAGTGGGGATGTTTTCTGATGATTGCACAGCGTTCAGTTCCATTCGCAACTCCCCAGATAATGAAGCATTTTTGCCCGCATGCAGCAAGACCTAGGCAGCATTCAGGCTTGGGCTGATAAGTGGCAAGTAACATTCACGCCACACAAGTGCCAGGCAATGACTATCTCCAACAAGAGAGAGTCTAACCACCGCCCTTTGACATTCAACAGCATTACCATCACCAAATTCCCCACCATCAACATCCTGGGGATCACCATTGACCAGAAACTTAACTGGACCAGCCACATAAATACTGTGGCCACAAGAGCAGGCCAGAGGCTGGGAATTCTGCGGCGAGTGTCTCACCTCCTGACTCCCCAAAGCCTTTCCACCATCTACAAGGCACAAGTCGGGAGTGTGATGGAATACTCTCCGCTCGCCTGGATGAGTGCAGCTCCAACACTCAGGAAGCTCGACACCATCCAGGACAAAGCAGCCTGCTTGATCAGCACCCCATCTACCACCTTAAACATTCACTCCCTCCACCATCGATGTACCGTGGCTGCAGAATGTACCATCACCAGGATGCACTGCAACAACTCGCCAAGGTTTTTCGACAGCACTTCCCAAACCCGTGACCTCTACCACCTAGAAGGTCAAGGGCAGCAAGTGCATGGGAACACCACCACCTCCAAGTTCCCTTCCAGGTCACACACCATCCTGATTTGGAAGTATATCGCCGTTCCTTCATTGTCACTGGATCAAAATCCTGGAACTCCCTCCCTAACCTTACTGTGAGAGTGTGGTAAACCACTGTTAACTCTGTACAGGTCCGGGCATGTCTCCGCCCCTGGCTCCACCCCTAAGCCCGGGTATAAAGGTGACTCACCACCCTTCCCCCGGGAGCTCTTAGGATGAATCCACTAGCAGAGGCATGCTCCAGTTCTTAGTCAATAAAAGCCTACTTCATATAAGCTCAACTCGTAGTCTTTGGTGTTGTTGATAGTGCATCAATTTTATTGACTAAATTTTCGACATGGAGCAAATCTTGAAGCCGGAACGTTTAGACCTGGATCCTCAAGCAGCAGATGCAGCCAATAACTTTGAACACTGGCTGAGCTGTTTCGAAGCCTTCCTGGAGGCCTCCAGCACTACCGTCACTACAGATGACGCGAAACGGCTTGTCTTGAACTCACAGGTGAGCCACCGAGTCTACTCGATCATCCAAGACGCCACAACTTACGCGGCCGCCATCGCGACGCTAAAGGAACAATACGTGAGGCCTGTTAACGAGGTCTACGCCAGACACCTCCTGGCTACCCGAAAACAGCGCCCTGGGGAATCGGGCGCCGAATATTTACTGGCACTGAGAGTCCTCGGCCGGGCCTGTAATTGCAAAGCGGTGACAGCCAAGGAATGCACGGAAGACCTGATCCGAGACGCCTACGTAGCCGGCATCAGGTCCAACTATACTCGGCAGAGGCTGCTGGAACAGAGGGGGCTCGACCTGCAGAAGACGGTGGCCCTCGCTAACTCGTTAGATGTGGCCCTCCAGAACATGGACGCCTACCCCCCTGACCGGATGGCCACGTGGATGTCACGGGAGCAGCCATCTTGGGACCCGGTAAGGCCACAAGCCGCCAGCAGCCCAACTACAGCTGCAATGACCAGAGGCCAGAAATGCTACTTCTGCGGCCAGGCCAAGCACCTCAGACAGCAATGCCCAGCAAAGGACGTGACCTGCTCCAAATGCGGCAAGAAAGGCCACTACGCGAGAGTGTGCAGGGCGAAATCGACCCCCAATTCCAGCAGCGCCGCGTGTGAACCGTGCAGGCCGCCATTTTGGACCCCACCAACCACGTGTGAGCCGTGCGGGCCGCCATTTTGGGCACCACCAGCCGCGGGGGAGCCGCCATCTTGGACACCATTTCGAGACCAGGCCCCCGGCGAGGGCGAATACTACAGCGACCCACCGACCTCGGTGATGGCCTCCATCAACCTGGACCAATCTAGGCCCCATCAACTAACCAGGTCCATGATGAACGTAAAGGTAAATGGCCATGGCACAAATTGCCTTTTCGACTGCAGAAGCACGGAGAGCTTCATCCACCCCGACACGGTGCGACGCTACTCCCTATCGGTTATGCCCACACGCCACCAGGTCTTTATGGCCTCAAAGTCCCATACGGCGGACGTCGGCGGCTACTGTGTAGCGACTCCGACAGTGAACGGCGTGGAGTACAGAGATTTTAAATTCCTCGTCCTGCCACAGCTCTGCGCTCCCGTACTGCTAGGATTAGACTTCCAGTGCCATCTGGAGAGTGTCACGATGGCATATGGCGGGCCCCTGCCCCCACTTACAGTCTGCAGCCGGCAGAATTTAAACACGGCGCCGCGCAAAGTATGCAGCCTGTCCACCCTGAAGGTCAAACCCCCCCCGTTGTTCGCTAACCTCGCCAAAGACTGCAAGCCAATTGCTACTAAAAGCAGGCGGTACAGTGCCGGGGATAGGAGCTTTATTAAATCAGAAGTAGAAAGACTCCTGAGGGAAGGGATTATCGAGGGCAGCACCAGCCCATGGCGAGCCCAAGTGGTGGTAGTGAAGACCGGCGAAAAACAGCGCCTGGTTATTGATTACAGCCAGACGATCAATCGATACACGCAATTAGACGCATACCCACTTCCCCGCATATCTGACATGTCAACCAGATAGCACAATACCGGGTATTCTCGACGATTGACCTGAAGTCGGCATACCACCAGCTCCCCATCAGGCCTGAGGACCGCCAGTACACGGCCTTCGAGGCCGCGGTCGCCTCTACCACTTCCTCCGAGTCCCCTTCGGCGTCACCAACGGGGTCTCGGTCTTCCAAAGGGAGATGGACCGGATGGTTGACCAGAACGCGCTGCAGGCCACCTTCCCCTATCTAGACAACGTCACCATCTGCGGCCATGGCCGGCATGACCACGACGCCAACCTAGAAAAATTCCTCCGTACGGCCCAACGGCTGAATCTGACATACAACAGAGAAAAATGTATGTTCCGCACCACGCGCCTCGCTATTCTTGGCTGCGTGGTGGAAAACGGAGTCATCGGCCCCGACCCCGACCGAATGCACCCCCTCCTGGAACTACCCCTCCCCCACTGCCTAAAAGCCCTGAAGAGATGCCTAGGGTTCTTCTCTTACTACGCCCAGTGGGTGCCCAACTATGCGGACAAAGCCCGGCCCCTCATCAAGTCAACCTCCTTCCCCCTGACGGCAGAGGCCCATGCGGCCTTCACCCTCATAAAAGAGGACATTGCGAAGGCCACAATGCACGCAGTGGATGAGTCCATCCCTTTCCAAGTGGAGAGCGATGCATCCGACTTCGCCCTAGCCGCAACCCTTAACCAGGCGGGGAGACCCGTGGCCTTCTTTTCACGGACCCTCCAGGGCCCCGAAATTCGACACTCCTCAGTCGAGAAGGAGGCCCAGGCGATAGTGGAGGCTGTACGGCACTGGAGGCATTACCTGGCCGGTAAACGTTTCACCCTGCTCACTGACCAACGGTCAGTAGCATTTATGTTTAACAACAGACAAAGGGGGAAAATCAAAAATGATAAGATATTGCGGTGGAGGATCGAGTTATCCACCTACAACTACGATATCTTATACCGGCCCGGGAAACTTAATGAGCCCTCAGACGCCCTATCCCGTGGGACATGTGCCAACGCACAAGTCGATAGGCTACGGACCCTCCACAATGATCTCTGCCACCCGGGGGTCACCAGGTTCTTCCATTTTATTAAAGCTCGCAACCTGCCTTACTCCATCGAGGAGGTCAGGACCATGACCAGGAACTGCCAGGTCGGCGCCGAATGCAAACCGCATTTTTATAGGCCAGACAGGCCACACCTGATTAAAGCCACCCGCCCCTTCGAACGTCTCAGCGTCGATTTCAAGGGGCCCCTTCCCTCCTCTGACCGCAACACGTACTTCCTCAATATTATTGACGAGTACTCCCGTTTCCCCTTCGCCATCCCCTGCCCAGACATGACCAGCACCACAGTCATCAGGTGCCTCAACGACCTGTTCGCCATATTTGGCTTCCCCAATTACATCCACAGCGACAGGGGCTCGTCGTTCATGAGCGACGAGCTGCGCCAGTACCTGCTCGAGAAGGGCATAGCCATGAGCAGGACTACCAGCTACAACCCCCGGGGTAACGGACAGGTAGAGAGGGAGAACGCAACGGTGTGGAAGACCGCCATGCTCGCCCTAAAATCCAAGGGCCTCCCAATCTCCCGCTGGCAAGATGTCCTCCCCGATGCGCTCCACTCCATACGATCACTGCTCTGTACTGCCACAAACGCCATCCCTCACGAGAAGATGTTTGTCTTCCCCAGGAAATCTGTTAAGTATGTGTATTGTATTGAACAATTAACACAAAGACTTAAACGTATAACTCAAACAGGTCTTTACTGGTTGGAGGTAGGGACTATACGTAGGTCTTTACTTCATGCCCACAGGCGGGAACTGAGGGGAGATCAGTACCCACAGTACTATTTATACCCCTATGGCCAGGAGTGGTACTGCGTATCACTACACCCTACAAGTAGTGCAGTCCTGTCCATAGGTTCAAAGTAGCACACATATTACATACACAACAAAATCCACCTCGGGGACATCACTACCGCCATGGCTGACGTCTCCGGGACCCGTCCTGCTCAGGAAACACGTGAGGAGCCATAAGACGGGCCCCCTGGTCGAAAAGGTTCACCTCCTCCACGCCAACCCACAGTACGCCTACATGGCGTATCCTGACGGGCGGGAGGACACAGTCTCAATTCGAGACCTCGCACCCTCAGGTACCACCCGAAACACCATCGATCACCATCCACTACCTCCACCCACCACCACTACCCACGACACACCACCGGGGTGTCTACCACGAACTAACGACATGCCGGTGCCATCCCTACCCCGAGAGGACGACACGCCAGTGCTCCGTCCCACGCGAGAAGCGGCCGCGGGCAAAGAACCGCCGCAACCGGCACCACGAAGATCATTACGGCAGACAAGACCCCCGGAGAGACTTTCGTATACGAACTTTTGAAACACTTCACCCCGCCGGACTCTTTTTTAAACGAGGGGTGAATGTGGTAAACCACTGTTAACTCTGTACAGGTCCGGGCATGTCTCCGCCCCTGGCTCCACCCCTAAGCCTGGGTATAAAGGTGACTCACCACCCTTCCCCCGGGAGCTCTTAGGATGGATCCACTAGCAGAGGCATGCTCCAGTTCTTAGTCAATAAAAGCCTACTTCGTATAAGTTCAACTCGTAGTCTTTGGTGTTGTTGATAGTGCATCAGAGAGTACCTTTACCACACGGACTGCAGCAGTTCAAGGCGGCGGCTCACCTTCTCAAGGGCAATTAGGGATGGGCAATAAATGCTGGCCTTGCCAGAGATGCCCACATGCCAGGAACAAACATAAAAAAAAGTAATATGACTGAGGGATAGTAAACAAGAGAGTCATTCAACTGAAAGACTATCACCCAAGATAGTCAAGTGACAGGGCGGTTTAGGCACCACCACTCAAAAATTACCAACGGGCAATGACAGCAATAACTAACTTCCTTAACAGACGTGACTAGGCGGACCCTCTTCCTCAGCTTTAGTGGTATACGAAATTCTGGTTGAAGAGCAATTTGGCTGGAAGACCCCCAGCTTGAGTGGTGAGTGTGCAATGCACAACTGGTGCGGGAATGCCTTTCTGGATGAGAGTGCCTTGTCGATGAAAGACTATTTGAAGACGTTTGTTACGCCGGTAGAGGTGGAAGCCAGCCAAAGTCTTTGGCAAGAGCTTCACACCACCAAAGGAGAATCTGCACCATGGCGTCACATCGACTAGAGTCTGCCAGTGCAAGAGTTTGCTGTCAGTGAATAGTTACTTGTATGAGAGCACCTCATCAGCAAAGGATTGTTTGTACAAAGGTATCAAAGGAGAGTTTACATGAGAGTGCTTCTTTGCAAAGGACTTTCTGGATTAGAGTGTCTAGTCGATGAAGGACTGTTTGCAAATGATTGTTACACCAGTAGGTTGCTGACCATGCAAGATAATGACTGCAATCAGCTATCTGCTTGAGGACAGCACATCAACAGCACTCCAGAGTAAGACCGTCACTGCAAGAATGGGTCATCAGCAAAACAGCAGTCCATCGGAGATCAGTTGAGAGGAAGGAGAGTAGATGATGATTAACAGGAGGTTTATTTGATCTTGTTTGACCTGAAACCATGAGACTTCATGGGGTCTGGAATTAATGTTCAGGACTTCTAGTGGCACTTCCACTAAATTGTGCCACCACCTCCAGAGGGTCTATCCTGCCCGTGGACAGGATAAGCCCAGGTATGCTAATGGAGGTATCTGGGTTGTTTGCAGATAGATGTGACTCTATGACTACAACTGCGTCAGGTTGCTTGATTAGTTTGTAGGACACTTTCCCAATATGGGCACCAGTCCTCCAATGCTAGTGAGGAGCACTTTGTGGCATTGACTGGGCTAAGTCTGTGCTGATTCAATGCCTGCACCATTGCCGATAGGTCCATTTGATTTTTTCCTTATTTTTGAACTTTGTAACGGTTGCTTACAATTTAGCCACTTGCTAGGCCAATTCAGGGGGAATTAAGAGTCAACCTAATATTTATTATTTCACATTTCTCGGATTGAAATGCACACTGTGCTAACTGTCCTCCTGTAATTTCCTGCAATTCTCCTCACATTTTGCCGTGCCTCCTAATTTGGTATAATTAGCAAATTTTGATATTTGTGGACCTGTGTAAAATGTTTATATAAATTGAAAGCAGAGATCCCAGCGCAGATCCCTGGGGCAGACCACTACCACATTCCCCCAATGAAAAGAACATCTATTTATCTTTATTTTTATATTCTGTGCCATAGTCACCTCTTTCCCTATGCCTACATTCACTTTAATATCATGTGTCTTAATTATTGCGACAACTGTCTCGTGTACCACCGTAATAAATGGGTTTGAAAATCCAAAAGCCTATTTTGGGAAATAGCAAGCAGCAGCCCAGGAACTTCCATCCATTTAAATAAATGGACAGAAAATCCCTAACTGCCCACATACGATTTTTCCAAGATACATACCTTTCAAGCACCACTCCCAACTGGGAGTACTGGATTAATGAATGACTCCATATCCTCAAAAATTTCAATGAAGTCAGTCAAACTATGTTCTACCTATCTATGCTGACTTAGCTTGATTTGCCTCTGCCTTTCTAAACGTTCACTAATTTCATCCTGTATTTTGTATTCCACGGGGCTGATTTTGCAATCACAATTAAGAGCTGGAAATGGCTCTTTGGTAGCTCGAAATGCATGGAGTTGACTGGCCACAGCTTTTTTTATACTGGGGAATGTGGTTGTGGTGTGCCTCAATTCATTTGAATAATTACCATAGGCTCCTACCACAGTTTTGGCATTGTGCCTAGCAGAGAATACAAAAAATCTGTATGGCAAACAGTTCAAATTTAATGGGATGTGACCATTTAAGGAATAGTGGTTACATGCAGGCGCATAAGGGGTGAAATTGGGTGCCTTTGCGCCAGCCGTTAGCGCCCGCCGGCTTTGCGACCGGGCACGGCACTGACATCGACTCCCGCCATATTTGCCGGGAGTTTTGCTATGGCGCCCCAATCTCCTTCGGCCGGAGATCGTGATGTCATCGGCATGCGCATCGCCTCAGTAGCGCCCAGGACCCGAAATTAACTTCCGCCCCCTGCAGCAGCACCAGTCAAAAACACTGACAGCTGCAGGAGGCGTGCATCGGGCGGCCGGCCGCTTCGGGGGCGATGATTAAAGGTGAGGTAGCTGAGGTAAATGGACAAGAAAGTACCTTTCTTGTTCTAGTTTTTTTTCACGGGTTCCTGCCCGCAATCGAGCAGCCCGGCACTCTGCTTGAGAGCCGGGCTGATCGCATGGGATCGCGGCTGCCTTGGCGGTCCAGGTAGGGACTTTTTAAATTGCAGAGCCTGCAGCAATGGCCCTTCCCTTTAAGGGAGGGAAGGAGCCTTTGAACACGACAGCACTGCACGGCCCAGTGTACAGCGATGCTGAAGCCTCTGCCCCGCTCTCCAATGTTAGCGTCCTAAGAAGGAAGTGGAGCATTTGATTTAGCGCGCCACTTCCAGCTTGGGCGCTAAAACTCAATTTTGCAGTCATCGGCGCTAATTAGCGCCCAAAAATAATCGATACCGAATTTTCCCCCCACATTATGTCAGCCTTTATAACAGCTCAAAATGGATTTTAAATATCTGTCAGACTTTGCCACAGCTATATGTGGGGGAAGGATGGGATTTGTAAAAGGCAAGTCATGTCTAATAAAGCTTTGAGGAAATAGCTGTGTATTGATAAAGAAAATGCAGTGGATGTTGTGTGTATAGATTTTCAAAATATTTGGTAAGATGCTAAGTAGATGGACAATAGATTAAGCTATAAATAAAGTATGTGAGATCGTAGGTTTTATCAATAGGGACAGAGTACAAAAAGAAAAAGAAAAAAACATATACAGATCATTCGTTATTCCATCGTTAGAATAGTGCTCAGTTTTGGGTTCCCTACTTTAGGAAGGATGTCAATGCCAATAGATAGAGAGATCTACTAGGATTCGAGCTTTTGGTTATGAGGAGAAAAGAGAGAAAGTGGTGGTCTTTTCACTGGAATATGAGAAATTTATGAGGAGATTTGATAGTGATAAAAAGAAAAGGCAGGCTTGCATTTATATAGCGCCTTTCACGACCACCGTTTGTCCCAAAGCGCTTTATAGCCAATGAAGTACTGTTTGAAGTGTAGTCACTGTTGTAATGTAGGAAACGCAGCAGCCAATTTGCACACAGCAAGCTCCCACAAACAGCAATGTGATAATGACCAGATAATCTGTTTGTTATGTCAATTGAAGGATAAATATTGATCAGGACACCGGGGATAACTCTTTTCGAAATAGTGCCATGGAATCTTTTACGTTCACCTGAGAGAGAAGACAGGGCCTCGGTTTAACGTCTCATCCAAAAGACGGCACCTCCGACAGTGCAGCACTCCCTCAACACTGCACTGGAGTGTCCGCCTAGATTTTGTGTTTAAGTCTCTGGGGTGGGGCTTGAACCCATAACCTTCTGACTCAAGAGTGTTACCAACTGAGCCGCAGCTGACACCAAAAGAGTGTCAAAATTATGAAGGGATTGATAAAGTAAATAGGGAAAAATTATTCCCATGGTTGGTGAGTCAGTAACTAATAGAGGCCTTAAATTTAAGATCATGAAAAGATGAAGGGGTGAAATTAGCAGAATTTCTTCTTTATATATAAATGCAGAGCTCTTCGGACATGGAATGCCATACCAGAAGCTTTAGGAAGCAAAATCCGCAATAGCTTTTAAAAGGGAAGTGGATAAATAATTGAAAAAGAAACACTTGAATGGGTAAGGGAAAGGGCAGGGGAATGGGCTTAAACGTATGGCTCCTTTGAGAGCCGGTGCAAATGCGATGGGGCGAATGGCCTTTTTCTGGCTGTAAAATTGTTTTCTCTACTCTATTTCCTGTCTCTGCACAGCTAGATTGAACCAGTCCCTGATATTCCATCTGCCCATTTCATCACATAATTAGCGATATTCTTTTTTGCCTTCCTTTTGATCCGTTACCCGTAACTTTTCCAAATAGTGACACCCTCAACAACTTTCCATGTGGCTCCCACAGTAAGTCATCGGTGGAGAGCAGGATGGGGTCAGTCTGGATGACTGGAGTGTTGCAAATAAGATTCACCCCATTTCCAGCTTTATATTACAAAGTTTTAGACAGAAGACTAAACACATTGTGGGCATCATTATGGTGGGATAATTACCTATGTGACTATGGGCACATTTATAGTGAGCAGATAAAGATCAAATCAAAACTATAATGAACAAGGACAATATAACCCGACACATTAAATTGACACCAAATATAAATTTGAACATTATAAACACCACAGCCTTTAATTCCATAAAATGTTTTTCAAGACTTTATTTTCATTTACATTACAAATGTCAAAATGGTTGCAACTAAATACAGAAATAAGAAAATATTAACTAGTGCAATCCATAAATATATACAGAATCATTTGCTTTTATATTATTGTTTTCTACAGATATGTGCCCTCGCTAAAGGATAGCATGTGAAGTGGAATCAAGTCATATAGTCATCAAGTTCTATGATTTGGGCAACATTAACTCAGTTCAGCCAGGGCTGCAATAGAGGTTCTATAATTGATCTCAATGCCCCTCTATTTGGGAGGGAACAATTAGGGAGGGTTCCTGATCTTGATGATATGCAGTGAGTGCGCTGCAAGTCCGAGTGAGGAAAGGGATGGGTTTTGGTCGGGTAAGGACAGGAATAGGTTTTGCTATCTTGTCCTCCATCCTCAAGTAACCCGGCGACACTCACTGTTAAGGGTCACACATGAAGAACAGCCACCTGGGGTGAGCTACTTGAGGGTGGCCAGCGCCCATGGAACCATGCCCAGCAAGGGTCACTGCCTTCAGAATTGATGGGGGGGGGGGGGGGGAAGAAAAAAATGAAGAGAAAGCAAAATAATTCTGTTCTATATTATAATCATCTAGATATCATTTCAAACTACTGTATATGAATGGATTCAAAATTGAAATTGAATTCTTATATCAAAGTTACTAAACATTAAGTGTAATATGTTTAAATAAATCTCTTAAGATCTATTTCACAGCACTGCTGGTTACTCAGCTCAGCTTTGTCATAAAGCATATGTTTCTGTCAACCTGTAGTCCTATATAACCTTTTAAATAACACCACTGCTTGCTTCATGTTGTTCAAAAGAGGAAGATGCACTCTAGTGGTGAAGCTCAACCTCTCACTGCTTGTCCTACTTTTTGTGTGATCTTTTCTTTTTGTCCAAACTACTCCAGTTTGTGTACTCTTTGCTTATTTATCTCTCATGTGTTGCCCTGACAACTGTCAGAATACAGGAGAACAAGGAAAGCCATTTTGTCTATTAAGGATGGTCCTTCCACGGACATTGTACGATCCACTCCATCATGGACTTTTCACAAATCTATTTAATCTCCTGAGGGAAGGTTCGGCAAATCCCCCCCCCCCCACCCACCCACCCCGCGTCCCACCCACTCAAAACGGCTATTGAGCAAAACTCCAGAATACCAATCTAACTTTACATCCTACATTATAAGCCCTAGACCCGTTATCCTCCTTTCCACATTCCTAGGTCGCAGCAGCTCTAGAGCAATCATGTTCCACACAAGGGGTTGATTAAATTTTATCTGTATTTACAACAATTAATCCCATTCCTGAACAAGTGTGTTTGTTCTTTTATTAAAGGCATTAATGGAAACTGCTTTATTTAGGCATCTGCTCCACACAGCTACAATTCCGTGGTGTGGGGCAAGAAAGAGGAAGAGAAATCTTTAGTCTAACTTGAGGCTTGTTCATTTTATCATCATGTTCTCTCCATGCTTACAATGCAGGTTAGATAACTCACTAACTCTTACATTGTTCATTCTCATCAGCATTTTAAGAAACTGGATCATTTCCGCCCTCCCCCTCCACTTCACAATCTTTTCTTCAATGATATTGAAAATTTGCTTTCCACTTTTAAAATCTATCCTTTACAGCATCATTTTTGTCCCTCGGGTCAAAATATCAGAGGCTAGGCTATATCCCCTATCAGATAATAAGCAAGTAAATGATAATGAATCATGAAGAGCATTAATGCATAGGCACTCTTTCTTCAGAAATAAGCTCCATAGAATTAATTGATAAATAAAACCGTATGCTAACTTTTCATTACTGATTTACATGTTAATTTCAGATAAATTTCATATGAATCAGCATAGTCTCAACCACTCAAACCATCATTTGTCTATTTTGGAAGCTAGACCACAGATGGCAGTTGAACATTGGAGTTCACACCAGAAGAAGATGGCAAGATGGAGTTATAAAACTCACCCTACCTTCAGCTCACCCATCTCAGTCTTGGAGAGTCTTAGATAGGTCACTAGACATGATAGTTTATCATACCAGAAGTATAAACACAGATGAAATTCAGGTAGGTCCTTTAGGTAGGTCCCTGCAAGGCAGTGGTACAAGTGTCCATCGCCTCACCATCAAAATTAATGTGTGCATCTTGTTCAATTTAGTACAAACGAAAGTGGTACAACATCCCTTTTTTACCAGAATAACTTCTATTCACAGCACAATTTGGGTTGTAGTGTTGAACAACTCTCAGTTAACTCAATGCTGCCACGACTACCATTAATCAGGATGTGCTGCAATTGCAATTATCAAAGTTCATGCAGGTATCAGAATCAACATTAAATGTACAGTTTTTGTGAAGAGGTTTGGTTTGGTGTTACCCAAAAGGGAAGTCAACCGATTTTAACATCCAGGTGTTACATGCTCGGAAATGTCACAATGTAGGAATGGTCAAATTCCTATCCAGAGATTGAGTTCGACGCAGGCAATCAATCAAAAAGGTTTTTAATGTCAAACTAACGAGTTTAAACAGATTGATGCAAGAGAACTATGAATACAGGTCTTAACTGGCTGGAGGCTCCACGAGGACTGCCTGGGCAGTCCTGTGGATGGCGTCACGACGTCATCACGTTCTTCCCGCATTTGGGGTGATCACATGATCGGCAGCATGACGTCATCGTGTTTGCCCGCGCTCTTAAAGGGCCCGCGCCCTGTACATGCAAACAATATATACAATGGTACAGATTTAGTCTGTAGCTAACACATCGTTAAAAGGAATTATGTACACTTGTTCAGAGTCTCTCAGTGGCTCTGCCACAATAACATGTTTTACTCAAATTCCATTTCTTCACTTGATGCTTCTCTACTCCACTAATGAACGTGGACTTTATTGGGAAGAATCTCACTCATACATTTCTGTCCTTCTCTTCATCAACTTTATGTGGAGCTCACTTCTAACAGCTGCCAGAGAAATCACAGAATCATAGAATGGTTACAGCACAGAAAAAGGCTATTCAGCCCGTCGAGCCCGTGCCGGCTCTCTGCAAGAGCACTTCTGCTAGTCCCAATCCCCCATCCTTTCCCCATAGCCCTGCAAAAAAATTTTCCTTTGGGTACATATCCAATTCCCTTTTGAAAGCCACGATTGAATCTGCCTCCACCAGCCTCTCAGGCAGTGCATTCCAGATCATAACCACTCGCTGTGCAAAAAGGTTTTTCCTCATGTCGCCTTTGGTTCTTCTGACAACCTCCATAAATTTCTGGTTCTCGACCCTTCTGCCAATGGGAACAGTTTCTCTCTATCTACTCTGTCCAGACCCCTCATGATTTTGAACACCTCTATCAAATCTTCTCTCAACCTTCTTTGCTTTATGGAGAACAAACCCAGCTTCTCCAGTCTATCCACATAACTGAAGTCCCTCATCCCTGGAACCATTCTTGTTACCATTTCTGCACCCTCTCCAAGGCCTTCATATCCTTCCTAAAATGCGGTGCCCAGAATTGGACACAATACTCCAGTTGTGGCCGAACCAGTGTTTTATAAAGGTTCATCATAACTTCCTTGCTTTTGTAATCTATGCCTCTATTTATAAATCCCAGGATCCCGTATGCTTTTTTAGCCGCTTTCTCAACCTGCCCTGTCACCTTCCAAGATTTGTGCACATATACCCTCAGGTCTCTCTGTTCCTGTAACCCCTTTAGTTTATATTGCCTCTCCTAGTTCTTCCTACAAAAATGCATCAGAAATGGTAAAGTGGGTTAGCTCTGAACTTACAAATACATTTTTTATTAAAGAAAACCCTCTAATTTTCTCCTCTCCTTTTCTGAAGATGCTGGCTCATGCTGAGACAGGCACTGGCCATCCTCCAGTATCTCACCCAAGTGGGCCATTCTACATGTTTAAGCTTATATTGTGAGTAAGGTATTCGAATGTGGGGACATCACAGCTGAGCCTAATCCTGTCTTCATCCAAAGTCCAACCATGTACACTTTACAGTGGCTATCAGGAATGGGAACCATGGCTGGTTTTGCTCCTCTAGCCCAGGAGTATTGAGGACAAGTGTAGTTTCCCTACTACACCCCACCTGAAACTAAGCACAGACCAGGAATCAAACCTGGGCTCTGCGATCTGAATGGCTCAAAGTCACACTGGGCAGTACACTTACCATTTGAACTATCGAGGGCTTCCAAATAATGATTATAGATATACAATACCATGATACTCGAGCATGTTAGAAGTGCACCCCACAATATCAGCAAACTCATGAATTCAGTCTGTGCTCCTAAAAAATGCTATCTAAACAAAAAGGTTACAATAACTGCATCAACATGGAAAGCAGAATTTAAAATAAAGGTAAGGGCATTTTATGAATTCATGTTTCCAGCATGTTCACCTGCTGGGAGCGCATAGCAGGAATTTGAAATTGGAGATTAGCGGGCCCCACAAGATCTTCCATCCATTCATTTTACTGGATAGAATGTCCTGTGGAGCTCGCTGGCTGCATGCCCAAATTGCACAATATGCACTCCTAGTAAGTGAAGGTTTACAAACGAGCCTCTATAATTAGACCTTGATAGGTACATAATCAATTTGATAAAGAGTATTGAAAAACAATATTTCATTGTTTTAACCACCTTCTCAGCTTACCAGGTATTAATCCAGGGACTGGGAGAGTATTGGAGTGGAAAGGGTTTGGCTGTGACTGAGTTTTTGAGTGTGGTAGCATTAGTATATTCTTGGGTAGACCTACAAAAAGACAAAAATCAGATGTTCAACAAGACTGCATTGCCATGGTCTTCTGTAATGTGATCTTGCATATGTTATACTATCCCCATTTACTTAATGGTTAGGGTATCAGATATCACAATTAGCTTCAGAATATCTATGACTTTCAGGGGGGAAATATTCGGTTGATTAGCAAAGCAACTAGCGCCCGGGCACGGCGAGGTTTGCGCCGCTCGTGAAATTGACCAGACATTTTGCGGCGGTGCTAAACACGACTGCCACAATCTCCTGCGCCCGCAAATTGTGACGTCAGTCGAGCGTGCAACACCCCGGACCAGATATTGAGTGGCGCCCCCTGCCTTTCCACCTGCTGCTAGCAACGACAGGTTGAGGGGAACATTTTACAGTCAGGAGGAGACTGGGAGTGCTATTTAAAGGCAACCACTTCCTGCCTTTTTTTTGTCGGCGACATTTTTTGCACCATGCGAGAGAGAGAGAGAGATTCAATGCTGCGTGATGGAGTTTTGGGTACTGAGCAGCACTTTGCAGGTTCATTTTGATTTGACCATCCTTGCATCAATTTAGAAGAGACTATGGGGGCTGCACTCTGAGCTCATTCCCTGGGCCTCTCCATTGTTCTTTCCAGCAGATTTGATGTACAGGTCTCTCCAGGCTGAGATTCAAGGCTGCAATGAGCAGGGTGTGGCTGGAGAGCAAGATTGACCCTCCCCTTTAAGAACTGGACGACGCCAGTGTGTCTGTGTTCCATTGCTAACTGACATCACATGAGCTTAGCCAGCGCTCCGAGGTAGCACCTCGCTCCTCAGCATTAGCGCCAAGAGAGGTGTGCAACGCCGGATTTAGCGCTCCAATCACCTCCACGGGTGATAGAAGCCAAGTTTGCAGTCGGAGGCAATAATTAGCACCAGGCGCTAAACTTTGCGCCCGGCTGATAATTGCGCCCCAAACAGGACGATACCGAATTTCTCCCCCTGGTATTTTAATGATCTGGATTCTATTGTAAGGGGAATAGATAGGCATTTCTGCAGCCGCAAACGAGACGCCAGGATGGTATGTTGCCTCCCTGGTGCAAGGGTCAAGGATGTCTCGGGGCGGCTGCAAGGCATTCTGGAGGGGGAGGGAGGGTGAACAACCAGTTGTCGTGGTGCATATAGGTACCAATGATATAGGTAAAAGACAGGAAGGAGAAAAGCAAAAGTGGAAGGCAGAGAAATCAAGGGTGTAAATCAAACAGGGCTACAGTAAATAATAATTCTAAAAGGACTAAGTGTTAAAAAAACAAGCCTGAAGGCTTTGTGTCTTAATGCGAGGAACATTCGTAATAAGGTGGATGAATTAGCTGCGCAAATAGATGTAAACGATATGATGTAATTGGAATTACGGAGACATGGCTCCAGGGTGACCAAGGCTGGGAATTCAACATCCAGGGGTATTCAATATTCAGAAAGGACAGGCAAAAAAGGAAAAGGAGGTGGGGGAGCATTGCTGGTTAAAGAGGTGATTAACACAATAGTAAGGAAGGATATTAGCTCTGATGATGTGGAATCTGTATGGGTAGGGCTGAGAAATACCAAGGGGCAGAAAACGTTAGTGGCATTTGTATACAGACCCCCAAACAGTAATGCGGAGGTTGGGGATGGCATTAAACGGAAAATTAGAGACGCGTGCAATAAGGGCACAGCAGTTATCATGGGTGACTTTAATCTACATATAGATTGGGCTAACCAAATTAGTAACAATACTGTGGAGGAGGAATTCCTAGAGTGTATACGGGATGGTTTCCTGGACCAATATGTTAAGGAACCAACTAGAGATCAGGCCATCTTAGACTGGGTATTATGTAATGAGAAAGGATTAATTAGCAATGTTGTTGTACGAGGTCCCTTGGGGAGGAGCAATCATAATATGATAGAATTCTTCATTAAGATGGAGACTGAAGTAGTTGACTCAGAGACTAGGGTCCTGAATTTAAATAAAGGAAACTACAATGGTATGAGGTGCGAGTTGGCTAGGATGGATTGGGGAACGTTACTTAAAGGGTTGACGGTGGATAGGCAATGGCAAACATTTAAAGATCGCATGGATGAACTACAGAATTTGTTCATCCCTGTTTGGCATAAAAATAAAACAAAAAAGGTGAGTCAACCGTGGCTAACAAGGGAAATTAGGGATAGCATAAGATCCAAGGAGAGGACATATAAATTGGCCAGAAAAAGCAGCAAACCTGAGGATTGGGAGCAGTTTAGGATTCAGCAAAGGAGGACAAAGGGATTAATTAAAAGGGAGACAATAGAATGTGAGAGTAAGCTTGCAGGAAACATAAAAACAGACTGTAAAAACTTCTATAGATATGTGAAGAGAAAAAGATTGGTGAAGTCAAGCGTAGGTCCTTTGCAGTCAGAATCAGGGGAATTTATAATGGGGAACAAAGAAATGGCTGACCAATTAAATACATACTTTGGTTCTGTCTTTACAAAGGAGGACACAAGTAACTGCCCAGAGATGGCAGGGAACATAGGGTCTAATGAAAGGGAGGAATTGAATGAAATCAGTATTTGTAGGGAAATGGTGTTTGGGAAATTGACAGCATTGAAGGCCAATAAATCTCCAGGGCCTGATAACCTACATCCTAGGGTACTTAAGGAAGTGGCCCTAGAAATAGTAGATGCATTGCTGGTCATCTTCCAAAATTCTATAGACTCTGGAACAGTTCCCATGGATTGGAGGGTGGCTAATGTAACCCCACTATTTAAAAAAGGTGGTAGAGCGCAAACAAGGAATTATAGACCGGTAAGCCTGACATTGGTAGTGGGGAAAATGCTAGAGTCCATTATAAAAGATGTAATAGCAGAGCACTTGGAAAACAGTGACAGGATCGGACAAAATCAACATGGATTTACAAAAGGTAAATCATGCTTGACTAATCTACTGGAATTTTTTGAGGATGTAACTGGTAGAATAGGTAAGGGAGGACCAGTGGATGTGGTGTATTTGGACTTTCAGAAGGCTTTCGATAAGGTCCTGCATAAGAAATTGGCGTGCAAAATTAAAGTACATGGGATTGGGGGTAAGGTACTGACTTGGATAGAAAACTGGTTGGCAGACAGGAAGCAAAGAGTTGGAATAGATGGGTCTTTTTCTGAGTGGCAGGCAGTGACTAATGGGGTACTGCAGGGATCAGTGCTAGGACCCCAGCTATTCACAATATATATTAATGATCTAGACGAGGGAACTAGATGTAATATCTCCAAGTTTGCAGATGACACAAAGCTGAGTGTGTGTGTGTGTGTGTGCTGGGAGGAGGATGCAGAGAAACTCCAGTGTGATTTGGACAGGTTGGGTGATAGGGCAGAAGCATGGCAGATGCAGTATAATGTGGATAAATGCGAGGTTATCCAAAAACAGGAAGACAGATTATTATCTGAATGGCAATAGATTGGGAAAAGAGGAAGTGCAACGAGACCTGGGTGTCCTTGTGCACCAGTCGCTGAAGGTAAGCATGCAGGTGCAGCAGGCGGTTAAGGAGGCAAATGGTATGCTGGCCTTCATAGCGAGAGGATTCGAGTACAGGAGCAAGGATGTCTTGCTGCTGTTGTACAGGGCCTTGGTGAGACCGCAACTTGGAGTATTGTGTGCAGTTTTGGTTGCCTTATCTGAGGAAGGATGTTCTTGCCATGGAGGGAGTGCAGCGAAGATTCACCAGACTGATACCTGGGATGGCAGGAATGACGTATGAAGAGAGATTGGGTCGATTAGGCTTATATTCACTAGAGTTTAGAAGAATGAGAGGGGATCTCATTGAAACTTGTAAAATTCTAACAGGACTAGACAGCCTAGATGCAGGAAGGATGTTCCCGATGGCAGGGGAGTCCAGAACCAGGGGTCACAGTCTAAGGATAAGGGGTAAGCCATTTAGGACTGAGATGAGGAGGAATTTCTTCACCCAGAGAGTGGTGAACCTGTGGAATTTGCTACCACAGAAGGCAGTTGAGGCCAACTTATTAAATATATTCAAGAAGGAGTTAGATATATTTCTTAAGGCTAAAGGGATCAAGGGATATGGGGAGAAAGCAGGGACAGGGTACTTTGGATGATCAGCCATGATCTCATTAAATGACGGAACAGGCTCAAGGGGCCGAATGGCCTACTCCTGCTCCTATCTTCTATGTTTCTATGTCCCCTTTGATCAAATTTATGTGATACAGAATGCCAAGATGGAAGTTCATGGCATTCCCCAGACAAATTTCCAGTTGTAGCCAGAGGGAGGAAGTGCTGAACAGAGCCCACCTCATCCTCACAGGAATGGGATGCATTGGGATGGGGCAGAATTCCAACTTTCAGTTCACTAAATAGTGGTTGCTCAGAAATCCTGCAGTTTTGGTGGCCACTAAACTAAATACAGGTTCTGTTTATACCTCAGTCAACTTCGTCTAGTCTATATTCTGCACATTTTATTGAGGTCACAGCCCAATCAATGTCTGGTTACAGAGCTATCATCGAGAATGCTGCAATATGGAGTAATGTGACATGGGTCTGCACCAGCAATTCCCCACACCATGAGCTATTGGCTTTCAAATCAGCTCACTGTGGCAGCTGAGTAGAAGCCAGGCACTTCCCCACGGGATGAAAAAATTATAAAACCAAAAGTTGTATTAAATAGGACCCTTTCATTCACTGTACGGAAGCTGGGATAACCCTGCCTCCCAATAGCAACCTCTTGCTTTTGCAGGACAGCAAGATAAGGAGAGGCAACAGCACTGAATCCAACATCACACAGTTGGGCAGGCTGTGAAAAGAGGGTCAGAGGCAGATGAGGACGCAAGTCCAACAAGGGTCACAACTGAGCCTCGCTTATTGTATTCCGAGTATCTCTGCTCTAGATTTAGATCAGCATTTTATCATCAATTTACTTTTCAACATTTTTTTTTTTTTAAACTTACATTGCATTTTGGGTTCATTCAGCTTCTGAATTTCTGGGGAAAGAGAAAATGTTATATTCTCAAATCAAAAAGGATTAAAAAGACAACACAAGCCTGTAATCATAGAATCATACAGCCCAGAAAAAGGCCATTCAGCCCACCGTGTCTGTGCCAGCTCTTTGAAAGAGCTAGCCAATGAATCCCACTTCTCTGCTCCTTCCCCATAGCCCTGCCAATTTCTGCTTTTCAAGTGTATATCCAATTTCCTTTTGAAAGTTATTATTCAATCTGCTTCCACCACCCTTTCAGGCTGTGCATTCCAGATCATAACAACTCGCTGCGTAAAAAAAAGTCCAATTTCCCCCCTGGATTTTTTAAAAACCAATTATCTTTAATCTGTGTCCTTTGGTTACCGACCTTTCTGCCAGTATAAACATTTTCTCCCTATCTACTCTATCAAAACCTCTCATAATTTTGAACACCTCTATTAAATCTCCCTGTAACCTTCTCTGCTCTCCTCATAACTGACCTCCCTCATCCCTGGTACCATTCTGGTAAATCTCCTCTGCACCCTTTTTAAAGCCTTGACATCCTTCCTAAAGTGTGGTGCCCAGAATTTGACAATACTCCAGCTGAAGCCTAACCAGTGATTTATAAAGGTTAACCATAATTTCCTTGCTTTTGCACTCTATGGTTTTATTTATAAAGCCAAGGGTCGGTCCCATCGGCTTTTTTAACAGCCTTATCAACTTGTCATGCCACAAACATTTGTGTATGTGAACCCCCATGCCTCTCTGTTCCTGCATCCCCTTTAAAATTGTACCATTTTATTTATAATGCCCCTCCTCATTTTTCCTTCCAAAATGCATCACTTTTTACTTCTCTGCATTAAATTTCACCTGCCATGTGTCTGCCCATTTTACCCATAATGGGAATGCTACTCAATGCTCCCAGATGATCGCATTGAAACATATAAGATTCTGAAGGGAATCGACAGGATAGATGCTAAGAGATTGTTTCCCCTGGCTGGAGAGTCTAGAACTAAGGGGGTAATTTTGCCAATAGGGGCACGTTGGAGGCGGGACTGCTGCTTGGCGGGTCGATGTCCCGCCTCCATCAATTTGTGGCCAACCCACGCTATTTTCCCTTGATTGACCTTGTTAAGCCTGCCCAGCGGGCTTAGCAGGCCAATTAAGGGAAAGCCGGTTGCAGAGAACATCAACGTATGACGTTGCATCTGTCAAAAAATTTTGACAGATGAATCGCCATCATTTAACAGCTCTGTGAAGCTGTCAAACAGTGACATTCTCTGTAGTTTGATGAGGTCTTGAATTCAAGACCTCATCAAACTTCTTCCTTTTACAGAAATGAGATGTTTGTTGCATCTGAGAATGCAACGGCCATCTCTCATCTGCAACACGGAGGTCCGAGACTCTCCGCATACACACCGACTGGGAAGAAACAAAGGCAAGTACACTTTTACTAACACTTTGCACTTACTTCAGATACTCACCTCTCCACTCTTGCACCCATCACTTACCATCACACCACACTTCTGCACACCCCCCCCGCCCCGACCCCCACAGGCCCAGTACTCGCCTCACTGACCTGGTGGGTTTCAGAGCCTTCGGGAAGCTCGCACTTGAGGGCAAAAAGGGGATAATCCTATTTTCTGCCTGTTAACTGGCAGTTAATAGGCTTTAACCCCTTCCCGCCTCCAAGGAGGCAGGACCTGGTGCAGGACAGCTACCCGCCTCCTAGGAAGATGGCATGGAGGCGGGATGGGCACCCGCCCCCAAATTCTGCCATTTTCCCGGCAGTCCCGCCTCCATACCCGCCTCCCCTAGGGGTCATAGTCTCAGGATAAGGGGTCGGCTTTTTAAGACTGAGATGAGGAGGAATTTCTTCACTCAGAGGGTTGTGAATCTTTTGAATTCTCTGCCCCAGAGGGCTGTGCATGCTCAGTCGTTGAGTATATTCAAAGCGGAGATAAATTGATTTTTGGACTCTAAAGGAATCAAGGGATGTGGGGATCGGGCAGGAAAGTGGAGTTGAGGTCGAAGATCAGCCATGATCTTATTGAATGGCGGAGCAAGCTCAAGGGGCTGTATGGCCTACTCCTGCACCTAATTATTATGTTCATCTGTTCTTATGTTATATTCATAGTTGGATAGTGGAGCATTTGCACCACTCAACCTGCAGGCAAGTTACATTGGCAATTTGAGATTGTTTTGTGCTATGGGACTGTGCCCATTTGGACCTGGCTCAACACTGCCCCATCAATAAACACTTTAAACTCTTATCACGTAAGTGCAAAGCAAATACAGGTAGACTATCCTTTATCCGAAAACCTCGGGACCAGCCGAGTTTCGGATAAAGGAGAATTTCGGATTTCGGAAGGTGGGTCGGCGGGGGTCGTGTGCACGACTTACGCTGACGCTCAGCGTAAGTCAGTCGGGGTCGGCGGGGGTCGGGGCCGGCGGGGTAGGGGGGTCGGCGGTTGTCGGGGCTGGCAGGGTCCGCGGGGGGGTCGGCGGTTGTCGGGGCCCGCGGGGGGGTCGGCGGTTGTCGGGGCTGGCGGGGCCGGCGGGGTCCGCGGGGGGGGTCGGCGGTTGTCGGGGCTGGCGGGGTCGGCGGTTGTCGGGGCCGGCGGGGTCCGCGGGGGGGTCGGCGGCTGGCGGGGTCGGCGGTTGTCGGGGTCGGCGGTTGTTGGGGTCCGCGGGGGGGGGGGGGGTCGGCGGTTGTCGGGGCTGGCGGGGGGGGTCGGCGGCTGGCGGGGTCGGCGGTTGTCGGGGCCGGCGGGGTCGTCGGCGGTTGTCGGGGCTGGCGGTTGTCGGGGCTGGCGGGGGGGGGTCGTACACACGACTTACGCTGAACGAAAAAACCTTCGGTTTTTAGAGGGTTTCGGTTTTCGGAAGTCCGGATAAAGGGTAGTCTACCTGTAGTCAAAGCCCCAATAAGCTAATTGCCAGCAAGTGGCTAATCTCAACTCATCATGGGGAAATATACAGCAGAAGCAATACACAACTCCATAAAGGATGAGAGTAGAGTGGGGGAAGAGTCACTCTGGGCCACTTCCTAATGTCTAGTTCTAGAGCAGCGTTCGCGGAGTTTGGAAGCAGGGTCACTTGTGTGCCCTCAGTATGGCATGATGTGGTATAGGGAGTCCAAAAAGGGAAGGTTAATGAGTGTAAATCTGCATTATACCTGTTTTAATTATTTTCAGTCTCTCTCCTCAAGGTGTCAACTACTGCTTGGTTCTAGTAACTAATCACCACTAGTGTGTGACCCTAGATGGGTTGTTCAACTGTGAGAGGGGAGGGGGGCGGGAAAAGGGGGGGGAGGCATCGTGCCAGAACCTGATCCTGCCTTTACCCAACGTCCACACACAGGCACTCTCTAACAGGGTTCACTGAGAAGTGATTAGAAGCAGAAACCCACTCCCTAATGCAGAGGCACTTATTGCAATTGTTGCAAACCCCAACTGCTACTACAGCTAGAGTTCCGGGAGGTTTCATCACATGACCGCTTCCTCCCAACTGTCCCATCCCTGCGCTCCCCCCCCATTGGTCACCTAACATGTCCATTCTCACGGCGCACCTCCCTCCCTCGAACGGACTAGTAATCCAGTAGGCCTGGACTAATGATCCAGAGACAAGAGTTCAAATCCCACCATGGCAGCTGGGGAAATTTTAATTCAGTTAATTAATAAATCTGGAATAAAAAGCTAGTATTAGTAATGGTGACCATGAAACTACAGCAATGTGGTTGACTCTTAACACCCTCTGAAATGGCCTAGCAAAACATTCAGTTGTATAAAGCAGCTCACCATCACCTTCTCGAGGGCAATTAGGGATGGGCAATAAATGCTGGCTTTGCCAGCGATGCCTACATCCTGTGAATGAATATTTAAAAAAACTCCTGGAGACTCTAGGACAATCTTGGCCGGTTGGCAACCCTAACCACAGGCGAGGTCGATAAGACAAGCGATGGAACCCAAGCTCCTCCCTGTTGAACTTCCCAAAGCAGCCATGGGGGGAGCAGCTGACTTAAACATTTCTTTGAAATTGGGGCTTGGTTAATAGCTATTCTTCTGTAAAGATCAGTAACAGAATTGAAACTAATTGCTGAGCAGGTGCAAGAGATATTTTCATATAAAAGGAGAATTCTGTGATATCCCTTAGGTGAGGAAAAACCTCAAAACATTCAGAGGGTGAAATCCCCACGGTCAGTATTTCAAAAAAAAAAAGTTTTGTACTGATAACTCTTTTAGTAGAATTACTCGACAAGGTAGATGCCGAGAGGCAGTTTCCCCTGGCTGGAGAGGCTAGAACTAGGGGGCATAGTCTGAGGATAAGGGTTGGCAATTTAAGACTGAGATGAGGAGATATTTCTTCACTCAGAGGGTTCTGAATCTTTTAACTTCTCTACCCCAGAGAGCTGTGGCTGCTCAGGCATTGAGTATATTCAAAGCCGAGATCAATCTATTTTTGGACTCCAGGGGAATCAAGGGATATGGGGATCGGACAGGAAAGTGGAGTTGAGGTCGATGATCAATCATGATCTTATTGAATGGTGGATAAGGCTTGAAGGGCCGAGTGGCCTACTCCTGCTCCTATTTCTTATGTTATGTAAGAATTTCACCCCAAGCAGCAAAGTCCTCAGTGAATTACAACGGTCTCCCTGGCGGATGGGATAGAATCAGTGACCGGGGTTTTTCCCTTGCTAGCCAGCATCTCGTAGTGTTTCTTTATATCAAAGGGAAGAATGAAAGTAGTGTCCACTAGATGGGGCTCTGAGCACTCATCTCAAAAAAAAATGTTGGAAAAGCAATAATGTGTTCTCCGATAATAAGCAGACAGGAAGGAGGGAGTCTCATTCTCCTTCGTTCAAGAGGCAGGTTAGACCTTAACTCATGATTTACAGTCCAAACTTGTAGTGTAAATACACCCCTTCACTGAAATTAACTAACTCACCAACAACAACAACTTGCATTTATATAGCGCCTTTAACGTTGTAAAAAATCGCAAGACGCTTCACAGAAGTTTTATGAAACAAAATTTGACACCGAGCCACATAAGGAGATACAGTATTAGGACAGATGACCAAAAGCTTATTCAAACAGGAAGATTTAAAGATTAAAAAAGGAGGAAAGAGAGCCGAAGAGGTTTAGGGAGGGAATTTCAGAGCTTAGGGCCTAGGCAGTACCAATGGTGGAGCGATTAAAATCGGGGATGCGCAAGAGGCCAGAATTGAAGGAGCGCAGATATCTCGGAGGGTTGTGGGGTTGGAGGAGATTACAGAGATAGGGAGGGGGGCGAGGCCATGGAGGGATTTGAAAACAAGGATGAGAATTTTAAAATTGAGGGGTGGTGGTGGAGTAGAGCTGGGTGTCGTCAGCATACATGTGGAACCGGACGTATTTTCAGATGATTCTTTAAAAATTCGTTCACGGGATGTGGGCATCGCTGGCAAGGCTAGCATTTATTGTCCATTTCAGAGGGCAGCTAAGAGTCAACCACATTGCTGTGGGTCTGGAGTCACATAGGCCAGACCAGGTAAGGACGGCAGAATTCCTTCCGTAAAGAACATGAGTGAACCAAATGGGTTTTTACAACAATCCGATAGTTTCATGGTCACCATTACTGATACTAGCTTTTTATTCCAGATTTATTTAATTAACTGAATTTAAGTTCCCCAGCTGCCATGGTGGGATTTGAACTCTTCTCACTGGATAATTAGTCCAAGCCACTGGATTACTACTCCAGTAACATTATCACTGTGCTACCGTTCCCGAGGGGCAGCATGTAGATGACAAATAGGAGGGAGCCAAGGATAGATCCTTGGGGGACTCCTGAGGTAGCGGTGCAGGAACAGGAACAGGAGCCATTGCGGGTGATTGTCTACGACTGGATAGATAAGAATGGAACTAGGAGAGTGCAGTCCCGCCCGGCTGGACGATGGAGGAGTACAGACTAGGGATCAAACTTGGGATCTACCTGATCTGTGTGGCTCAGTGCCACACTGGATGGTGCATTGACGCACAAGGGAACACTATCAGTGATTTTGTGATTTAAAGTGAGATTTTTTAATAAAGCAGATCTCTGGGAAAGTAGTGAGAAGAAGCCCTTTGAGGAAAGTGACTGATAATCAAATATCAGTCTGAATGAGAGCAAATAGGAAAGCGTTCTCATGTGGCTTCTAAAGAAATCCCATTAGCACCAAGAAAATGGAGAAACAGGGGTGTCACGATGGCTCGGTGGGTACATGCATTGCCATGTGTGGTACTAAAGGTCCCACAATCAGTTTCTGGTCAGTGCTGAAATTAGCTGATCGAAGGCAATGTGGTCTGTGTGCACTCTACAATTGTCCTCAATCCCAGGATAGAGAGGGAGGTGGAAATTTGACTGGTTTCCTAGTTGATTTCCCTTTTTAGTTAAAGGGGAAGCACCACCCTGGTGTCCAGTTTATAATTCCGATATTTCTAGATTATCCACTCTAAAACTGGACACACATAATCGCAGGAAGGATCAACTCTACTTTCTCACTGGGCATTCCATGATGGATCTCTTCAATGGGAGAACTGCCAAGGCATTGCAACAATCAGTCTTTCAATGTCAACTAATTAATAGCTTTGTATTGGATTATTGTAGTGATAAGTAACTGAGCTACAAAAATGTGTGAAATTAAACTGTGCACTACGATATGTTTGAGCACTGTTTCATGGGCAATTGTTTAGTTTAGAAAGTGAATACTGACAGTGGGAGGGGCAGAGGTGTTTCGAGAGGAAATCGCCGAGTGTGGAGCCTAGGTGGTTGAAAGCATACTAGTGAATGTTGGGGCGATGGTAGGGCGGCTGCACAAGTGGCCCGAGTCAGAGGAAAGAAGACTATGGGTGGAATTGTAGGGCTGGAGCAGACTACAGAGATTGGAAATGGTGAAGCAATGGAGAGATTGAAACAGGAGTATGAGAATTTTAAATTTGAGGCTTTGGTGAACTGGGAGAATGAAACATAGTCCAGGATTTTCGATAATCTGGAGTTTGTGGAGGGTGGAGGATGGTAGACTGGCCAAGAGAGCATTGGAATAGTCGAGTCTGGAGGTGACAAAGGCCTGGATGAGGTTTCAGTTACAGATGGGCTGAGGTCGGGGCGGAGATGAGCAGTGTTGTGGAGGTGGAAATAGGCAATCTTTATATGTAGATAATTTAGGGTCGGAAGCTCAATTTGGATCAAATAATATGACAGTCTTTGTTCAGCAGCTGGAGAGGAAAATGGAGTCAGTGATGAGAGTACGGAGCTTGTGGCGGGGGGGGGGGGGGGGGGGGGAGGGGAGGGGCAAATAGCTTTAGTCTTCCCAATGTTTAGCTAGAAGAAATTGTGGCTTATCCAAGACTTAATGTTGGCAAGCAGTTTGACAGCACAGAAGCAGTGGAGGAGTTGAGAGAAGTGGTAGGGAGGTTGGGCCGGATGTCCTGAATATACATGTGGAAGCTGACCCCATTTCTGCAGATGATGTCAGAGGAGAGGGTCAAAAGTGGATCTTTCGGTGACTCCTGAGGGGACGGTGCAGGGGTTAGAAGGTAAGCTATGGGTCAAAATCCTCTGGCTACGATTGGATAGGTAAGAGTAGAGCCAATCAAGGACAGGACAATGGAGGAGGATGATGTGGTTGACCGTGTCAAAGGCTGCAGAGCAGTTGAGGAGCAATAATGCATCACAGACAAAATAATTTGTGACTTTGGTTAAGACAGTTTCAGTGCTTTGGTAGGGGCAAAAACCTGTTTGGAGAGATTCAAACAATGAGTTGCAGAAAAGATCGGGACGTGCCTGGGAAAGAATGAACAACTAAACTTGGATATACATCCCAAAGCAACTCTCAGCCAATGGTACTCACTGTTGTAATGCAGAGAAATGTGACAGTCAACTTGTGCACAGCAAAGTCCCACAAACAACAATGAGATAAATGACCAGCTAATGTGATGCATTCTTTTTTTTATTCATTCACATGACATGGGCGTCACTGGCAAGGCCAGAATTTATTGCCCTAAACGGAGTGGCTTGCTAGGCCATTTCAGAGGGCAGTGAAGAGTCAACCCCACTGCTGTGTGTCTGGAATTACAGGCAAGGACGGCAGATTTCCTTCCCTAAAAGGACATTAGTGAACCAGATGGGTTTTTATTATGACAACCATTACTGACACTAGCTTTTTAAATTCCAGAATTATTAATTAACTGAATTTAAATTCCCCAGCTGCCATGGTGGGATTTGAACGCGTGTCTCCGGATTATTAGTCCAGGCCTCGGGATTGTTAATCCAGTAACATAACCACTATGCTACCAAATCCCTATTTCTGTTTTTACTGATTATGGCTGAAGGATAATTATTAGCCAGGACACTGGGGAAAGTCTCCTGCACTTCTAGTGCCATGGGATCCTTTACATCCATCCGAGGGACAGACAGGACCTTGGTTTAACATCTCATCTGAAAGACGGCACCGCTGACAGTGCAGCACTCCCTCAAACTGCATTGGAGTGTCAGCATAGATTATGTGCTCAAGTCTCTGGAGTGAGGGTTGAAACCACAACTTCTGGCTCAGAGGCAAGAATGCTACCACTGAGCCAAGGCTGATTCTTAATTAGAGCTAGAGTAGGAGATGGTGCAATAAGTCTTGATTTCAATAAGGGGGGAATGCAAACAAGGAGCAGAGTTTGTAGGGAGACGTGTTTGGAGTTCACGCGGAACAGGAGAGGAAATTTCAGAGGCGCAATGGTCATAATGACATACATGAAAATCTACAAACCTCAGAAAGCTGATAAACAGCTTTCCTCCGGTTTCCTCCCACAGTCCAAAGATGTGCGAGTTAGGTTGATTGGCTATGATAAAGTGTTAGGGGGATTAAATACGTGGGGTTATGGGGATAGGGTGGGATATGTGTTGGTGTAGGGGTTACGGGGATCGGGTGGGATATGTGTCGGTGCAGGCTCGATGGGCCGAAATGGCCTCTATCTGCACTGTGGGGTTTCTGTGAAATCATGCTACTGAAAAGCAGCCCATGGCCATTGATTAAGTTAAATAAATGTTTATTCCTTGCAATGTCTGGGTTTTAAATTAGTGTTTAGGATCACATTCCACAATTTAGGTTGCTGCTTTGTGAAAACTGAAACCTAATGGCCTCACGTACGGCATATGTAAAGTATTAGTTAGAATGGGAGTACTGTAGAAAATGAACTTGTCATATTTTCATGAAATATTCAGGTCAGTTGTATTATAGGGGGAAGAAGTGAAGTACACATAAATACAGTTTTTGCAGTGGTGAAGTTACAATTCCTGTAGCAGGAAGAGGGAGGAGAGCGCACTGATGGAGTCAAATTTATTTCTGCCCCAGGAAATATGTCTTTTCCAACATTTTACAAGTGTACTGTGATTCAGTATTAAGGAAAAGGAGACCCAGAGAGTTCCATATACCAAAGAGAGAAAGGCCCAGACAGAGCTCAGTAACTGCAAGGATAGGGAGTGTCAGAGTTCAGTGACAGCAAGGATAGGGAGTGTCAGAGTTCAGTGACAGCAAGGATAGGGAGTGTCAGAGTTCAGTGACAGCAAGGATAGGGAGTGTCAGAGTTCAGTGACAGCAAGGATAGGGAGTGTCAGAGTTCAGTGACAGCAAGGGTAGGGAGTGTCAGAGTTCAGTGACAGCAAGGATAGGGAGTGTCAGAGTTCAGTGACAGCAAGGGTAGGGAGTGTCAGAGTTCAGTGACAGCAAGGATAGGGAGTGTCAGAGTTCAGTGACTGCAAGGAGCAGCACTGGAAACTAATAGGTGTTCCTTCATGTCCCTGGCGTCTCAGGCTTGATTCCTCATGCCTGATCTATGCACCCTCATGTCCTGGAGGTCTGTGCTGTGGCTCTCATGTATCTGGAGTCAAGACTGTGTATCACTTAAGTAGATCGGAGCTCAGCGACTGCAACTAGAAGCTCAAATCTAAATTTATATTTTTTATAGATAAAATGCTGTATAAAGAATGGAAGCCCCTAGAATAGCACGATGGGTTACCACCCGACAGAATCGAATTGTTCGGCTTTGCTCATACTGGGTTACATTTATTGGAAAACTGTGTCATAGTGATGTTAATGATTCCCAGATTTAAAATTCTTGCTCGCTCAACCTGCAGCTCTCGGTATGTTACAACTGAAACTCTGCAGTAGGGCAGAACATTCCAGGCCAGGAGATATAGGAAACTTCTCAATAATAAAGAAACTAGAGTTAAAAACCCATCAACCTATTTCCCAGGAGCATCTATGCCAATTTTTCACGCTGCAGTCAAGGCTTTAAAATAAATAATTCACCAATTCCAGAGCCAATGTGGACTGAAAATGTGATCAAACTGATACTAAAATAACTTTACTGATCTACATTGAGCTTACCTTTATTGCCTGGTATTGTTATCATAAAAAAGATGTAAGATTGGAGAATGGTTTCAGTGCTGCCAGTTATTAACATTCTGTGGTCTAAACTGGGTGAGCTTCTCCAGCTCACTCATGACTGCTGAATGGAGGGCCACAGGATGCGGAGGTGAAACATAGAAAAATAGGAGGAGTAGGCCATTCGGACCTTCGAGCCTGCTCCACCATTCAATATGATCATGGCTGATCCTCTATCTCAATACCATATTCCCGCTCTCTCCCCATACCCCTTGATGCCTTTTGTGTCTAGAAATCTATCTATCTCCTTCTTAAATATATTCAGTGACTTGGCCTCCACAGCCTTCTGTGGTAGAGAATTCCAGGTTCAACCCCCTCTGAGTGAAGAAATTTCTCCTCATCTCAGTCCTAAATGTCCTACCCCGTATCCTGAGACTGTGCTGTGTTGTAAGGGGAGAGGAAATAGGGCAAGCTCACAGTTTGCACCTCAAAATGTTTTATCACTCGTACTAAAACTGAATCTAAATTTAAAATACTTTATTATAATCTATAAAGGATGTTAAAACGAACGGTGATGGAGCGGGCTAAATTCAGTGCACTGAACAATGAAATAATAAAACAATTAAATATGGCTGAATAATTATTTCTGTGCAATTGAAGTTAGTAGAAAGTAATTTAGTACCTTTTAATTCTATGCTTGCATTAGAAACATGACTCAAAACATAGAAATGATCTGAAGTCCATGGAGAGTATAATAGAGAACTAGGAGTTGTGGCAGTTCTTTTAAAAAGGGTGAGATTTTTGGGGGGAAAAAAGCGATGGAAATGTGACAAATCACATATGCTGAAAGCAGCATGTCCAGCTCTGGCTGACTCTTGCACCATGAGGCAACTGGTCACTTCTGCACTTGTGCAATCTCAGCACATGAGCAGAAACCAGACAGCAAGGCCTTGGACAAAAGCCATCTGTTGATGGTTGATTACCTACTGCAGCAGTCCTGAAGCAACAACAACAATGGCAACTTCATGTAGCATCTTCAACATAGTAAAAATACCCAAGGCGCTTCACAGGAGCGTTATCAGATAAAATTTGACACCGAGCCACATAAGGAGATATTAGAACAGGTGACTAAAATGTGATCAAAGAGGTTGGTTTTAAGGAGCTACTTAAAAAAGGAGAGAGAGAGAGAGAGAGAGAGAGAGGCAGAGAGGTTTAGGGAGGGAATTCCCGAGCTTGGAGCCTAGACAACTGAAAGCATGGCCACCAATGGTGGAGCAATGAAAATTGGGGATGCACAAGAGCCCAGAATTGGAGGAGCGCAGCGATCTCGGAGGGTTGTAGGCAACATTCCCTATAAGCTGCGCAGTCCGGGACCAGCTTTTTCAATGTCGAGTTTTGCGATGCCGCACACCCAAAAAAAAATAAGAGGGAACATTGGTTGTAGGATGGTAGGAGGCTAGAGAGATAGGGAGGGTCGAGGCCATGGAGGGATTTGAACACAAGGATGGGAATTTTAAAATTGAGGTGTTACCAGACCAGGAACACTGAACAAAGTCTAACCACCCTCATTAGGAAACGTGTTCTTGCTAAATTGTCACATAATCCCAGTTGTTACAAAGGGACTTATCAGTGCCTCTTGAGTATTATCACACTTTTATACTTCCTGACAGCCTGCAGCTAACATCTTAATTAGCCTTTTGACTTTAAGCAGGTCCAGGTAATTTCTAGTCCCCCAGTATCAGTCTCGCAAGTGGTCAGCTCATGCACTACGATGCCGAAACAACCACAAATATTACAGTAAAAACGTTTCTTGTATGATAGGAATAGTTTTATTATTGGACTACTGACCCCAACTGCTCAATCGTTAAAGGCGCTGATCAATGTGAAACAGAGTCATATAGTTCTGGAAGTCCCAAGTTTAATCCCAGAGTTAGCTAAACCCAGCTGGGATGTATGAGTCAGCACCCTTGGGCTAGGGAAGGTCCTGCTTCTGATGGCTGTCCAGTTAACTCTGCTAGAAAGGGCCTGTGTGGATGTTGAGGGAGGACATGATTGTCTCAGCTGTGACACTCACTGGCTAGGCTCGCACGAGAACTGGTCACTAGGACAAGGTATTGGATGAAAGCTTGTGTGGAACCTCACCCAGCAGGAATCAGTGCCGTCAGAAAACGATGGGAGAAAATTGGAAAATAATACTACAAATGATGTGTCTGAACACAGCACTGAAAGATATGGATGGTCAATCATACTTAACATCTGACAGTGCAGTTTGACAACTAGACAGAGGAAAAAAATTATACCATTGTCATTGAGGTACTCTGCTTCCGGTTCTGATACTACAGGAATCTTTGAGCTCCGTTTCTCTTCCTTAACTGTGAAGAAAGATTTGGAATGCAATCACTCAGTGCAGGAGCCATACCTTTCATCAGGAATGATACAACCACAAGGGGAACAAATAAATATAAAAACATAGTAGATTGAGTAAAGTCCCTTTATCAGACCAAATAAAGGCAAATGGGATAACCCTTTAATATGATGGATTTTCATGTTGCATTTTTTGCTTACAGTGCAGTCTTCTCTGTACTGGAGACACTAAACTCAAATTTAGTGATCATCTCCACTCTGTCCACAAGCCTGACCACTCTGGCTCACTACTTCAACTCTCCTTCCCATTCTCACTCCACCCTTTCCATCTTTGACCTTCTATTTAATTCCAACCAACCTCAACACAAGCAGCATCTCATCTTTCTCCTACATACATTGCCTTTAATAACTTCAAACCTTATCTAGATCTCCCACATTTTCCTGCCGGTTTCACCTATTCACATTCCACTTTGATCCCTTCCATTTTGGAGCATTTTACTTCCCTTGTCATTCTAATACCTTTTTGACAGCCTGACTGAGTGATCTTCGTATGTCATCCAGCACTTTTCCCATCCTTCTAGTTTTTATAATCTGTTCACAGGCTGTTAAACCCTTTAGTTGTTTCTTTGAAGTAGGAGTCAGCATTTCTGTACTCTTATTCTTTATCTGCTACTGTTCTTTTCTGTCTCCCATCTATGCTTTGGTCAGTCCAACCACCTTCCCTGCTCATTTCTGTCAGTCCTCTATAGAGGATGCTCTTCTTTTCCTTAATCAGTTCTGAGGAAAGGTTTCCACCCAAAAACATTCATAAGAACATAAGAAATAGGAGGAGGAGTGGGCCATTTTGCCCTTTGAGCCTGCTCCGCCATTCAATAAGATCATGGCTGATCTTCTACCTCATCTCCACTTTCCTGCACTATCCCCATATCCCTTGATTCCCTTAATATTCAAAAATCTATCAATCTCTGTCTTGAATATACTCAACGACTGAGCCTTCACAACCCTCTGAGGTAGAGAATTCCAAAGATTCACCACCCTGAGTGAAGAAATTTCTCCTCATCAGTCCTAAATGGCCAACCCCTTATTCTGAGACTGTGACCCCTGGTTCTAGACTCCCCAGCCAGGGGAAACATCCTCCCTGCATCTTCCCTGTCAAACCCTGTAAGAATTTTGTATGTTTTGATGAGATCACCTCTCATTCTTCTAAACTCTAGAGAATATAGGCCTAGTCTACTCAATCTCTCCCCATAGGACAATCCCCCCATCCCAGGAACCAGACTGGTAAACCTTCATTGCACTCCCTCTATGGCAAGTATATCCTTCCTTAGGTAAGGAGACCAAAACTGTACACAATACTCCAGATGTGGTCTCACCAGGGCCCTATATAATTGCAGTAAGACACCTTTACTCTTATACTCAAATCCTCTTGTAATAAAGGCCAACATACCATTTCCTTTCCATTCACCTGCCTTTCATCTTTCGGTTGCTGACAGACCCACGGTGCACTTCCATCGCTTTCTGTTTTTGTTTCAGCTTTCTAGCATTCACTAATATTATGACACAGATCCTGAAACTAAGTTTTCCCAATTGATAGTCCCGATGGGGAAACCTCACCAACCCACCAATGTCACCGTATCCCTCAATCCCATCTCACTCCAAATTTTCTTTTGAACTCTCAATACTGCCTGCTTCATAGTATTTACCCGGTAACCTATTCCAAAGATGTATCCTTTAGGGGCAACTTTCCCACCACTTCCCTTCCCACTCACAACCTAACCTTATGTTTCTTGCTATATTTGACCCTTCCCACGGTGAACCTTCCCTGCATCAATTTTGCTAATTCCTTCATAATCTTGAAAGCTTCAATGAGGTCACCTCAAAGACCCCAACAAAAACTCACCCAACATCTTTCTTTTTTCACAACTTCAGATTCCCGATAATTGGAACCATCTTGTAAGCTCTCGTCTGTAGCTTCTCGAAGGCAACAATGAACCTGGCCCCATTAACATAAAGTCACTGCACAACTTACCTGGTTGGGTTGATGTCCTGGTTGGTGATTGTGTGGGTGCCTGTTGCTTCTGATGGACCATTTCTCCACTCTCAGCATCTTTCTGCACAAAACCTAAAAAATAAGAGTCATGGATATTAACACAAAGTGACTTTGATGGGCGTTTTATGTAAGGTTGATGCAGTGATGTTATCAAGCTGTGTATCTCCTCTCCGAGTCAAATGTAGGAAATTTAGAAAAAAAATTTGGGGAAGGTGGATCATTTTAATCTAACTTGCCTGGCAGAAATTGACAGGATTGGATTGTCCACCCGTTTTACATGAAGTCAGTCGTATGTAAAACGGGCGGAAGATCCGATCACGTCAGTTTCCCCGTCAGGCGAGCGAGATTAAAATTACCCCCTTGGTCTTTTCAGTCTTGAAGGTAGGTGACAGAGGGGATATAAAAGATAGTAAAATGCTAGATAAAAAAAAAGTGAATCCTGTGCACTACGTCAAACTAAGATGGGACTGTTAGATTAGGTGCGTAGGGGCAAAATGGTGACAAGCAAATTTAAGAAAGAATCTGCATTTATATAGTATCTCATAACATCCTCAGCACATCCAAATGTGTTTCACAACTACTAAATATTTTTGAAGTGCAGCCACTGTTATATAGGCAAAATGGCAGCAAATGTACACACAGCAAGTCACACAAACAGTAACCGAGATGAATGACCATTTAATCTGTTCTTTAGTGGTGCTGGCTGAGGGATGAATGTTAACAGGACACCAGGAGAACTCCCTGCTCTTCTTCAAATACATCCACTTGAGCAGGTGGACAAGATCTTGGATTAACAGTCGAATATTCCAAGCTCCATGGTTTGGAACGGTCGTCTGAATGCGCAAAAAGATGGTACCTGACATCCCCTCAGTACTGCACTGGATTGTCAGCTTAGCTCAAGTGCTGTGGGAAAGCGCATTGGTTTGTGCTATTATGCTGAGACACGTTGTACTGATTGAGCTAACTGAGTCCGCTCACAAATATCGCTCTGTGTTTACATGCTGTGAAATAAAGCCGCTTAACAACGTGTACCTGACCTCATCTCACCAAGTGTTTGCTTGGTCTGTCTTCAAAGAGATTGAGGAAACAAACATGCAAACACCACAAATATCCAGATTGGATCATAAGGGCATACTGTTGTACACCCCTGGATTACACGATCATATAGTTAGATATTGGGTAGTACAGGTATGCCCCTCACCATATAATGCTCAGACTGCTTACATGATTGATTAGAATCAGTGTACCCAAGAGATTATCTATGGCAAGACCCTAAACTTGTGACAAGAGTCTATACTTTGTGTATAATGAGGGAATACTTTGAACAAAAAGAATTCTCCCAGACTTTCCTTCCCCAGTAAGTCATTGTTGAAGCCTTAAAGATTCACTGAAATTATCTGTTTTATGCAAAATAACCAATAAACTATGAACAATGAAAGAATAAACATACTCAGATTGATTTCATAGTCCATTGATCTTTCTAAAGGCTTCAAAACTCCATTGGTGTGTTGAACAAAGTAGTCGATCACCTCCTGCATACTGTTGCATAAGACCTGGAAAATATCAGAGATTTTTCTTTTAAAAAGGCTTTCATCTGACTTGGTCAGTGGGCAAAGCAGGGATTGGTATTTAAGAGTGCATTTACCCTACACTGCAACTGTACCATTGTTGTGAAGGGGTTTCACAGTTATATCGCAAGTTAAATCAGGGAGGCCCCAAGCTAATACAGGAGAAAAACAGAGTGCAACTCCCTGGAGGAGTGAGTTTCATTCTTATTTTGCTCTGGAATCAGATTGGGTCTTAACGCCAGATTTCCACGACACAATTTTAGCATTAGGGCAATGCTGAAATCATTTCACACCAACATTAAACATAGTGTGAATGCTGCCTAAAATTCATGTGCTGTTGGGGCTGAAGACTGAGGCGTTATCTGTGATTAAGGGTTGAATGGTAGAGATGTGAGGATGTATTTTTGCTTGGTTATCAAGATATGGATCTCTGCCGAGAAGGTTGGGAATGGTGTCAAGCCCATGGTGTACAAAGGAGCACACCCAATAGAACAAACAGAGTTTCAAACTCCATGCTTTATGTTGGAGTGAAGGATCAACATTGGGTTAGAATTGGTCAAAAACACAGTAGTGAACATGTCAAGGTCATGTACAACAAAAGAAAGTGACGTAATAAAACTCACTATGCACTTGGTTTGAGCATAAAGCAAGGCTTTAATCAACTTGTTTCAGAACATGGAGGTCTAGTTGTACTTCACTAGCTCCTTGTCTTACAAAATGTCCCTGGTAAGCTGGGGCCAACGCCCGAGTATTTATACTCCTTGGACGGCGCCACCAGCTGGCCGTCCTGCGTTATTTCATAAGTAGTTTCTTGATGGAGATTTATAACATTCTTCCTGCCTAAAAGATTTGGAAGTCCGATGACTTCCTCTTAACGGATTAGGCAGACCACGAATAACCGCAGTCTTTTAGATTTTTGTTTATGGCCAGAAGGCATGTCTCCCCGGATCGTGTCTTGGTCCCTGGGCCGCTTGATCCGTACTTGTGGATCAACAGGGCCCGTGTTGCTCTGATCGACCCGAGGGAGGCTGGGGAGAGCGTGACTCCGGGTGCGGGTCCCCACAGGCGCAGAACTGGCTTCGTCCCGTTGGTTAGCCAGAGATTGACTGGCGTCCTGGCCCGGGGTGGCCATCCCACGGGGAGCACTCGGCTCCCCAAGCGGATCCGGCGGGGCAGCCGGCAGATCCCTCGATGTCCTGGGTAGGGCGTCATCCTCGGGGGAGCGCAGAGTGTCGGACTTATCCCCGCGGGTCCCTCCATCAGTTGGGTCCGCGGAACCGGCCGGACAGGGAACCAGGTCCCGGAGTGAAACGGTGGACTCCCGGCCATCCGGGTACCGCACGTGTGCATACGTGGGGTTGACGTCCTAAGTTCTACCTCGTCGACTAGAGGATCAGTTTGAGATGATCGGACGAATCTTCGGAGCAGCACGGGGCCAGGAGCTGTCAACCATGACGGTAGAGGCGTCCCATGGGTGGAGCGATGCTGGAAGCTGAAGAATCGCTCGTGAGGTGTGACATTGGTAGAAGTAGAAAGGAGAGACCTGATGGAATGCAACGCATCACGGAGCATAGTTTCCCACTGCTGGTCTGGTAGATTGCGTGACCTCAGCGCAAGACGAACAGCGTTCCAAATGATAGCGTTGTAGCTCTCAACCTGTCCGTTACCAATGGCATGGTACGATGTCGTTTTACTTGTGGCGATTCCCCGTTGGGAGAGCTAACTTTTGAGTTCGCTTGACATGAAGGAGGGACCCCAATCAGAGTGGATGAAATTGGCCGTACCGCAAAGGGAAAAGACTTGATCAAGGCATTTGATCACTGTGGAAGCAACCATATTGGGACAGGGGAAAGCGTGAATATTCGTCCACCAGCCAGTAAGTAGGTGTTCCGCGTTGAGGAAGGCAATGGCCATTTAAAGTCAATGCCAAGTCGCTGCATAGGCTGCATAGTGTGTATGAGCGAGCCATCCGATGGACGGAAGAATTGCGGTTTTAACTCCGCACAAATTTTACACGACGAGCACGTTCTTTTCACATCTTCCGTAGAAAATGGGAGATTTTTAGATCACACAGTGCAACATACAGGTAACGCCAGGATGGCATAAGTCAGTATGAAGATCCGCCAGAGTCGAAGTTGACATAGAAGAGCAGAATGCCCGCGTGAGGGTATCCAGGGCCACATTCTCTTTGCCGGGTCGATAATGTATGGTGCATCCAAAGGTAGCCAATTCCATCCTCCAGAGTTGTATTTTGTTATTCTTGATCTTAGTGCGTTTCCGGTTATCCAGCATAAAGGCCACGGAGCGCTGATCGATTATAAGTGTAAAATGGCGACGAGTGAGGAAATTACTCCATTTATATACCGCTTCGATGATGGCCGTAGCCTCCTTCTCGACAGGAGGATAATAGAGCTCGCTACCCTGCAAAGTTCTGGACAGAAATGCAACGGGTCGACCACCTTGATTCAAGGTAGCAGAGATCGCCACATCCGATGCATCGCACTCGACCACGAAAGGAAGATTTTCATCAATGGAACGAAGCGTGGCTTTTTCCAGTTGTCGCTTGAGGAGGTTGAAAGCTGAAATAGCCGTTGCCTCCAATGGAAATGCCTTTGTGTGAAGCAGGGGCTGGATCTTGTCGGAGAAGTGGGGTATCCATTTCACATAATAGGCAAACATGCCGAGTGCCCGACGAAGAGAGCTGAGATTCGTAGGAAGAGGGAGCTCCTGAAGCGGACGAAGTCGCTCCAGATCCGGTTTGATGACACCGTTGCCCACCCAGTAGCCAAGGATGTTGACTGATGGTACTGATTTCACAGATTTGGACTCATTAAAGGTTAAGTTGCGACGATGGAGAACGTCAAGAAATTTCTGGATTTTGGCATCATGCTCCTTCTGGTCATGACCAGCAACGGTGGTATTATCCAGATATGGAAAAGTGTCTGTTAAGTTCTCCTGTTTGACTAGGCTATCCATTGCCCATTGAAAGACCGCCACCACATTGGTGACCCCAAATGGAAGGCAACAAAACTGGTAAAGCCGACCATTGGCCTCAAAGGCTGTATGCTTTTTGTCAGAGTCCTTTAACGGTACTTGATGATATGCGCTCTTTAAATCAAAAGTTGAAAATACCTTGTAGTTGGCAAGGTTATTGACCATGTCATCGATGCGTGGTAGTGGGTAGGCATCCAGTTTGGTATACTGGTTAATAGTTTGCGAGTAATCAATGCAAAGATGTTTCTTGTGTTGCTTCAGAGGATTTTTAACAATGACGACTTGAGCCCGCCAGGAAGATGAACATGGCTCAATGATACCGTCAGCTAGAAGGTGAGAGATTTCTGCCTCGATAAAGGCTCGATCAGCTTGGCTGAAACGTCGTGATTTAGTGACTATGGGCTTACATCGGGGGGGAAAGATTGGCAAACAAGGAGGGCTCGTCGAGCGAAGCCGCCGAAAGCGCACAAAACGGTACTTTGGAAATAGTAAGCTCTGGCTTTGACCCTCCAAACTCGAAAGTGAGTCTTTTGTGTTGTTTCTGGAAATGCTGTCCCAGAAGCACATCACTGCATAGGTTTTTGAGCACCCCGAGCCGGGTGGAGAAATAAGTGTGGCCATTGAGGATAAGGTCGACAAGACAAAAGCCGGAAGAATTGGTGGTCAGTGTCGTCAGAGCCATTGCAATTTCCCTGTCTGAGGGGTAAATACGCAGTTTTAACTTACTGACAGCCCGCTCACTAATGAAGCTGTCAGAGCTGCATGAGTCGATTAGTGCACTCAAAATGTGTCCATTTACCAAAACCTTTGTGGCTGCATGGGACAGACTTTGGGGAAAAACAGCAGTGATGGGAGGAGGGGCAGTTTTACCCTTGACAGCTGTAACCTTAGTAGTGGTTCTTGGGGGAGGAGCAGTTTTATAGATAGTTGCTGCAAAACTAACAGGAGCTCTCGACCGGTATACCTTAGAAAAGTGGCCTTTCTTACTAACAGTGGCTCTTGACTGGCATACCTTAGAAAAGTGACCTTGCTGCAATGATTGCAGGTTGCGTTACAAGCAGGACAATATTTCCTATAAATAGAATGCACCTCCACAGAAGAAACACTTCCTTCCGGATTGCCAAGATGCCGCTAGGGCGGGGTCATCATCAGTGTAGGTTTCTAGGGTAGGGTTGCCATCAGCCAGGTTGGAGTCGTCATCCGGGAGGGCTTCTGCCCAAGGCCTATCGAAGGAGTCACTAAAAGTAATAGCAGCAGCCCGTGCAGGTGGTGAAAAGATAGGCATCTGCATTCCTCTTTGCGAAGTCCAGAGAACATGCCTGGTCACAGGCAGCCTGTAACTTGAGGGTTTTATTCTCCAACAGACACTGACGTATGAAGGGAGACACAATCCCATTAATAAAGGAATCATGAATTAACTCCTCCTGGTATTGCTCAGCTGTAACAGCTTTAAGATTACAATCCTTGCTGAGCCTGTGAAGTTTCTGAAGGAATTAGTCAAGTGATTCCCTGGGTTGTTGTCGAGTTGTGGCCAGTAGATGCCGAGCAAAAATTTCATTTGGGGACTTGACATATAGCTGCTGTAGTATTTGAATAGCAGCGTCAGAGTCTACACAGTCTTCGATATAATCAAACACATGAGGGAATACATAATTCGCAAGTATCTCTAATTTATCAGGAACATTTTCACCACACATCCTGAGGAAGTTGCTGAAAGTATGATACCAGTGTTTCCATACCTTAGCAGCTGTGAATTCGGGTCCAGGTCGAGACGGGCGGGGCTGAGTAGTTTCTCCATGATGGATCGATTACTTGTCTGTGTTCCCTTCTACGGTTCGAGTCGTAGCTGGCTGTCCCCAAAATCACCCAAAGCATGGAGTCGATACCAAGTTGATTAAATTGACGTAATAAAACTCACTACTCACTTGGTTTGAGCATAAAGCAAGGCTTTAATCAACTTGTTTCAGAACATGGAGGTCTAGTTGTATTTCACCAGCTCCTTGTCTTACAAAATGTCCCTGGAAAGCTGGGGCCCACGCCCGAGTATTTATACTCCTTGGACGGCACCACCAGCTGGCCGTCCAGCATTATTTCATAAGTAGTTACTTGATGCTGAGATTTATAACAGAAAGTTCTTGAAGTTATTTTAGCACAGATTTCTGAACTGTAGATGCTGATTCATCCTGGGGTGTAGTTCCACACATTATTCTCCTCCAACATCTCAGTGAATTGCTTACTCATAAAGTGTGATCCTACACACTTAAGTGTTAGCAGGGTGTTCAACCAAGGGCTGCATCATCACCAAGCCTACTTTCTCCTCCCCTGACATGCACACAATCAAACTTTCCAACACTGTTCACTGGATAGCAATTTTGGTATGGGAGCGCTGGCTGATTTTTTCCGCTCCCAAGCTCAGGGGCTTCGAAACCAATTGTAGCATCGCTACTGCCACCCTCGCTCAGACCTGCGAACTCAGCATCAGCCAGGGATCGAACCCGGGCACCTTCCTGCTCTGTATGGTTCAGAACCACATTGGGAGGTACATCTGCCATGAGCCATTCGGACTCAAAATGATTTTATAAAAAAAGTAATTATTCAGCAGCTTACTTACTCCACTGTCAACTTCAATAATGTACCCATTGTCTGCACAGCGTATTCGGTAGTGCTTCACAAGTGCAGTGCTGAAATGTAAAACACAATTTTACTATAACCGCATTTCTAACATTCTCAAACCATTGTCCTGTGCCCTCATCACACCGCTTCCTACTCTAACTCTCATTTACTCAGGACCTGAAAACTGTGCGACTCCTTAACTCCCTTAGTCTTCCCTTCCTTCTACAATCGACGGGCTTAAAAAACCCAAGCTTGGTTTGGATACCTCATCATTTGTATTCACCTTTGCTGGGTGCCCTGCACTAAGGGCTTTGGCCCTTCGCCTAGGTTTCTCCAAAAAGCACAACTTTACTGTGTTTTGCTTCCATGGGATTATGCTGTCTGCCTAACCCTTTGAGGTTTAAAATGCTGCTCTTGTAATTTGTTGCGAGTTTAACTCTTATTTGAACAAATGCTTTGTGTACTTAAAGATTGCAACCTAACCCTTACCCTGCTTAATGATGGCAGCAGAAGTGTGGTCTAATATGAACCCCAGCACATCTGACTTAAATTTGAAAATGTGACCATGATGTTTTCCACCCATCTCTCCTCTAGAAGGACCATCTTCAAACATCCATCAACTTGGGTTGCTAACTCCTGGAATGATGTAATTCTAGAGCTGAATGGTGGTGAAGCTAGAAAACTGGTAGGATAATGGGAATTTTCAAGAAAGTTTGAAACTTAGTTGTCCCAGATGGTAATGGTGTTGTAATAAGGCTGCATCAACATCCCAAAAACAATATTAACTGGTCACTCTCTTGTTGCAGTTTGTGGGGCATTGCTGTGCACAAAATGGCTGCTGCATTCACCCACAAAACGTAGACTGCACTTCAAAAGTGATCCATTGGTTGTCAACATCTATTGGTTGCAAAGTGTTTTGGGATGTCCTGAGGATGCAATAAGGCACTATTATAAATTCAAGTTATTTCTCTTACTTTTTGAACATTTGCCGTGTTGTAATTGATATATTCTTGTGATCACTGCCTGGTCTCATTAACAAGTTTCCATAATCCATGTTCCTCTCCAACATGAGCTCAGCCTCAACTCGTGAGATCTTATAGTAGCATCTGGAACAAAGCAAGATAAAAGCAGTTAAAACAGAGCAGTATTCAACTAAACAGAAATCTGTACATGCACAAGGCCCGAGGTAGAATATAAATGTTTAACGCCTTCGTATCAAATTCCTTTATCTGCTCTTTTAATGGAGGTGTTGACCCCTTCAAAATAAATAGGTAAACCCTTCTATTTGGGTTCCGCCAGGGCCACTCAGCTCCTGACCTCATTACAGCCTTGGTCCAAACATGGACAAAAGAGCTGAACTCAAGAGGTGAGGTGAGAGTGACTGCCCTTGACATCAAGGCAGCATTTGATCGAGTGTGGCATCAAGGAGCCCTAGCAAAACTGAAGTCAATGGGAATCAAGGGGAAAACTCTCCATTGGTTGGAATCATACCTAGCACAAAGGAAGTTGGCTGTGGTTGTTGGAGGTCATTCATCTCAATCACATGACATCACTGCAGGAGTTCCTCAGGGCAGTGTCCTAGGCCCAACCATCTTCAGCTGTTTCATCAATGACCTTCCCTCCATCATAAGGTCAGAAGTGGGGATGTTCGCTGATGATTGCACACTGTTCAGCACCATTCCCGACTCATCAGATACTGACGCAGTCCGTGTCCATATGCAGCAAGACCTGGACAACATTCAGACTTGGGCTGACAAGTGGCAAGTAACATTCGCACCACACAAGTGCCAGGCAATGACCATCTCCAACAAGCGAGACTCTAACCATCTCCCTTGACATTAAATGGCATTACCATCACTGAATCCCCCACTATCAACATCCTGGGGGTTACCATTGATCAGAAACTGAACTGGACCAGCCATATAAATACTGTGGCTACAAGAGCAGGCCAGAGGCTGGGTATTCTGCAGCGAGTGTCTCACCTCCTGACTCCCCAAAGCCTTTCCACCATCTACAAGGCACAAGTCAGGAGTGTGATGGAATACTCTCCACTTGCCTGGATGAGTGCAGCTCCAACAACACTCAAGAAGCTCGACACCATTCAGGATAAAGCAGCCCGCTGGATTGGCACTCCATCCACCACCTCCAACATTCACTCCCTCCACCACCGGCGCACTGTGGCTGCAGTGTGTACCATCTACAAGATGCACTGCAGCAACTCGCCAAAGCTCCTTCAACAGCACCTTCCAATCCCGCGATCTCTACCACTTAGAAGGACAAGGGCAGCAGACGCATGGGAACATCACCACCTACAAGTTCCCCTCGAAGCCACACACCATCCTGACTTGGACCTGTATCGCCGTTCCTTCACTGTCGCTGGGCCAAAATCCTGGAACTCCCTTCCTAACAGCATTGTGGGTGTACCTACACCATATGGACTGCAGCGGTTCAAGAAGGCAGCTCACCACCATCTTCTCAAGGGCAATTAGGGATGGGCACTAAATGCAGGCCTAGCCAGCGACGCCCACATCCCATCAATGAATTAAAAAACAAATTAAAATAGCAGTCAGGAGAATTACATACAAATATTCATAGGATCATATTGCACAGTGTAATTTCAGGCTCTAGGATCAGATAATTGGTGTTATCAGGGCCCCCCCAATGATTCTGAAGTAACGTCTCCATCTGTAAGCCATACAGACATTTTAGCCGTGATTTTGCTCATCTTGGCGGGTCCGGGGCGGGCGACGACTGTGGCGATTCCAGACCCTACTGCTGGCTCCATCCCGCTGTCTAAAATGATTTTCCCTTGATAGGGCTCGTTAAGCCCGCCTAGTGCGATTCCCGGACCAAGTAGAGGAAGGGGGTCTGATGACATCATTTCATGACTCGTCATCAGCCGGTTTCCTTAAAGGGACCATGGCCAACTTTATTTGACATTTGTGCTGTCAGTCTTCTACAACATTGAAGTGCTACAAACACTGACAAGCACTGCACAGAGGTGCAGGGCTGCACCCAAGTTCTCCGATGACTCCCTCTATATGCTTATGGAGGGAGTCAGAGCACGCAGGGAGGTCCTCTTCCCTTCCAATGGGTAGAAGAGACCACCCCAGGACACCAACACAGCCGGGTTGCACATTGCAGAGGAGGGCACAAGCAGGGATGTGGTCAGGAGGACCTGGGTGCAGTGGCGCAAATGTTTCAATGATCTCATTAGGTCACGAAATGTTAGTGCAAAGCCACACTCAACCTCATCCTGCTGTGCCTCTCATCACATCCCCATCACGCTGCCTTCCCTACCCTACTCCTGCACATCCTTACTCACACCAACTTGCCTTGCACTTCCACCCATTCCTCTCTATCTACATTATCACTTCCCCATCTCACTAGCCACCCCTCACACCCACCCTCATCCTAGTGCAATCATACCAACTAACAACACACAAGGATAGCCACTTGGGTGTTTTATCCAATGTTCATGTAGAGTTTCTGTGCTGTCAAACATTGAAACCTTTATTTTGAACACTTTGCATTCTTGCACAGATTTGTGTACACCTTTGGAAGTGAATGGTGAGACATAACGGTAGCCCCCGCAATGGTGATGAGTGTTAGAGGAATGGCTTGGATATTGTAGGGATGCTTTATGGCATTGGTGTGGGGTGGTGCCAACCTGGCACATCATGTAGCAGCCAGGGTGTACAGCAGCGAGTGAAGTAAATCTGGCCATGGTGAGGCCATCCCTGGCCTCTCGGGAATCAATGTAGTCAGGTGCTGAAGCCCTGTGTCCTGTGCAGCATCAGGTAATTGCGGAGAAGGTTAGTGTTGTTGTTGGTGCTGCTGGTGTGCCTGGTGCTGCTGATGTTGGGGTTAATCGTGGTCAGATTTTGAGGACCAAGGTGAGACAGTATAAAGCCCACCCATGTTGATGGAATAGATGGCAGCTGAAGTGGAGATCTGTCAATGGTGAGAGTTCTTCCGATGAGGTGAGAGTGGTTGGAGAGTGGAAAGTGGAAAGCCTGCAGAATCTGTGCTGGAAATGGACTGAGAAACAGCTTCTGCCTGAGGAAAGTGATGATTTGTAAGGTGGGAGCTTTTACTGTACATTTGAAGCTATCAAGTAATCAGCTGGAGCAATGGCCACTGAACTCCCACCTCAGCGTGACGACCGTGGTCCCCGAACAGCATGGTTCCTTTTACCATGAAGTTAAAGTGAAAAGGTAAGTTAAAAAAGCCTATTAAGCATCTGTCAACCAGATGCTAATGAAACTAATTGGGTCACCCGCCGCAGTCTGGCGGGTCTGCTTAGCGCTGACAGACCTGACATTGGGAAAGGCGTCTGGCAGTGGGTTCCCGAACCGGTCAAAAAAAAAAACACTGCCCCACCCGATCCGCCACCAATCCCGCCCGCTGACCCCCCGGAAATTCCGGCCAGAATGTCCCAAGTTCTTCCCTGGTTTATGCTGATTAGGTGATCAAACTAGGGTGGCAGTTGGGCACCATAGTTGGGATAGGGAGGACAAAATTCATCCAGTGCTCCCCAATCTTATCACTATCTTTTGACTTCTACTGAAAACTATAGAGGTCAGGAGAGGATAAGATCGGACTGGAATTTGATGCTCCCCCTACAACAGAATAGCTTGTCTAGGTACACAAATGATGAATGGCCAATTGGGTGATGTACCAGAGAGTGACTAGCACCGATGGAACCATAGGGCAGTAAGGAGTCAACACCTTCAGCAGAAGAGGGTGAAGAAAATAAAAATATGAGGGAATGGACATGCAGAACCTCAGAAGAAAATCATCCCCCCCTTTGCCACCCTCCTCTTCGCCAAGCCCCCTTTCCTCCCATATCTTAGCAAAACACCTGGGAAGGCTGTTTTCCACATCATCGTAATTGTCTTGGACAAGCTCTGGGACCATTGATGGTGGTGGAGGTGTTGATTTTCTGTTTTGTTTCATCTCTTCCTCTAGTACCTCCTTCAGTCTTTCAATCTGTCCTGGGAGGAGAGCCAGGTTGGGAATCTCCAGCTACAGAAAGAAAATGTGTAACATAGTACTTAGAGCAAAACAACTTTCTCAGCTCCATGCCACTATTATATATATTGCATTTCCTTACTTATAGTCTTGCAGCAATTTAGAAATTCACTATTAGTGGTGTGTGGGGTGGCACTCTCCTGTGGCATTGCTCACAGGTAGTCTGGGAACTGGAGAAATTGTTGTGCTATTTAGCTCCAAATTGGCCCGTCACTTTAAGGCCACTGCTCAAGCACTCCCTTTAGGAATCCAGATAATTGTACCCGCTTGTAAATTGCTGAGGTCAATTAGAAGTCAGTAAATTGATCATCTTTTTAAAAAAGATTGATTTGCATCTGTTATAAAATATGTGACATTTGAAAGGTGACAGACTAGGCACAAGGTATATGCAAAAGAGGGAGGGAGAGGGATAGCTCCCTCTTGTTCTGGCCGAACAAGTCCATCCCATTTTGTTTGCTCTGAATCCCATCTACGCACCTCATATTCATTGCCAATGAATCCCAAAACAGGCCAGCCAAAAAGTACATTTGCAGTGGGCAACAGACCATCAAAAGCAGTTCAGAGTCTAATCAATGACCTACGCAACCTTCAGTGTCCAGGTTTTGGTTAAGTCTCAAGTTACTGCATCTGGTTGGAGGTGAATGTTAGAACATTCCACTACTCATCCAGGGTATAACCAAAGCAGATAGTGAAGTGACAATAAGAGCTGGCTTACTTTTGCGACTGTGTAAATAAAGCCTTTCCATTGCTCCCGGGTCTCTGGACTATCTGCCTGTGGAGAAAGAAACACAATTAAAAAAAGTTTAGGTCATTTGTATTTTTGGGGAGTTGAGTTTTTTTTTGTATTTCTCCATCTAGAAAAAGGTCATGGAGAGCTATCCCAACATTCATAGTAGTTGGACCCCTCTATGACAACTAAAGGGTTTGTACATTTAATAGAGGACTTTCACTATGACTAGGACTTCCGAGAGTGCTTCCCTTCTTACATTGTCCTTGTGATATCCGAGTGGTAAGGTCCGAAACTGAGAGAAGCGAGTTCTTAGGCAGAAAACCCAACTGTTTAATTATACGGTGTAGCAGAGAAACATCTCTTGCAGGCTGCAAGCAAAACACAGTATTTCTAACTGCACGATGCAAGATGGAGGATTCACCTCTGAGTCATACCCATAATGCAATGACATTACCTTAATAACTGGTGCACCAGGACATTGACTACATGACCCATTACCTTAAACACTGGTGAATGTGATAACTTAATCTTTGGCTCCATCTGGTGGATAACTTAAACATTACATCCCAGATTACTATAGTCCTACTTTTCTCTCGTGAGAGAAAGATAACACACTCAGACAGGAAGGCTGTGAAGAGAGAACAAGAAATATAGAAGGGAGACAGATGGATTTGCATTTGTATAGCACCTTATTACATCTCTCAGAAATGTCAAAACAAACAACTGAAATTATTCTTCATTTTGACATTTTAACAATAATGAGTCTGTCATTATTTAGACAAACACAGCAGCCATTTTGCACACAGCAAAATCTCACCAACAGCAATGAGACAAATGAACAGTTGACCTTTTTTTTTTTTTTGCCAGTGTTGGTTGATGGCCAACACAGCAGAAGAACTCCATGCTCCTCTTCAAATAGTGTCATAGACCTCCTAACATCCACCTAAGCCACCCAGAACAGGCAAATGGGGCCTCAGTTTAACATCTCATCCAAAAGGACAGAAAAGAGAAAGACAGGGAAGAGAGGAGAGAAAAAAAAACATGAATGCTATTTGGCTGTTCCCTATTGCCTATGTGACAGGCAGCTTGCTGCTTGAAGCCATATTTATGTTTTTGGTCTGACTGGATGTCCCAGGTGTAAAATTCACACCTAGAATTTGTCAAATGTTGACAGATCTGCCAAGGGTGATGCACTGTCCTCTGACTTTCCTGGGTGAAGCAAGTGACAAAAATACTAATTAAAAGATATGTTTATTAGGGATGTAAACTGCCCAGAGCCAAAACAGTGGAATTCGCCATCAAGAGCAAAGTGTTACCTTTAATTTAACATCTCCGTGTTTCAGCTTTAGTATTAAGCTGGCTCCTTGCAGGTTCTTGTCCTTGCTGTCCTCATACACCATAGACACAAAGTTATCAAGGCTGATTTTCTCAATGTACTGAAAAATATAGAAATTCTTAAAAAAATAAATTTCCTCAAGGACTATGATTTTGCTATAATTTTGTGCTGCATTTACTACGGTGAAAAAGGTACAATATAAATAACGTGATGCTATTGCTTCCAGAGGAGCCAGGTACCACTTCAAGATGTGGTTTTCTCAGGCTCCACTGGCAGCAGTCGAATTGGAGGAGCAACACAAATGGGTGACATTGATCATCATGTTTTGCTGAATGGTGGCAGGCTAAGGGCTCAGGCCTTTGTACAAGTCATTGATGAGGTTTCCCAATCACCAGCCCGTATGGACTTTGTCCAGCCTTAAGGAAAACTCCAGCACCCGTGAATCTCTTGTGGTGATATCCATCAGATGGCAGCTTAAATTTCTTGAACATCTCATGTGTGTGGATGAGAAAGAAGTGGGGTGGAAACCACCTGCTCGCCAAACTTTGAAACCAACCACATGAGACATGACCACAAGGTGAGTTAGAGGGGAGACAGGGGAACAGCTGCTGGATCTACTGAGGGCAACTTGGAGACAGAGAACAGAGTAGGGTGGCTGAGTTGCAGTGAACTTGGGAATTTCAGGAGCCTGAACAAGCAAGCAGAAGCCAGAACTGAAAGCTTCAATTCATAGATTTTCATAGCATATTACACATATACTGGCACCGTGGAATCCAGCCTACAGTGTAAACAGGACAGATTCCACAGCTCAAGGAGCCAAGACTTTTCACACATGGGGGGCATCACATCCGAGTTCACCACCTTGCAGCCAGAACAAATTGAACTACCCAACACTAAGTGTCACCACCGCAGGACGCTTATAATTGGTGCCAGTATTGTTTTACCCTTGGAGGTAGGAATAAGATCAGTTGTCCCCATCTCTCAATGCATGTACACTCATTTATTCCAGCACTACCCCCCAGAGGCATCACTGTAATATAAATGGTGTACTATTCCATTAAATTAAAAATTGCAGCTGCCAAATAGGCTGTCGTCAAGATTGCTGAAAACATTGCAGATTGGAACAATGGCTCCATTCAAAGGAACAGAGCTTCATTTGCAAAACGCAGGCCTAGCAGGCAAATGCTTTCTCTTGCTTTAAGATAATAACTATTAAAAGTCAAATGGCAGGTACATGGGCTCCTCACACACCTGGGCACTTCTCCAATTTAGGAGTGTTCAGAATGATTAAAAGAAATATCCCAGTTAGATCAAACGTGCCTTCCTGAATGATGACCTTAGTTAATTCAACAAGTTTCCTTCGGGGTTGCTAATGTATCAGGAGCCTAACAAAGCAGTGCCGAAGTCTAAAAACAGCTTCTGCGACAGTTAGATGCTCTGATGGATGGCAGTGTAGGTTTGTTTCTGGCTGGATGAGCTCAAATGTGTTGAAAGAGTTTCATCGTGTACGTATCTTGTAAGCTTTTCTTTCCAAGACCCGAGTAGAATGCCTTGACCAATGGCTTATGATATGATAACCAGTGGCAGAGGATCCTGTAAAGGTTACTGGATATTCCTCATCTCGGCAAGCACAAAAAACTCCCCTCTTTTCATCTCCTCTCCCTCCCCCCCGCCCCACCATAAAAAAGAAAAATTAAACAGTATGATGGTTTGTTTACTGACACTGTCGCAGATTGAAAGATATGGGCGGCAGCATTCTGAAACACACAGGAGCCTACCGTAGGATCCCTGCTGGTCACCTGGAAGCACAGGTCGTTCCCTCTTAGCACGGCCCAGTACCTCTTGTAATTCTGTCAAAAGAAATTGCATGTTAAACAAAGAAATGTATTTCTTTAATTCATTTTCTCTCTTTTAGGTCCCCCCCCCCCCCCAATTTGGTCCTCCTGTTTGGAGAATAAGTGGTTTAGGACACTGGCATCACCATGGAGACGGAATGAAATTTTCACCTTGATGGAGTCTGTTGCTGTGGTACGGGGCACATACCCATCAGCTTATTTCTCTCCCCCGCCCTCAGTGGACAACTGCTTCTCCATCAATCAGGCCTATCTGAATGGGCCAATACTTACGTGGAGTTACCATCCAAGTTTCTGCCCCCTCCTGTTGAAGGTGCCGACTCTTCCTGGAGTGTGGTGGTTGATTTTCCTCCGGTTAGCCCACAGGCGCCGAGGCCAATTGGAACATCCAAACCGCTACCCCCACGGAGATCAGCCAACTCAGACCAGGGATCAATCTTTGGGCCTTAATTGGCCTGTATGGCTCAGTATCACACCATACAGTGGTGTCACTCACAGCAACAGTAGCAAAGTAAGCATGCTATTAACAGAGTCCAAATCACCAGGCCAAAACTAGCTCTTGTCATCTGATCTCATACTGACCAGTTCTCCATTTCAGCAATAATAATGTGGATAAATGAGCTCATTCAGAGATATCTGCCAGTTTGAGTTAGCTTCTCAAAGGGCTGTAAGAAAAGCTCGTGGTTGGCCTGGATTTGGTCAATCTTGGGCTTCTTCACGGCATTTTTGTCCCCCTCCGTGCTTGTGAGGAACCATGGTCTACTTGGCGGCTCGAAGAGAGAAAGGAGGGGGGGGTAAAATTTCCTCAGAGCAACAGCCGGGATATGGAGGAGTGGGAAAACTGATCATTGTTTATCCAAATGGGGTTAGATTTAAAGATGTGATCAATCATTAATGACTGGAGTTGAGCCAACGTAAATGTCATTCTTGCCTCTGAGCATTTTCACCAGTTGTATTATGCTGCAGTCAACTAGGAAATAATTCCTATTAAGTTATTTTTTGCAATACAACAGATCAACCACATTTAAGATTATCTCTCAATCATGATTTTCCAAATGGATTAACCAGATGACTAAATTTGCATTTAATTAGAAATAGATTAACTTACCCGGAACTTGAACTTAGATAATGCAAAATATGTGGGTGTGTTATTATATAGCAATCAACTGCCTGGCAAAGTCCATTGTGCTAAGCTACATTCCTTACCCTGGTTGCCATGGCAGTGTCTGCTTTCAACACAAGATGGTGGGGTGGGGGGCGGAAGGTGGATCTGAAGTTAGAGAATCTACAAATGGAGATTAAAAGGTGTATTTTGGTTTGCAGTCAATGTCAAATCGTGTTCTTGTGCCATTGGCTGCACTTGGACATTGAAATGGTTCTTCTTACCCTGTTCTGCTTCTGGCTGGTGCCGAATGGAAAACGTGCACCAAATGGAAGTGCAATGGCCAGAGGCCAGTACAGTCCCACTATCTCAAAATCAGAGCAACAACACAAGAGCCCCTAAAGACAATGAATGGGAATGATGTGTGAGTCCAGAGTAGGGTTACCAGCTTTGGACACAGTTTTTGACACCAAAATCTATGTTTAAGGCTTAAATTTGCCCCCCATAAGTGGATCCCTTTGCTAATAAGGTTTTAAATGAATTTTCATCTGCAGATAAACAAACCGCAGAAAGCAAGCCTTGATCCCACCATCATTCTCCCTTGGTGAAATTTTACATCCGGTCACCTTGGCATAAATAGCTCAGCTAGAATTGCAGGGTCAGTGGTTGACACAGCTAATAGGGAGGATCTTAGCTGTCTTCTTCGGTGATCAGAGCCTGACAGGACTGTGGATGAGAGATCAGCAACTTGTTTTTATACAAACGCCTTTAATGTTCAAGTCCCAAGGCACTTCACAGAAGGAGTAGGAAGGAGGTTGCCATTGGTAGCTTTTGAAGATAGGCAAATATGCAGCAAGACAGAGTGGTTAAGGGGCAGCGTTCCAGAATGTGGGGACAAGATCACTGAAGCTTGCCACTGATAGAAACAACCTAAAAGGGTCCACAGAAATGGTGGCTATCTAATAATGTCCACCCAAGCTCAGTCTGAGTGTAAAGGTTAAATAAAGGTTCAAATGAGGACGAACGGATAGGACCAGGGAATTTTTCTTCTGGGACTTATTTTTCTTTCCATTAAATTTTGCAGCAATAAACTTCCTATTGGCTTTTTATCCCCCTCAAGCTCATGGTCTTATAGAAAAGAGTAGCTCGGCTGTTTGAGTGGCAGACTTGAGCAGGAGGTTTTGAGATTGAATTCCACTTCAGGCCCACAAACCCTTTCATCCTGCTGAGGAAACTGCCAAGATCTGTTTCTTAGGATATAGGGAAAAAGCAAGAAACTGCGTGCAGTGGGCCACGCAGTTGAGGCTCGGAAGTTAAAAATCACCCAGGCCTCACACTCGGCCACATTATGGGGGTTCCCACTCACCCAATTCACGCCCTATGTTAAAATCGGGGTTGGTGTGAGTGTGAGCATTTTCTCTCTCTCGGTTCTGTAATTTAATAATACAACAAGGTCTAGTTTCTATTTACTTGATATATCCGAGCAAACTGTTAAACTAGCTATTAATTCCATATTACAAAAAGAATGTAGAGGCACTGGAGAAGGTGCAGGAAAGATTTACAAGAATGATACCAGAACTGAGAGGTTACAACTATCAGAAAAGACTGAAGCGGCTGGGGGCTCTATTCTCTAGGAACGAGAAGGCTGAGGGACGACCTAATAGAGATCTTTAAAATTATGAAGGGGTTTGATAGAGTAGAAGTAGAGAAGATGTTTCTACTTGTGGAGGAGTCAAAGTTAGTGGTTATAAATATAAGATAGTCACTAATAAATCCAATAAAGAATTCAGGAGAAACTTATTTACCCAGAGTGGTTAGAATGTGGAACTTGCTACCACAGGGAGCAGTTGAGACAGATAGCTTCCTCTTAAAGGCATCCATGCTAAGTACATGGAGGAGAAAGGAATAGAAGGTTATGCAGGTAGACTTAGATGAAGTAGGGTGGAAGGAGGTTCGTGTGGAGCATAAACACGGGCATAGACGAGATGGGCCGAATGGCCTGTTTCAGTGCTGTAAATTCAATGTAACGATTTGCTGTGCATGTAGCAGTGCCTATGTCACAAAAACAAATTGAGGCATTAATCCTTGTTTCAGGACAGGGGTGGTTCAGTGGGGTTTAACCTCTGGGACTTGAGATGCAGCCCAGACTGAGGTGTGAAAGATCCCCCTCTCTACTGACTTATGTTGTATGAGTTTGGGCAGGTCAATAAATACCCAAATAAGCACGGAGGCGCAGCACAAAACTGCCTCTGGTTTAGTACAAAACCGGCAGTCTCATTCTGAAACCACAGGATGGCTGGTTTGAAAATGTCACACTGGTGCAGTAAGGGGACAGTCTTCTGTGTTTGGGGAGCGTACAGGGAGCTTTACTCTGCATCTAACCCTTGCTGTATCAAACCTGGGAGCGCGTCATAGGCCATTGTAGAAGGAGCTTTGCTTTGTATCTAACCAAAGCTAGATGTGGCCTGGGAATGCTTGGTGCTGACACCAGGTCCAATAATGGGGAATATTCCTTCCCCAGCACTAACATCGCTCACCTTGTTTTGCTCAAAAAATGCACCCTGTTTTTTACATTAAAAAGAAAACAGTGGATTTTCTGTGACAAATTCTCCTGTGGAAGGATGATGATCCAAATGGAACAGTCACCACAATAAATGTTCCCCTGAAAGTTTCACAGATTAGGTCATTGTGATTGTTTTTTTACAGTTTCATACAAGATGCTTCTCCCAGTCTAACCAGCCTGTGAGCGTTCACATGAATACCAGTAAATCAAAAACTAGTTTGTGCAGTCTCTGGCATGTCAACTGTCATGACAACCCACAAGCGAACTATGTGGGTAAATGATCACACGAAGACAAGCAAACCCCCTGCAGAGGTAAAGTAGAAATCACATTTCATAACGTGACTCATGACAGAAAATGCTGGAAACACCCAGCATATCAGGCAGCATCTGTGGAGAAAGGAAAAAGATTAACATTTCAAGTCTTTTGACCTTTTGTCAATCAGATGACGGGTCATAAGACTTCAAATGTCATCTTTCTTGCTTTCTCCACAGATGCTGTTGAGTGTTTCCACCACTTTCTGCTTTTATTTCCGATTTCCAGCAGTTGCAGTATTGTGCTTTTTGTTTCATCGTGTAACCGTTAGCGGTGAATTATTTGCCGCAAGCTTGTGTTTCTTATCGTAAAAGTTTTTGGGTGGATTTTACATTTTTTCCAATTTTGTCATCTGGTATCAGCAGCGAGCACTCCCAGGTCAGGTACAGCAAGATTGGTTGCAGATTAATGCTCCCTGCACATCGATCCATCAACGTGCCTCAGAACTGCTCCAGTGTGACATTTTTCTCATACCAGCTATCCTGTTCCATATCGGTGTAAGATTGTAAACTCAGTAGCAATTATTATTACTCTATTTGGGGGGGGGGGGGGGGGTGGAAGGTGGGGAACGGTTTTATGCTGTGGGCCTGTGCCCTCTCAGAACTGAATGGAGACTGCTCCAAATTCATGATACATCGGACTTTTACAGCCAGCGTACAGAGGAGACAGTCATCCCATCAGTGCAGAATTATTTGAGCCCAGATTCCAGAGGTGAAAGGCTAGTGTCTGACCCAAGGGGAGGGGGAGGGAGAAAGAGGGGGAAGAGAAGGAGAGAGAATATGCACTCTCATGCACATTAAAGGAGCGATATAAATGCAGGTTGTTGTTATGTGTGCGTGTGTAATGCATATGTGTGCAAGCATATATAGATAGGAGTGTGTGCGTGATTCTGTCTGTGTGAATGTATAAATGTAAAAATTCCTCCTGATGTCAGTGTGAATAATACACTGATATCAGGATGTATTTTTACATTTACAGTAACTGAGTTGTTCCAATGACTAATAAAATTCAATAAATGTTGATACTTCTGGCCAGTGCCAAGTTATGCCACAAATCACATCAATCCACAAATTAGATAGTCATCTTCTAAATCATAAACAAAGAACCCAAGAGTTCTAACTGGTGTAAATAGATTAAGCTGATTCATTTTAGCGTCAGAGTTATGAGGAAGGACTGTAAAAACGTTGTCTCTTCACCTTTGAAAGGAAATACCGCATAGAGACCTAGAAAGATAATTTAAAAGAAAAAAGAGTATGGAAGCAGTATTTCCATAACACTACTTCAACTTAAACCATACCATCAGCCTTGCTTCATGGGTAGCACTCTCTGAGTTAGAAAGTTGTGGGTTCAAGTCCCACTCCAGAGACTTGTGCATGTAATCTAGACTGACACTGCATTGCAGTACTGAGGGACTGCTGCACTGTCAGAGGTGCTGTATTTCAGATGAGATGTTAAACCAAGGCCCTCTTAAGTGGATGTAAAAAGTCCTGTGACACTATTCGAAGAAGAGCTGGGGAATTCTCCCTAGTGTCGGGGGCAACTGTTATCCTTCAACCAACACCTACAGTAGATCATCTGGTCATTTATTTTATTATTGTTTCTGGAATCTTACTGTGCAGAAATTGGCTGTCATGTTCCCTACATTACCACAGTGACTACACTTCAAAAGTACTTTATTGTCTGTAAAGCGCTTTGGGACTCCCTGAGATTATGAAAGGTGCTGTATAAATGCAAGTTCTTCTTTTCTATGATAGTAGGGCAAAGGAACACTAGGAAATGGCAAATTTAGGATGGATGTCAGAAGGTTCTTCGCAAAGAGTGAAAAATGCTTAAAATGAACTTCCGGGTAGGGTAGTGGAGGCAAAAACCCTTGAATCACTTAAACAGTTGGATGCTGTGATGGAGAACTAAGCTTTTCTAGAATTATGAGCTAGGATATACTGAATGTTCAACTTCATTGATATTTTGTGACCTTCTGATTCAGATCCTACATCTAATTCCAGGGACATGTTTTAGAATAGCACCAAACTGTCAGCTGACAGCAATGGTCAAACCTACTATCTGCTGTGCCCAAGACAATGCTCCACTAGTGTCTGAAACTAAGATGTTGAAAAATGTCAGTTTTTAAACCAAAATTAGCAAATAATCTGTAATTTTGTTATGAGAGAAAGGAAAATTGAGCATTTTGGGCAGGGGGTGGGGGGGGGGGGGGGGGGTGGTGGTGGGTGGGGAAGTCCTGAAAAGAGTAGAATGAAAAGAGGGGCGGTGGAAAGGAGATGTCATATTAGGATTCATGAAAATGTCCTCTGATCAGTAAAAGTTTAAACCCATTTTCAATGTCACTATATAGTGACCAGAGCAATTCCTCCCTTCTGGATATCAAAGATTAAATTTTTGTCCAAAATTCTCCCCCCAAACCCTCACCCCTCACCAAAAGACAAACTAAATTAGGAAACAAAAGATTAGATTAAGACTAGGACTGAATTCCTTCCAAAGATGACAGGATAAACTGTAGGTTTAATGAGCCCACAACTCAGGTGTGCTGACCTTATCTCCTGAATTCTTGGTAATTGTGCAAACCATAACATTTACTCTTATAAAATCAGACTAAAACTTCTTTTAGCACTACAATTATCCAAATTCAGTCAACTATGTTTTGATTTCTGTTGCACAAACAGGTATACAGTAGAAGTAGGCAATGTACTTATAGTCTAAACACTTCCTCGTATGCCTCAGTGAACAATTATTTTATTTAAAGTTACATCCCATCTTCAACGGCACACTCTTAGGGGGAAAAATTCGGTTGGTTAGCACCTCCGGGGGGGCGCTGACGGGGCGCTAGGAACTTAGCGTCTGAGCCGCTCGCAAAATTGACCAGTCGTTTTGCGGCGGGGCTAAACACTACCATCACGATCTCCTGCGCCCGCAGATCGTGACGTCAATCAAGCGTGCAACGCCCCGGTAGTGCCCAAGACCGGATATTGAGTCGTGTCCCCTGCCTTAGCACCTGCCGCTAGGAATGACAGGTAGAGGGGAACGTTTTCAAGTCAGGAAGAGGCTGGGGGAATGCTATTTAAAGGCGGGCACTTCCTGCCTTTTCTTGTTGGCAAAATTTTTGGTTTTAACGCTGTCCTAAGGAGTTTTGGCCCTCAGCACCACTTTTGAGGTTCCTAACCGCCAAGCTCTTTCCCTGGGCCTATCCATTAGTGCTTCCAACACAATTGCTTTTGAGGTCTCTCCAGGCCGAGCTGCAATGAGCAGGGAGTGGCTGGCCAGAAAGATGGCCCCTCCCCTTTAAGAACTGGAAGGTGCCAGTCTGTCTGGCTTCCATGGTAACGGACATCGCCTGAGCTTAGGTAGCGCCTCGCTCCCTGATGTTAACGCCTTAAGAGAAGTGTGTAGCACCTAATTTAGTGCTCAAAGTTCATGTCAACTTCCAGAAATTCATAAGAAACAAACCAAAAGCTGAATTGGTAGATCAAAGCCGATCTGTTGTAAATGTACAGACAGCTGAGTTATAAATGCCTGGGTCAGTGTGGTACAGAGCCATAAATGAAAGATCACATGTTTGACCCGTAGTCTGTGCGGAGTTAGCTGATAGCAGCCAGTGTTCAGGGCCTTTAGGATAGGTAGGTGAGCCAGGATTTCTACTCCTGATCACTATCCAGCAACCAGGTGTATATGTATGCATGAGGACAGAATTGGGCTTGGTCACAGCCTAGATGTATACACTAAGAGACATGCTATTGGTGTGTTGGCAAGTGTCAGGTAAGATCTGCACCACACATGTGCCAGACAATGAACATCTCCAACAAGAAGAGGCCCAACCACCTCCCCCTGACCTTCAATGGTACCACCAACATCCTGGAGATTACTATTGAGCAAAACCTTAACTGGGCCAGCCAGGTCAACATGTGGCTACAAGCATAGGGCAGAGGCTGCTGACTCCTCAAAGCCTCTTCATCGTCTACAAGGAGGTAAAGGATGGGTGCAGCTGCAACAACACTCAAGACGTTCGACATCATGCGGGACAGAGCAGTTTGCTTGATCAGTATCCCCTGCTTCTGGGCTCAGTATCCATCCCTTCCACCATCATCACACTATGGCTACAGATATACGAACTACATGAATCACTGCAGCAACACAATGTTCACTTCTACAGCACCTCCCAAACCCATGACCTCTACCACTGGGGAGGATGAGAGCAGCATGATCGTGGGAACAACATCACTCTCTGGTTTTCCTCCAAGTCGCACACCATTCTGACATGGATATAGATTGCCATTTCTTCATCATTGGATCAAAATCCTGGGATTCCTTTCCCTACCTTCTGGATAATGGTGACCACCAAGATGTTTTTAGTGGCAGATTCAGTGGTGGTGGTGCCGTTGAAGGTCACGGGGAGAAGAATAGACTTTCTCTTGTTAGAGAAGGTCATTGCCTGGTACTTGTGGTGCAAATGTTACCTGCCACTAGTCTGGATGTTATCCAGGTCCTGCTGTAGGTTGCTTTATTATCGGAGGAGTTGTGAATGGAGCTGAACACAATGGAATCATCATCAAACAGCTCCACTCCTGACTTTATGATGGAAGGAAGGTCATTGATGAAGCAGCTGAAGACAGTTAGGCTGAGGTTAAATTTAACCCAGCCAATTACTGTGCTATCAGTCTCCTCCCACTCAATCGGCAAAGTGATGGAAGGAGTCAGCAACAGTGCCATTAGGTAGAACCAACTCACCAATAATCTGGACAATGAAAATGATCTAACTTCTTTTTCTTCTGGGACCTTATTGTCCTCTGCAACTTTATTACCCTCTGCAATGTTGGTCAATGCCTAGTAATTGTTTGCTAATATAATCTCTTTGGTAGCTTCACAGAGTTTCCTGTCATCCTTGCTTTTTTTACCAACCAATCAGTGAGCTGGCAGTTCAGCATGGTGTTTGAACAACAATGTCACCATAATAAATTACTGGGAGTCCTTCCAGAATAAAAAAGGACTGGCACAGGAAAGATGGTGGCACTTAAACTAAGTAGGGACAAAAGATCTTGCGAGGAACATTGAGCCAGCAAAAGAAAGTAATTTAAACTAGATGGGAGAGGCGAGTGGAGGGCAAAGAGGAAACAGGATTGCAGGTGAGACAGAGTGTAGAGTAGCAATCAGTCAACAGGTAAGTATTGACCTAGATAATAGATAACCAGAGAGACATACATGAACCAGAGACCAAAAATAGGGGAAATGAGAGAGAAGGCAAATTTATAATAAGATGTATATACATGAATGCTAGTAGCAGTAGAAATAAATGCTGGAACTTGAGGCTGTTGTGGCAACAGGGAACTATGACATGATGGGAATATCAGAAACATGCCTAAATTTAAAGGGTGGACATGAATACAACATCTAGGAGAATAGAGTGTGCAGAAAAGACAAGAGGAGGTGGTGTTGTCTAATTTTTTTTCCTATCTGTTGCATTTTACATTTGTCTGCATTAAATTTAATCTGCCATCATTCTGTCCACTTACATATTTCCATCCAACTCTTTCTATAATTTGAGCTGTCTCTTATGATTCGGTTGCCCCATCTAGTTTGGCATCTTCAGCAAATGTGACCACTTTGTGTTGAGTTTCTGAATCCAACAACAACAGCTTTTATTTATATAGCGCCTTTAACATAGCAAAACTTCCCAAGGCATTTCACAGGACGATTATAAGACAACAAACAGAAGGCACGGCCACCAATGGTTGAGCGATTATAATCAGGGGTGCTCAAGAGGGCAGAATTAGAGGAGCGCAGATATCTCGAGGGTTGTGGGGCTGAAGAAGATTACAGAGATAGGGAGGGGCGAGGCCATGGAGGGAGTTGAAAACAAGGATGAGAATTTTGAAATCGAGACATTGCTTAACTAGGAGCCAATGTAGGTCAGCGAGCACAGGGGCGATGAGTGAACGGCGAGGTTTGGATCACCTCAAGTTTACGTAGGGTAGAATGAGAGAGGCCAGCCAGGAGTGCATTGGAATAGTCAAATCTAGAGGTAACAAAAGCATGGGTGAGGGTTTCAGCAGCGGATGAGCTGAGGCGGGGCAGAGGCGGGCAATGATACGGAGGTCGAAATAGGCACTTTGTTATGCTGCGGATATGTGGTCAGAAGCTCATTTCAAGGTTGTGAACAGTGTGGTTCAGCCTCAGACAGATGTTAGGGAGAGGGATGGAGTCAGTGGCTAAGGAACAAAGTTTGTGGCGGGGACCAAAAACAATAGCTTCGGTCTTCCCAGTATTTAATTGGAGAAAATCCAGGTCATTTATGTAAATTAGAAACAGTAGTGTTCCCAGCACTGAGCCTTGGGGCACACATTCAGTACTTTCTCCCCGCTCTGACCGAACACCTCTAATGCCTAGAGATGTGTAACCAGAGTAGTTCATTCTGTAGAGTTCTACCACCCACAAGATCAACCTCTTATACCTCCCAGGTATCCCCGACATACAGGGCTGCACCACCTCTTGTTTTATCCTCTCTGCCTTTTCAAAGCATGAATGGTGTTGATATAGATAGGGATGAAGCTAAAAAGAGTCTTAGTAGACTTATCATTAAACATGTCCAACCAATACAGAGCAGCAGTGAACAAAGTTAATAGGGTGTCGAACGACATCACTAAGGCAGCAGAGTATCAGTCAGATGAAGTAATGATCAAACTTTATAGTGTTCTAGTCAGACTGCACCTTGAATACTGTGTCAGTTCTGATTACCAAAACAAGAGAGATATTTAAGCACTAGAAGCAGTGCAGAGAAGAACCATAAGGCTGATCCCCAGGGGTCTGAATTAGGAGGAACAACTGGAGAGGTTTGGGCTTTTCAGCCTAGAAAGGAGCTATTTGAGAGGCAATCTTGTAGATATATACAAGATTAAGGTTTTAGAAAAGATCATCTTCGACTATTACTTTAAATTAAACTGCAAGAGTAGAACAAGGGGACACAAGTTCAAACTAGTAAATGGTAATTTTAGAAAGACTTGCAGTTCTATAGCGCCTTTCACGACCACCAGACGTCTCAAAGCACTTTACAGCCAATGAAGTACATTTGGAGTGGAGTCACTGTTGTAATGTGGGATATGCGGCAGCCACTTTGCACACAGCAAGCTCCCACAAACAGCAATGTGATCATGACCAGATAATCTGTTTTTGTTATGTTGATTGAGGGATAAATATTGGCCAGGACACCAGGGATAACTCCCCTGCTGTTCTTCGAAATAGTGCCACGGGTTCTTTTACGTCCACCCGAGAGAGCAGACGGAGCCTCGGTTTAACATCACATCCGAAAGACGGCACCTTCGACAATGCAGCTCTCCATCAGCATTGCACTGGCAGTGTCAGCCTAGCTTTATGTGCTCAAATCCCTGGAGTGGGACTTGAACATGACCCTGGAGTGGGACTTGAACACTGTAAACATGACCTTCTTGGTCTGAGCAACCTTCTGACTCAGAGGCGAGTGTGCTGCCCACTGAGCACAGCTGACACCGATAAGGCAGATAACAGGGAATTCTACACAAAAAGTGATCAAGGCGCAGAATAGACTTCTAGATATAGTATAGTAGAGGCCACAATTCTGGAATCATTTAAGAAACAATTGGATGTTGCACCTGAAGGGAGTTGGGGGAGGCTAGGATTTCCCCGGAGGGATGAATATAGAGGGGCCGAATGACGACCTTGGTCTGAGCAACCTTTGCCTTGTTAATCACAGAAAGTCCGCACCACATCTCGGACTTTGACCTCTTCAGCTATGTTAACAAACAAAAATAAAAGGACTTTTTTTTTTATTCCTTTTGCAAGATGATTTGCCAGGCGGCACTCCTTTTAACAGCTGCCCACTGTAAACATCTCAACCGTAACCACTAAGCTCCCTGGATCCCTTCTGTGCCAGTGTGTAGGTTTTAACTGTCCAAAACTTCAGGCCGTACTTGCTAGCAAAGCGCACCATCCATGAAAAGAGACAGTGCCCTATCCACCTCTTGTCAAAACTTGGATTAAAAAGAAGTTTGGGGGAAAAAACGAATTGCAACATATCTGCCATTAATTTCACGTACTATTTACCAGAAGCAATCGAATATTATTCCAACTATTTTTAAAGCATTTGTCAAAGTTCCCATATTTGTTGCAGAAAATGCAATAATTAAATATTAAAATGGATCGATTAGAAATGTAATTACCTGGCTTTTAGATTCTAGTTTTTCTAAATAACCCTCGTAGTAGCCAGGCGTGGCGAAAACTCTTCGCCGTGTTGGCATCGGGGATGACATGCTGGTGGGATTGGTGCCGGCGGACTGGCTCGGAGCTGGCAGGCTGAGTTACTTCAAGGACTGTTCCCGGAAGTGTGCAGGTTAGGAATGTCAATGACTGTACCTGGGCACATTGAGTCAAGGTGAAACCCGCCCCTCGCCGAAACCGATTGGACCGGGGAGACTCGACTGGCTGCAGAGAGCCAACTGATTGGTCTTCATTAATGCCCATCACAAGATTCTTTACTGCAGCCAAATTCACGTCAACAGGTTGGAATTGTGCACTTGGAAAATCCCGTTAAATTAATATAATTCAGTGAATGCCGATCATCACTATTTATTGGTTGGCACCTAGGTATTCCCCCACAACCAGGAATATCAACGCTCCCAGATTGTGAGATTTTGCCTGTTTTTTTCCCCTTTCATTTTCCCCGTATGTTTTCCTCTGAAGTGTAAATCCCTTGAAGGATCATGCAGACCTGATTGGTTCCCAATCTGTGTTGAGTTAGCTGGGGGAGAGGCGGGGCGGGGCGGGGACTGCTACATTTGCCCTGAAAGGGTGGAGGCCAGTGTGGTATGACTGCTGCTGGGCAGTGCATGTGATGTGCCTCAATAATTCCGAGACTCGAAGGTAGCAGAACAAAACAAGGCTTTTATTAACTTAGAACGAAACACGTAAGCGAGAGAGATGTCGTCCTTCTGGAGACTGGGGCTAGACTGAAGCTAGCTTACAAACGGGGCCAGGTATGGGCGGAGCCCTACACACAGCACATTCCAAGCACATTCCAGTATACAATACAGCACATTCCAGTACACAATACAATGAGGTCTGGGGGAAGAGAAATGACACTGAAACCGATCTCAGTCACAGGCAGTGATGAATGGAAATATTTCATCACATTCACCCCTTCTATAGATTTAGTCTGTTCGGGGGTTTGATAGTCCTCTGCGACCGACGTGGCTGTTGCGGTGCCGCGGGTGTCGGCTGGGTGTCCCCGGTAGCCTCCTGGGTCTCTGCCGGGGGTGCCGCCAGGGTTGTTGAAGGGGTAGTTGGTGGGGGTGCCATTGGTCGGTGTTCTTCCAGGGGTGATGAAAGAGTAGTGGGTGGGTAAGAGTTGCTGTGATCGTCGTTGCCGCTATTGCCGTGGTTGTTGTCGATGCCGGCTGGGGCGCGGTCTTTTATGGACACGGTGTCCTCCCTTCCGTCGGCGTGCCGGACATATGCGTATTGGGGGTTGGCGTGGAGTAGGTGTACTGGCTCCACGAGAGGGTCCGTCTTGTGGCCCCTCACATGCCTTCGCACGAGTACCGGACCTGGGGTGGAGAGCCATGACGGCATGGATATGCCTGAGGTGGATTTCCGGGGAAAGACAAACATTCGTTCATGAGGCGTGGTATTAGTGGCCGTACACAATAGCGACCGTATCGAATGGAGCACATCCGAGAGGACTTCCTGCCAGCGGGAGATAGGGAGGCCCTTGGTCCTTAGAGCTAGAGTGACTGCTTTCCATACTGTCCCGTTCTCTCGCTCCACTTGGCCGTTACCCCGGGGGTTGTAGCTGGTGGTACGGCTCGTGGCGATCCCCCTGGACAGCATGTACTGGCGTAGCTCTTCACTCATGAAGGACGCCCCCCTATCCGTATGGATGTAGCTCGGCATACAGAACAGGCAGAACAGGCTGTTGAGGCATTTAATGACCGTGGCGCTGGTCATGTCTGGGCAGGGGAAGGCGAATGGGAACCGGGAGTATTCGTCCACAATGTTCAGGAAGTAAACATTGCGGTCGACGGACGGGAGGGGGCCCTTGAAATCTAAGCTGAGCCGCTCAAAGGGCCATGTAGCTTTGATTAAGTGGGCTCTATCTGGGCGGTAGAACCGAGGCTTGCACTCAGCGCAAGTGCGGCAGTTCCTGGTCAGGGACCGAACTTCCTCAATCGAGTAGGGTAAGTTACGGGACTTTATGAAGTGGAACAGCCGCGTGACCCCTGGGTGGCAGAGGTCGTTGTGGAGGGTCTGTAGCCGATCCCCGGTGGCGCTGGCACACATCCCTCGTGAGAGGGCGTCAGGGGATTCGTTAAGGGCCCCTGGCCGGTAAATGATGTCGTACTCGAAGGTGGAGAGCTCGATCCGCCACCTAAGAATCTTATCATTTTTAATCTTCCCCCTCTGTTTATTATTGAACATAAATGCTACCGACCGCTGGTCGGTAAGTAGGGTGAAGCGTTTGCCGGCTAGGTAGTGGCGCCAGTGGCGCACTGCCTCCACGATGGCTTGGGCCTCCTTTTCCACGGAGGAGTGTCTGATCTCGGGCCCTTGGAGGGTCCTCGAGAAGAAAGCTACGGGCCGCCCCGCCTGGTTGAGGGTGGCCGCCAAGGCGAAGTCAGACGCATCACTTTCCACTTGAAATGGAGTGTTCTCGTCCACTGCCTGTTGCGTGGCCTGCTCAATATCCTGCTTAATGCTTTTGAAGGCGGCGTGGGCCTCAGCAGAGAGCGGGAAAGAGGATGCTTTCAAGAGGGGGCGGGCTTTGTCGGAGTAGTTGGGGACCCATTGGGAATAATAAGAAAATAACCCCAGGCACCTTTTCAGGGCTTTGGGAGTGTTGGGCAGGGGCAGCTCCCGTAGGGGGCGCAATCGGTCGGGGTCTGGTCCGATTTCCCCATTCTCCACCACGCTGCCTAGTATGCAGAGGCGCGTGGTGTTGTAAATGCACTTGTCCTCGTTGTAGGTGAGGTTGAGTTTTTGTGCAGTTTTCAGGAACCTCTCGAGGTTCGAGTCGTGATCCTGCTGGTTGTGACCGCAGATGGTGACGTTGTCGAGGTAGGGGAAGGTTGCCTGCAAGTGGTGGTCATCGACCATGCGGTCCATCTCCCTCTGGAAGACCGAGACCCCATTCGTCACCCCAAAGGGGACTCTGAGGAATTGGTAGAGGCATCCGTTCGCCTCGAAGGCGGTGTACGGGCGGTCCTCTGGTCTGATAGGGAGCTGGTGGTACGCTGACTTGAGGTCGATGGTGGAGAACACCCGGTATTGGGCGATTTGGTTCACCATTTCTGATATGCGGGGTAGTGGGTAGGCGTCTAGTAGGGTGTACCTGTTGATCGTTTGACTATAGTCGATCACCATCCGTTTCTTCTCGCTACCCCTTACCACTACCACTTGGGCGCGCCACGGGCTGTTGCTGCGTTCAATAATGCGCTCTTTCAGGAGCCTGTCTACCTCGGTCGCGATAAACCGCCTGTCCTCCCAGCTGTACCTCCTGCTTTTGGTCGCTATTGGCCGGCAGTTAGGGGTAAGGTTCGCGAATAGCGAAGGTGGCTTTACCTTCAGGGTAGCCAGACCGCACACTGTGAGGGGCGGCTGGGACCCACCGTACTTGAGCGTGATGCTTTGGTGGTTGCACTGGAAATCCAGGCCCAAGATCACGCTCGCACATAGGTTCTTCATGATTAATACTTTAAAATTATCATATACAGTTCCGTTAACGCACAATTGTACCGTGCAGTAACCCAGAATGGTCGATGTCTGGGATGGTACCCTGAGTAGGGACCACCTTTAGGGAGAGTTGTTGTGCCAGTTCTGGGTGGATAAAGCTCTCCGTGCTTCCACTGTCAATTAAGCATTTAACCCGGCACCCGTTTACCTCGATGTCCACCATTGATCTGGATAGCGGGTGCGGCCTGGTCTGGTCCACTGTGACCGATGCCACTGTAGGGCCCTGATCGATACAAGATGGCGTCCACGCTGTCTGCTCACAAGATGGCGGACCCCACGAGGTCGGGCAAGCTGGCGTCCAAGATGGCCGCTCCCACGGCGCACACGCGGCGGTGGCGGGTTTTCCGGCGGTTGGTTTTCCGGCGGGGTTCCCTCTGCACACCTTCCCGAAGTGCCCCTTCTTACCGCACTTAAAGCAGGTGGTGCCTTTCGCCGGGCACAGGTTTCTGGTGTGCTTTGGCTGCCCGCAGAAGTAGCAGTTGGGTCCCTGACGCGTCGCGGCTGTCGTAGGGCTTCTGGGGGGAGAGCGGGGCCCAGCCGGTGTCGGGCTGTCGGGCGGGGAAGATGCCTTCCAAGATGGCGGCGCCCTCGGTGCACACGTGGCGGCGTGGACGGCGCGGGCTGAAGAGTAGGCGTCTGAGTTTCTCTGGGCCACATCCAGGGATCGCGCGGTGTCCGCAGCCTGTTTCAGGTCCAACCCCGTTTTTTCCAGCAGTCTTTGCCGGATGTAAGTGGAGCTGAGGCCTGTGATGAAGGCATCGCGAACAAGCTCGTCAGTGTACACTGCGGCTTTTACATCTCGGCACTTGCAGTCTTTGCCAAGCATTTTCAGGGTGCTTAGGAACTCCTCCACCGATTCCCCAGGTCGCTGTGCGCGGGTGGTGAGCAGGTGCCTAGCATACACCTCATTCGTAGGCTGCTGGTAATGTGCCTTTAAGATGTCGCAGGCGGCCAGGTACGTCTCGGCGTCTTGGATGAGGGGGTAAACCCGGTGGCTTACCCAATTCCGCAGAATTCCGAGTCTCATCCTTGCAGCGTCCGTAGCGTCTTTGACGGCTGCGGAATTGTCCAGGAAGAATTCCATACACTCAAACCAGTGTCCGAAGCGTGCTGATGCGTCCGGAGCATGTTGATCCAAATCCAAACGTTCGGGTTTCAGGAGTTGATCCATAGTGTTCAAAAATAAGTTAATAAAATTGATGTGCCTCAATAATTCCGAGACTCGAAGGTAGCAGAACAAAACAAGGCTTTTATTAACTTAGAACGAAACACGTAAGCGAGAGAGATGTCGTCCTTCTGGAGACTGGGGCTAGACTGAAGCTAGCTTACAAACGGGGCCAGGTATGGGCGGAGCCCTACACACAGCACATTCCAGCACATTCCAGTATACAATACAGCACATTCCAGTACACAATACAATGAGGTCTGGGGGAAGGGAAATGACACTGAAACCGATCTCAGTCACAGGCAGTGATGAATGGAAATATTTCATCACAGCATGTGTCTGGATATCGGGCATTCCCCATTTTTTACCAGTGTAAGAAGTCACACAACACCAGGTTATAGTCCAACAGCTTTATTTGAAATCACAAGCTTTCGGAGCGCTGACGAAGGAGCAGCGCTCCGAAAGCTTGTGATTTCAAATAAAGCTGTTGGACTATAACCTGGTGTTGTGTGACTTCTTACATTTGTTCACCCCAGTCCAACACCGGCATCTCCACACCATTTCTTACCAGGACATATCTATCTAATCTCGATTAGGTAGTTTGGTCTCCCCTACATTGGGGAGACCAAACGCAGATTGGGTGACCGCTTTGCGGAACACCTCTGTTCAGTCCGTAAGGGTGACCCTGAGCTTCCGGTCGCTGTCATTTTAATTCACCGCCCCATTCCCACTCGGACCTCACCGTCCTCGGCCTCTTGCATTGTTCCACGGAAGCTCACCGTAAACTCGAGGAACAGCACCTCATCTTCCGATTAGGCACTTTGCAGCATTCCGGACTCAATGGCCCAGAAATTCGGGGCGGGAGCTTCCCGCGGGAGCAAGCCCCCGACCTGCACTTACCTTGCGCGCCGGCAGTTGAGCTGCAGGGCCCCGTGGAATTCCGATCCGGGGCCTGGCCCAGCTGCCGGCGCGCAGTGCTTGCGTATCCCAGGGGCGCAGTTAGTTCGATGCGTCCCCCGGGATCACGTGGGCCATGGGCAGCCAATCGGAGCAGGGAATGCTCCATTCATAAGTCTTGACAGGAAGAGCTGTCAAGACTTATAAATACTATGGCCCCAAAACATCCCTAAACCTTCAAATAATTTTTTTTTTAAATCACATTTTTTAAATAAACTATAAATTACATTAAATAACTATTTTAAACAATAATTTAAATTTTTGAAAAAAATAATGTTATATTCTAACGGGGCTAAAAATAAACTTACCTTGCTTTAAAGTATTTAAAAATAATAAACCTGTGGAAAAAATGTTTTAATTTTAATTAATTGACCACTTACCTTGTAAAAAGCAGGCCTTACGCCTGCTTTTTAAATTTCTAAATTCTAAAGACTTACCCTCACGAAAAAACCTGTAAAAAAAATGTAAGTTCAAAGCGCACGTGCATCCTCCCCCGCGCACGCGTTCGACCTCTGAACCCCTGCTTTCAGAGGAACGGAAGTGCCGGTTTCCCGCGCATGCGCAGTGCATGCTGGAAACCGGCACATCCATCGGGCCCACGGGTGAGTACCCCATGTGTACTCGCCCATGGAGACCCGAATTTCTGGGCCAATATCGAGTTCAACAATTTCAGATCATAACCTCGGCCCCCATTACATTTTTACTTATTTTTTATCCACACCTTTGTTTTGGCCCTTTCCCCCCCTTTTTTTTCTCTCCTACATGGCAGCTGTCTCCCATTCTGCCAGCGCATTTCACACCTAATCTAGAGCTGTCTTTTGTCTCCACTAGTCCTATCACCATCTCGTCTCGTTTTGAATACCTCTTAATGTCTCTTCTCTTTTGTTCTCTCCCAGCCTGGCCTTTTAACCCATTTCATTTCCTGTGTTTCTTTAGTCTTGACAAAGGGGTTTTCACCCGAAACGTTGACTCTATTTTCTCTCCACGGATGTTGCCTGGCCTGCTGAGTTTTTCCAGCATTTTCTGTTGTTATTTCTATCTAATCTACTGTAAGACCACTGACTCCCACAGCTACCTTCACTACACTTTCTCCCTACCTGCTTTCTGTAAGGACTCTATTTCATTCTCCCAGTTTCCCCATCTCCGTTGCATCTGTTCTGAAGATGCCACCTTCCCCACCAATGCTTCCGATATGACTTCCTTTTTCCTCAACTGAGGATTCCCCTCCACTGTGGTTGACATGCGCGAAACTTAACATTGAAAAACATTGAAAAAGCCGGTCTAGGAATGTGCAGGACCAGCAGAGAGCTGCGTAGCCATGCAACCATGCGGCCACGTAACTTATAGGGAATGTTGCCTACAACCCTCCGAGATTTCTGCGCTTCTCCACTTCTGGCCTCTTGAGCATCCCCGATTTTAATCGCTCCACCATTGGTGGCCGTGCCTTCAGCTGCCAAGGTCCTAAGTTCTGGGATTCCCGCCCTAAACTTCTCTGCCTCTCTTTCCTCCTTTAAGACGCTCCTTAAAACCTACCTTTTTGAACAAGCTTTTGGTCATCTGCCCTAATATCTCCTTATGTGGCTTGGTGTCAAATTTTGTTTGATTATGCTCCTGTGAAGCACTTTGGGACGTTTTACTACATTAAAGGTGCTATATAAATACAAGTTGTTGTTGTTTTTCTTGTTGCAAATGGATTTCAATTTAGGCAAGTGTGAGATCATCCACTTTGGACCGAAAAAGGATAGATCAGAATATTTTCTGGGGGAGAAATTCGGTTGGTAGCGCCAGCGATTAGCGCCTAAAGAGGCCGAGAAGTGGGGCGTTAGCCAATTTTCGGCCGGGCGCAGTGAACCCAGTGCCTCCTGCCATATTGAGTGGGTTTTAGCACCGGCGCTAAATCTTAGCACCCGCTTGCGGGCGCAGGCAGATCATGACATCATTTCAGTGTGCAACGCCTTTTTGGCACCCCGGACTGGAAATTCAGTGGTGCGCCCCTTCGTTCCGCCTGGCGCTAATAAGGACTGCTTACTGGAACGTTCCCCAGTCGCTCTCGGGCTTAGGGGGGCGCTCTTTAAAGGGGACTGCACTGGTATAAAAGCGGCAGCCATTTTGGGAGCACAACTTCTTTGATGTACCGAAGCCCTGGACAGTCCTTTCCAGTGATGTACCGAAGCCCTGGGCACTCCTTTCCTGTGCTGCCCCGAAGCCCTGGGCACTCCTTTCCTGTGCTGCCCCAAAGTCTTGTACACTCCTCGCCTGTGCTGCCCCGAAGTCTTGCACACTCCTTGCCAGTGTCTCGATGGATTCAGGCAGTGGTGACAGGACCAATCATCCGGCCTCCAACAATCTGGTGGACTCTTTCCTCCAGGTCCATCAGTGTCTGCAGCTGAGGAGGGCCTCCTCTGGTACGAATCTGTTCTCTCCGGTTCCTGGCCAGCTTGGCCTGCAGGAGAAAGGATGGGAAGTGATGAAACATGCTGCCCTGAGTTGTCATCTCATGCCCCCCATGGTGGAACAGCCCTTACAGTATGCCCTGAGTTGAATGTGTGTGTGCATTCCCAGAAAGGGCCATGGGTGCTGGCTGACAGATGGCCATTGGGGCATCGCGCACCCTCAGGTGCAGATGGAGGGATGAAGAAGATTGCCAAAAAGCCACTCACCCTAACGACCCGAGTGAAATCGTTGAACTTCTTCCTGCATTGCACAGGAGTCCTGGGCGCCACGCTGCTGGATTTGACTATTTGCGAAACTTCCCTCCAAGCTCTGCGGTACTCGTTCTGATGAGGCCTCCTGCCATTGTCAGGATACAGCACTGCTCGCCGGCGCTCCACTGCACCAACCAAAGCATCCAGTGCCCCATCGGTAAAGCGCTCCGCTCTCTGCCTCACCCTCTCCATCTAGTCAAAGTTTGTAACACCACAGAATGCACAGCGCTGATTTTGAGGCCTACAGGGCGATGAGTGTGGCTGCTGATCCTAAATGACCTGCCCCTTTAAGAGCTGGCCGGCGCCAGCATGTCTCGTGGTCATCGATTATTGACAGCACCTGCGCTGCGCCCGGCCACCCAGATATTGAGTAGCGCCGCCAGGTTAGCGCCTTAGGAGTCCCGTGCAGCGCCTGATTTTACGCCGCAATCACCTTTAGGGGCGATGCAACCCAATATCACTCGAGGTGACGATAAGTTGCGCCTGGCGATAGAATTTGCGCACCGCCAATTCTAGCGCCCCAAGCGGGGCTATACCCAATTTCACCCCCTCTAAATGGTGAATACTAGAAACAGTGGAGGTCCAAAGTGACTTAGGGTTCCAGGTACATAGATCATTAAAATGTCATGAACAGGTACAGAAAATAATCAAAAAGGCTAATGGAATGCTGGTCTTTATATCTAGAGGATTAGAGTACAAGGGGGTTAGAAGTTATGCTGGAGCTATACAAAACCCTGGTTGGACCACACCTGGAGTACTGTGAGCAGTTCTGGGCACCACACCTTAGGAAGGATATAATGGCCTTGGAGGGAGTGCAGCGTAGGTTTACCACTCCAAGGGTTAAATTACGAGGAGCGATTACACAAACTAGGGTTGTATTCACTGGAATTTAGATGGTTAAGGGGTGAGTTGATCGAAGTTTTCAGATATTTAGGGGAACTGATAGGGTAGATAGAGAGAAACTATTTCCGCTGGTTGAAAGGTCTAGGACTAGGGAGCATAGTTTAAAAATTAGAGCCAGGCCTTTCGGAAGTAAAGCACATGCACAAGCACATGCGGAATCCCAAACTCGCGGTCAATTTCTAAGACGGTATGATGGCCTACTCTGAGAGTACACCATCATACCGACTGCAAATTCTGCGCCATTATCTTTAAACATTAGACATGCAGGGAAATAAAACATACAATCGTGCGCTGGGTAGAGAATTCATTGTTGCTCTTTCCGATGCTGATTTTTCTCTGCAACTTGTACAGAAAAGCTTGGAATCTTGAAATCTGGGTTCTCACGAAACAATGAATCATCAATGACAGGTGTTGTTGAACAAGACCCCTAGAAAAGATATATTTACCACAGAAGTTTAGAAATTTACAGCACAGAAGGAGGCCATTTGACCCATCGTGTCTGTGCCTTGAAAATAACAGATGTCACATGTTTGAATCCTGTTAACCATTGTTTCATACCATGGCTAACTCTTAAGTGGCCACAAAATAAGTCACGGATCTTACAGGCTGTGTTTCAGTAAACAGTTGAACCACAGTGACAGCTAAAACAGCTTCTTGACACATCAAACTCTAAAGCATCTTGGGAATGAACAAATTTAACCATTTCATTCAGTAAAAAGAAACCAAAACTTTAGTCATATGAGATTAAACCAAATCCTAATCCTACATATACAGGTATACACGACAAAGGTATCTTACACTTCCCTCTTCTCTTGAAAGTACTGACTCCACAAGCTCTATCAGCCCTCCATTACCTCACAGGCACTTTTACATAGAGGGAGGAGGAGGCCTCAGAGCCATTCCTGATCCTGACCTCAACTAACACCCAAACATTTCCCACAGGAGTCACTAGACAGCAATCAGGGGCAGGAATCCTGGCTCAACTCTCCACCCCCCAATCCCCCAATCCCCAGCTCCAACCACCACCACTCCACCACCCCCCCACATTCATGTCCTAGTCCAGGACTGCTAAAATTAATCTAGTGGCCCTATTGTCACCCCAGCTGAGATCAGCATGGACCAGACATTGACCCGAGGAGCCTGCTGAATGGTATGGCTCAGTGCTACAGCACATAGGCCTAGAAATTCAGTTGCGTTCGCCAGCCGTTAACGCCATAAGAGGGGTAGATTTCCAGCGCTAGGCACTTAGTGCCCGGGCGCAGGCCGGTCTGCGCCAACGCCCAACTTCAGTTGACATTTAGCGCCGGCGCAATGTGTTTGCGCCCGCTCAGCTGCGCGCGCAGCTTATGACGTCATTTCGTCATGCAACGCTGTTTGTGCGCCCCAAACCGGAAATTCAGTGGCGCCCGCCCAATGTGGGCGTGGCGCTGTTAAGAACTGTGAAGTGGAACGCAGCAGAGGCCCTGCGGGCCTCGGGGAGCGCTAATTAAAGGGCACTTACACTGAACTATAAAGGCCAGCCATTTTGCTGCAATGACTTTAGTGCTTTGGATTTCTGGACAGAGACCAAGGAACAGACCTTACTGATTTGGGACAACATAGGAGAGGTATTTTTGGCTTCTGGCCAGAGCTTGGAAATTTGACTCTTTGTGATTTCACTGTTTGCAAGTTTATTATGGGGGCTGCATGGGGTTCCAACCCTCAGTTCCAGCATTATGTGCGAAGGGCTCGCAGACGCTGTGTGAGAGGGGCAGCCATGCCTAGACGCAGAGGGGCCATCAGGCGTCGGCAACGTAGGCCTTACCCACTCAGGGAATACCGGCAGCAGGTGTCCTATCTCACCATGACTGCCGCGCATTGTGTTAAGAGGCTGCGCTTCAGAAGGGAGGTGGCTGCAGAGATCTGCCAGCTGCTTCACAGAGATCTGCGTCCACAGCTGATGTGCAGGACGTCTCTGTCGGTGGAAGTGAAGGTCACGGTGGCTCTGAACTTTTATGTAAGCAGCTCCTTCCAAGCCGCTGCTGGGGACATAGCGAACATCTCCCAGTTCGCCGTGCATCGCTGCATCCGGCAGGTCACCGATGCCCTTTTCGCAAGGAGACACCAATTCATCTCCTTCCCCATGACCCTAGAGAGGCAGGAGCAGCATGCAGTCGGATTTGCCAGGATCGCCGACTTCCCCATGGTGCAGGGCGCCATTGACTGCACGCATGTGGCTGTGCGGGCACCTATCGACAATGCCGAGGATTACCGCAACCGGAAGGGCTACCATTCCCTCAATGTACAGCTGGTGTGTGACCACAGGCAGCGCATCCTAGCTGTCAATGCCCGCTTTCCAGGAAGCAGCCACGATGCATTTATCCTGCGCCAGACTACTGTGGCTGACATGTTCGAGGCACAGCCTCCACCAAGGGGATGGCTTATTGGGGACAAGGGCTACCCTTTGTGCACATGGCTCATGACCCCGCTTCGCGCGCCCAGGACCCCTGCGGAGGAGGCATACAACGAAAGCCATCAAGCCACAAGGAACATCATAGAGCAAACGATTGGCGTCCTGAAGCAACGGTTCCGCTGCCTGGATCGATCCAGCGGATCTCTACAGTATTCGCCGGATAGAGTCTCCCAGTTCATCGTCGTTTGCTGCATGCTGCACAACCTGGCTATCCGCAGGACTCAGGCACTGCCACCTCACGCTGGGCCACCACCTCAGGAGGACGAGCAGGAGGACCATGAGGAGGAGGAGGAGGAGGAGGAGGAGTACCAGCCCAGAAGGGAGCCACAAGGTCCAAGGGCCGTCCGCCGGCGGCTTATTGAACGACACTTCTAGGCCCCCTGTCAGGGAATGGCTTGTGGCAATGAACGCACCTGAATGCAGCCGCTCCGCAAGCCCTCAGCCGGTTAACGCAACAACCACTTGAAACATGACACCTGGACAAGCTGAATAAATAAAAAGCTTTATTTAACAAACTCAGGGCCCTTCCCACATGAAACAGAAAAACAGACAAGACCCCCAAAAAACAGTGAAAAACATATCTCACTCCCACAACCTGGGGAGGAATAACAAAACTTGTCAATCCAATTGGCCTTCATCTTCGGCCTTTCCAAAATAAGCCCCCCCCCTCCAGAACACAAGCACCCCCATATAAAAAAAACAGTTGCCGACACCCTCTACTTGGTGTGCCGAGAGGGCGAGTCCTTGTGCAGGCTTCTCCGGCCCCTGCCCGACCTGTTGCTCCGCCTCAACCTGGGCCCTGTGGGTGTTGGAAGGCTGGGGAAAGGCTCCTGAGGGCCGCAATGCGTAACGGCAGATGCCCTTGGGGGTCGGCCTAGACGAGGTCCGGCCCTGGAGGGTCCGGCTGCTGACTGCTGCAGCTGTGGCTGGGCAGCATCAGTCTCTGCAGCAGCTCGTCGCACCTTGGCTGGGGGAGTGGCAGTGACGGCTGCAGCAATGGGGGCAAGCTGGCTGATGCCAGGCGCTCGCTGGTCGCCAGAGACATTGGCACTCGGCCGGGCTGGCACTGCAGCAAGCGCAGCAACCTGGTGGAGGCCAGACCGCTGTGCTGCAGCAGGGCGGCAGGTGCCCTGTCGATGCTTCCGTGACACAGCGAGTGTGGCAGAAGTGAGTGCCCGAACTGCCCTGTTCTGTGCCCGCATCAGATCAGCCAGTGTCTGCAGGGCACCACTCATGAACTCGCGACTCGCGTCCTGTGCTGCCGCGAGTTGGTCGACACCCCTGGCCTGTGCTGCCGCGAGTTGCTCGACACCCCTGGCCTGTGAGTCCCCGAAAGCGGCCACACTATGAGCCAGGGACTCAATGGCCTGAGGCAACTGTCCCACAACCCCCATGAACTCGTTGTGGCGCCGCTCGGAGGCCGCGGACATTTCATCAAGGAGGCGCACCTCCTGGGCGAGGACCGTCTCCGGACTGGAGGGCGGACTCTCCATCTGGGGAGAAGGCCGCCGAGCTGCCCGACCCTTCCCGCGTGCCTGGACGCCACTGGGCCCAGCAACTGCCCTTCCCTGCAACACTTCCCCCCTCTGGGGAGAAGGCAGCCGTGCTGCCCGACCCTTCCCGCCTGCCTGGACGCCACTGGGCCCAGGAGCTGCACCCCCCTGCAACACTTCCCCCTGGCTCTCCTCCAGGCAAGACGTGTCCCCTCCATTGCCATCCCCTGGCGCGGATGAGGGTTCCCCCGATGTGCCGCCTTCCTCTTGGTCCTCGTCGTCCTCCTCTTCCGAGGGACTGGCACTCTCAGCTTCATGGACCTCCTCCTCACCAGCTGAAAGCAGGAAGGCACAAGAGTAGCTTTAGAGTGAGGACAGGGCATCAGCGAGGGAGGCATGAGTGGTGGCATTATGCGCATTGGTCGGACAGTGGCAAAGGATGTAGATCTGAAGCGCAAGGGGAACGAGAGAGGTCCAAACGGTCATGTCCTTACCATTGGGGCCCAGCACAGGGTCGGCATCTCCAATAGCAACGGGGCCAACCACCCGGCCACGCATGAGTCGAGCCACGCGCTCCTCCAGGTCACTGAGCTCCTGGAACTGGCCACGGCCTCCCCCGGTGACATTCCGGCTCTTCATATTCTTGGCCAGCTTGGCCTGCAAGAGAAAGGACGGCCTCTAAGTACAGTGTGTTGCCCTGTTGTTGTGTGCACTGCCTCCCATGGTCGATTAGCATGGCCAGTGTGTAAAGTGCAGAAAGTGCTATTGATGATCATGCCAGTGCCATAGCTGCGGGAGGAGGGATGGCCATTAGGCCTTTGAGGTCCCTTTGCCCATAATGTGAGGTGCACATGCAAGGATGAGGAGGACACTGGAAAGGGTACTCACCCTGACCATCCGAGTGAGGTCGTTGTACTTCTTGCGGCATTGGTCCGCACTCCTGGGGACATCGCTGGTGGATGACACCCTGTGGGCGATTTCCCTCCAGGCTCTCCTGTACTGCCTCCTGGGAGCCTTCTTGCCACTGTCCGGGCACAAGATCTCTCTTCTCTTTTCAAAAGCCTTAAGCAGCACCCTCAAAGCATGCTCTGAGAAGCGCTGCGCTCGTTCACGGGCCTTCTGCATGGCTTCAGGCGCTATTTGGGTCCACCAGCAGTGTTCAGGCCTAGCTGCAGGGCTCCACTATCCAGGGCGTGGCAGCAGACAAAGTCGACCCTTCCCCCTTTAAGAGCTGGCCGGCGTCAGGGTGTCTGCTGTCAATCAAAACATGACCGCACCTGCGCTGCGCCCGGCCTCGGCGTTATCAGTCCGCACCGCCGGCTTAGCGCCTAAAGATAGGAGTGTAACGCCAGTTTCAGCGCTCGCCCAAACTCCTTGGCCAAATCTACTGAATTTCGGCGAAGTGGCCTACACTTTCCGGCGGGCGCTAACTTTAGCGCCCGCCCAACTTTAGCGCCCCAGAAGTGGCGCGACTGAATTTCTAGGCCATAGTGTTAAATCCAAAATGCAGAGTTCTGAGGAAAACATCTATGAGAGCCAGAATGCCTGCAGGCACACTGAGTCAAAGCTTTACAGGAAATGCCTGACAGACTTTCGGCTCACGCACCTTTCTGGAGGCTCACATACTTGTTTTCTTGTGTCCTCACTTACACAAAGGGTTGAATTCTATCCTTTTTGGTGCATCATTGCTGACGTACAGAGTGTCAGTCACTTGTTTTCTTTATTCTAATTCTTAACCATTATGTTTTATTCCCTTTAATCTTTGTTACCTTGAGAAGGAGAGAGAGAAGTTGAAGGCTACAATTGAAAAGTGTGCCTACCAGACAGCAAGCTTCCCACGTATTCTGTTCAGGAGTACAAGAGAGACATCAAACCTATCTAATTTATGCAAATTCTCACACCTGCCAGGAGGGATCAGGAGATGTTCCATTTCCTTACACCCCAAGTTATTAAGGTTCCAGTGATGCTTGTTTTGATTAAACAACAAAGCAAATACCAGAGCTCACGCCCTGATCTATTCCTTACTTCACTCATATCCTGCTCAATGTCCAGTGTTAGACAGGAATTGTAGGTGACCTTACTGAGGTGTACAGAGCACCTAATGAAACACTCATTTTTCTTAGCAAGTAAAAGAGTTTTTATAAACAGATATGTGAAGGGATTAACCTGGGGAAATACAGATGGGAAAACAGATAATCAGCATGTTATTTGCGAATGTTCCTAGATTTCAATACCTTGGAGAAATGTTTGGGATTACAACATCTGATTATAGGGCATCTTGCTCCTGGGCTTCCCCTGATGGCTCAGTGTGTGAATATATTACCCACCATGGTTCTGAGCTTTACAGCCAACATGGTCCTAGGTTTGATCTTCGATGTGTGTTGAGTTAGGTGGTCTCAGCTGGGGCCACAGTTGGGAAGTTTCAATTGGCCTTACCTCCTCTTGGCTAGGAAAATGAAATGACAATAAAATCTATTGAAGGCAGACATTGCCTTGAACAGACAGCAAGGTTTGATTGCAAATAACAACAGAAAATGCTGGAAACACTCAGCAGGTCAGGCAGCATCGAGGAGAAAGAAACAGAGTTAACGTTTCGGGTCGAACCCTGACGGGTCCTCGATCCTGAAACGTTGGCTCTGTTTCTCTCTCCTCGATGCTGCCTGACCTGCTGAGTGTTTCCAGCATTTTCTGTTGTTATTTCAGATTTCCAGCATCCGCAGTATTTTACTATTGTATTAGGTTTGATTGAATGCAGCTTATCACATGTATTGTCATTTAACTTTGGCCACAGAACTAAAGGAACCACACCCAGAGACATTGCTGGCTAAAGCTATTTTAATTATCAGAGCTGAAGATATCAGAGTTGGCAGATAGTATTAGATTAAAGGAAGAGGCATATAATGTTGCCAAAAAGTGTTGTAAGTCTGAGGATTGGGAGGATTTTAGAATTCAGCAAAGGATGACCAAGAAATATGAGAGCAAACTAGCAAGAGACATAAAAAACAGATTGTAAAAGATTCTATAGGTATGTAGAAAAGATGAGATAAACAAAGTAAATGTGGATTCCCTACTGGCAGAGACAGGAGAAATTATAATCTTCTTCTTAGGCAGACCCTCGGAACTGAGGCTGATTTGCTTCCACACTAAAAATGAGTTCTCTGGTGACTGATGAGTCCAATGCGGGACCTACAGTCTCTGTCACAGGTGGGGCAGACGGTGGTTGAAGGGACGGGGTGCTTGGGTTGACGTGCGCTCTTCCACTGTTTGCGCTGGGCTTCCGCTTGCTCCCGGCGAAGAGACTCGAGGAGTTCGGCACCTTCCCAGATGCTTCTCCTCCACTTTGTGTGGTCTTGGTCCAGGGATTCCCAGGTATCGGTGGGGATGCTGCACTTTTTCAAGGAGGCTTTGAGGGTGTCCTTGAAGCGTTTCCTCTGCCCACCTGGGGCTCTCGTGCCATGTTGGAGCTCTGAGTAGAGCGCTTGTTTTGAGAGTCTCGTATCGGGCATGCGAACGATGTGACCCATCCATCGGAGCTGATCGAGTGTGGTCAGAGCTTCGGTGCTGGGGATGTTGGCCTGAGCGAGAACACTGACGTTGGTGCGCCTATCCTGCCAATGGATTTGCAGGATCTTGCGGAGGCAGCGTTGGTGGTACCTTTCCAGTGCTTTGAGGTGCCTGCTGTACATGGTCCATGTCGCTGAAGCATACAGGAGGGCGAGTATCACTACTGCCCTGTAGACCATGAGCTTAGTGCCGGGTTTGAGGTCCTGGTCTTCAAACACTCTCTTCCTCAGGCGACCGAAGACTGCACTGGCACACTGAAGGCGGTGTTGGACTCCGTCATCGACGTCTGCCCTTGTTGACAGTAGGCTCCCAAGGTATGGAAAGTGGTCCACGTTGTCCAAGGCCTCGTCGTGGATTTTGATAATCAGGGGGCAGTACTGTGTGGCGGGGGCTGGTTGGTAGAGGACCTTTGTCTTACGGATGGTTAGTGTAAGGCCCATGCTCGTGTACGCTTCGGTGAAGGTGTTGACGATGGTTTGGAGTTCAACCTCTGAGTGTGCGCAGACGCAAGCGTCGTCTGCATACTGTAATTCGATGACAGAGGATGGGACGACCTTGGATCTGGACTGGAGGTGATGGAGGTTGAACAGTTTCCCGTTTGTTCTGTAGCTAGCTCCACTCCAGCGGGGAGTTTACTGAGGGTGAGATGGAGCATTGCAGCAAGGAAGATCGAGAAGAGCGTTGGTGCGATGACACAGCCTTGCTTGACCCCGGTCCGTACATGAATTGGGTCTGTGGTGGATTCATTGGTCAGGATCATGGCTTGCATGTCGTCATAAAGCAGGTGGAGGATGGTGACAAACTTTTGAGGGCAGCCGAATTTGAGGAGGACGCTCCATAATCCCTCATGGTTGACAGTGTCGAAGGCCTTTGTGAGGTCAAAGAAGGCCATGTACAGTGGTTGGTGCTGTTCCCTGCATTTCTCTTGTAGTTGATGCGCGGTGAAGATCATGTCCATTGTGCCCCTTGGTGGGCAGAATCCGCATTGCGACTCTTGGAGGAGTTCTTCAGCCACTGGGAGAAGGCGATTGAGGAGGATTCTTGCAATGACTTTCCCCGTGGCAGTCAGCAGGGAAACTCCTCTGTAATTACCACAATCGGACTTGTCACCTTTCTTGAAGATGGTCACGGTTACGACGTCTCTGAGATCTCCTGGCATGCTCTCCTCCTTCCAAATAACAGAAATGAGGGGCCAGAAATTATAATGGGGTATAAGGAAATGGCAGAGACATTAACCAAATACTTTGTATCTGTCTTCACGGATTAAGACACAAAAAACATTCCAGAAATAGTGGGAAACTAAGGGTCTAGTGAGAATGAGGAACTTAAAGAAATTAGCATTAGTAAAGATAGGTACGGGAGAAATTAATGGGACTAAAATCCGACAAATCCCCTGGACCTGACGGCTTACATCCTATGGTTTTAAAAGAGGTGGCTACAGAGATAGTGGATGCATTGGTTTTGATGTTCCAGAATTCCCTAGATTCTAGAACGGTCCCAGCAGATTGGAACATAGCAAATGTAACATCGCTATTCAAGAAAGGGAGAGAGAAAACAGGGAACTATGGACCAGTTAGCCTGACATCAATAGTACATAGGATTACATAGGATTACATAGGATATACAGCACAGAAACAGGCCATTTGGCCCAACCAGTCTATGCCAGCATTTATGCTCCACTCGAGCCTCCTCCTGTCTTTCCTCATCTAAATCTATCAGCATAACCCTCTATTCCTTTCTCCCTCATATGCTTGTCCAGCCTCCCTTTAAATGCATCTATACTTTTCACTTCAACCACTCCCTGTGGTAGCGAGTTCCACATTCTCACCACTCTCTGGGTAAAGGGGTTTCTTCTGAATTCCCTATTGGATTTCTTGGTGACTATCTTATATTGATGCCCTCTAGTTATGCTCTTCCCCACAAGTGGAAACATTCTCTCTGTGTCCACTCTATCAAAACCTTTCATAATTTTGAAGACCTCTATTAGGTCACCCCTCAGCCTTCTTTTTTCAAGAGGAAAGAGACCCAGCCTGTTCATCCTTTCCTGATATGTACAGCAAACTCTCTTTTAACCGGCACCTAAATATCCAGAAATCTCTCTTAACTGGCAAAATGCAGGAGTAGGTTCAGGTAAGTTTTACTATATATTGGTGGCTGTGTAACCGGGGTTCCTGGATCTGTGGCGTGTAACCGGGGTTCCTGGATCTGTGGCGTGTAACCGGGGTTCCTGGATCTGTGGCGTGTAACCGGGGTTCCTGGATCTGTGGCATGTAACCGGGGTTCCTGGATCTGTGGCGTGTTACCGGGGTTCCTGGATCTGTGGCCGTGTAACCAGGGTTCCTGGATCTGTGGCCGTGTAACCAGGGTTCCTGGATCTGTGGCGTGTAACCGGGGTTCCTGGATCTGTGGCCGTGTAACCGGGTTTCCTGGATCTGTGGCCGTGTAACTGGGGTTCCTGCACCTGTGGCCGTGCAACAGGGACTCCTGGATCTGTGGCCATGTAACCGAGGCTCCTGCACCTGTGGCCGTGTACGGGGCTCTCGTACCTTGGTAAGTATACCTCTCTGTAATCCGGACTTTTTGATCAACCGGCACCACGCCGGTCCTGTCGGTGCCGGATAAAAAAGAGTTTCCTGTATACCCTCGCATTTCTGGTATCATCCTTGTAAATCTCTGCACCCTCTCCAGTGCCTCTATATCCTTTTTATAATATGGCGACCAGAACTGTCCGCAGTACTCTAAGTGTGGTCTAACCGAGGTTCGATACAGGTTTAGCATAACTTCCCTACTTTTCAATTCTATACCTCTAGAAATAAACCCTATTGCTTGGTTTGCTTTTTTATGGCCTTGCTAACCTGTGTCGCAACTGTTAGTGATTTGTGTATTTGTACTCCGAGATTCCTTTGTTCCTCTACCCCACCTAGACTCGCACCCTCCAAGTAATAAGTGACCTCCCTATTCTTCCTGCCAAAATGTAATACCTCACATTTATCTGTGTTGAACTTCATTTGCCAATTATATGCCCATTCTGCAAGTTTATTAATGTCCTCCTGTAATTTGTTGCAGTCCTCCTCAGTATTGACTATCCCCTCCAATTTGGTGCCTTCCGTAAAATTGTGTTTTTGATTCCAAAGTCTAAATCGTTAATATAAATTGTAAACAATAGTGGTCCCAGCACTGATCCTTGTGGAACACCACTTCCCACCTTTTGCCACTGTGAATAGCTACCCTTTACCCCTACTCTCTGCTTTCTGTCTTGAAGCCAGCCATTCCATTCTGCTACTTGTCCCCTGACTCCGCATTCTCTGACCTTGTTCATCAGTCTATTATGGGGTACCTTATCGAAGGCCTTTTGAAATTCTAGATAAATTACATCTACTGCATTACCATTGTCTACTCTCTCTGTTACCTCTTCAAAAAATTCAATGAGGTTGGTCAAACAAGACTTTCCTTTTTGGAATCCATGCTGAATATTCATTACAATGTTTTTGGTTTCTAGATATTTTTCTAGTAGGGTAAAGGCTTGGATCTATTATTAGGGACTTGGTAACAGGGCACTTATAAAATTATAATATGATTGGGCAAAGTCCACACTGATTTATGAAAGGTAAAGCATATTTGACAAATCTGTTTGAGTTTTTTGAATTTGTACCTAGCAGGGTAGATAAGGGGGAACCAGTGGATGTAGTGTTTTTGAATTTTCAAAAAGCATTCGATAAGGTGCTACACAAGAGGTTATTACACAAAATTAGGGCTCATGGAATTGCGTGTAATATATTAGCATGGTTTGAGGACTGGTTAATGGACAGAAAACAGAGAGTAGGAATAAACGAGTCATTTTCGGGTTGGCAGGCTGTAACTAATGGGGTACCGCAAGGATCAGTGCTTGGGCCTCAGCTAGTTATAATCTATATCAATGACTTAGATGAGGGGACCGAGTGTAATGCATCCAAGTTTGCTGATGATACAAAGATAGGTGAGAAAGTAAGTTGTGAGGAGGACGCAAAGAGGCTACAAAGGGATATAGACAAGCTAAGTGAGCGGGCAAGAACATGGCAGTTGGAATAAAATGTGGAGAAATGTGAAGTTGTCCACTTTCGTAGGAAAAATAGAAAAGCAGAATATTTTTTAAATGGTGAGAGATTGGGAAATGTGGGTATTCAGAGGGACCTGGGTATCCTTGTACACAAATCACTGAAAGTTAACATGCAGGTACAGCAAACAATTAGGAAAGCAAATGGTATGTTGGTCTTTATTACAAAAGAATTGGACTATAAGAGTAAAGAAGTGTTACTGCAATTATATAGGGCCTTGGTGAGACCACACCTGGAGTAATGTGTACAGTTTTGGTCTCCTTACCTTAGGAAGGATAGTTTTGCCTTAGAGGGAGTGCAACAGGACATAGGAACATAGGAACCGGAGTAGGCCATTCAGCCCCTCGAGCCTGTTCTGCCATTCAATGAGATCATGGCTGATCTGCGATCTAACTCCATATACCCGCATTTGGTCCATATCACTTAATAGCTTTGGTTAACAAAAAGCTATCAATCTCCAATTTAAAATTAACAATTTATCTAGCATCAATTGCTGTTTGCAGAAGAGAGTTCCAAACTTCTACCACCCTTTGTGTGTAGAAGTGTTTCCTAATTTCACTCCTGAAAGGTCTGGCTCTAATTTTTAGACTATGCCCCCCTAGTTCTAGAATCCCCAACCAGCAGAAATAGTTTCTCTCTATCTACCCTATCTGTTCCCCTTAATATCCTGAAAACTTCAATCAGATCACCCCTTAATCTTCTAAATTCTAGGGAATACAACCTTAATTTGTGTAATCTTTCCTCGTAACTTAACCCTTGAAGTCCGGGTATCATTCTGGTAAACCTACGCTGCTCTCCCTCCAAGGCCAATATATCCTTCCTAAGGTGTGGTGCCCAGAACTGCTCACAGTACTCCAGGTGTGGTATAACTAGGGCTTTGTATAGCTCCAGCATAACTTCTACCCCCTTGTACTCTAATCCTCTAGATATAAAGCCCAGCAGTCCATTAGCCTTTTTGATTATTTTCTGTACCTGTTCATGACATTTTAATGATCAATGTACCTGGACCCCCCAGTCTCTTTGGACAGCCACTGTTTTTAGCTTTTCACCATTTAGAAAGTACCCTGTTCTATACTTTTCAGGTCCAAAGTGGATGACCTCACATTTGCTTACATTGAAATCCATTTGCCACAGTTTTGCATATTCACTTAATCTATCAATATCCTTCATAATTTTATGCTTTCATCTACACTGCCGACAATGCCGCCTATGTTTGTGTTATTGGCAAATTTGGATATGTGGCTTTCTATGCCATCATCTAAGCCGTTAATAAATATTGTGAATAGTTGAGGTCCCAACACAGATCCCTGCAGGACACCACTAGTCACATCCTGCCAATTTGAGTACCTACCCATTATCCCTACTCTCTGTCTCCTGCCGCTCAGCCAATTTCCTAACCAGGTCAATAAATTGTCCTCAATTCTGTGGGATTCTACCTTAGATAACAGTCTCTTATGTGGGACTTTATCAAATGTGTTCTGGAAGTCCAGATAAATAACATCCATAGACCCTGTCCACTACTTTAGCCACCTCTTCAAAAAATTCAATCTGGTTTGTCAGGCATGACCTACCTTTCACAAATCCATGCTGACTCTCTCTGATCAACTGCAAAATTTTTGAGGGGTTCAGTCACCCTATCCTTAATTATAGACTCTAGCAATTTCCCCACAACAGATGTTAGGCTAACTGGTTTCCCTCTCTCGCCATTCTTAAAAAGCAGAGTGACATGCGCAATTTTCCAATCTAAAGGAACGGTTCCTGAATCTAGAGAACTTTGGAGGATTATAGTTAGGGCATCTGCAATGTGCTCACCCATTTCCTTTAAAACCCTAGGATGGAAACCATCTGGTCCTGGGGATTTGTCACTCTTTAGTGCCATTATTTTCTTCATTACTGTTAATTTACTTATATTAATTTTGAGTCCCTGTCCCCGATTCAATATTAGTTTCTTTGAGATTTCCAGCATTTTCTTTTACTGTAAATACTGACGGCAAGTAATTATTCAACATGTCCGCCAGTTCCCCATTGTCATTGACAGTATCACCACTTTCAGTTTTTAAGGGGCCAACATTGCTCCTGACCACCCTCTTTTTCCTAATGTAACTGTAAAAATTCTTCGTATTGATTTTGATATCCCTTGCAAGTTTCTTTTCATACTCCCTTTTTGTAGCTCTTACTACCTGTATTGTGGCCCTTTTTGTTCTTTGTATCTTTCCCATTCGCCATTTTTTGCATTTTTCTATGTCCTTTCCTTTAGTTTTATGCTGTTTCTTACCTCTTTAGTTGTCCATGGCTGTCTTTTTTGGCTCTTGCTCCTCAGGGGTATAAACTGGTTCTGTATCACATTAAATTATTTTTTAAACATCTCCCATTGATCTTCTGTCATTTTACCCATTAACAGATTTGCCCAGTTCACTGTGGACAGTCTCTGTCTCATCCCGTTGAAGTCGGCCTTACCTAAATCTAGGATCTTAGTAGCTGTTTCGCGTTTCTTCCTTTCAAACACTACGTTGAACTCGATCATGTTATGATTGCTATTGGATAAATGTTCACACACAGTTAGGCTGTTAACTAAATCTGGCTCATTATTCATTACTAAATCTAATATGGCATGCCTCCTTGTTGCCTCTAAGAGGTTCACTAGACTGATTCAAATCAAATCAAATCAAATCAAATCAAATCAACTTTTATTGTCATTGTTAGTGCACAAGTGCAGTACAACGAAATGTAGGCTTGCGGCTCCCGAGAGTGTACATTTGGATTAAGACATTTAAACATTCAACATATATTTGGCTTGTAGTATATTAACATAAACATAACCATAATAAAGTGCATTGGCAGATGTGCAGGCTTTAGAGTTTATTTGTGGAGTTCAGTAGGATGACAGCCCTGGGAAAGAAGCTGTTCCTAAATCTGGTCGTACGGGTGCGAATGCATCTGTAGCGTCTCCCAGATGGCAGGAGGGTGAACAGATTGTGGCTGGGGTGGGTAGGGTCTTTGATGATGGACCGTGACCTCCGTAGACAGCGTTTCTGGTATATGTGCTCTATGGTCGGTAGCCGGGCGCCGATAATGCGTTGGGC
>NC_140999.1:49521266-49523766 GCF_052327205.1 Somniosus microcephalus | reverse complement strand
AGAGAGCGAGTGAGAGAGAGCGAGTGAGAGAGAGCGAGTGAGAGAGAGCGAGCGAGAGAGAGAGAGCGAGAGAGAGAGAGAGCGAGTGAGAGAGAGCGAGTGAGAGAGAGCGAGTGAGAGAGAGCGAGAGAGAGAGAGCGAGTGAGAGAGAGCGACTGAGAGAGAGCGAGAGAGAGAGAGCGAGTGAGAGAGAGCGAGAGAGAGAGAGCGAGAGAGAGAGAGCGAGTGAGAGAGAGCGAGAGAGAGAGAGCGAGTGAGAGAGAGCGAGTGAGAGAGAGCGAGTGAGAGAGAGCGACTGAGAGAGAGCGAGAGAGAGAGAGCGAGCGAGAGAGAGCGAGTGTGAGAGAGCGAGAGAGAGAGAGCGAGTGAGAGAGAGCGAGTGAGAGAGCGAGTGAGAGAGAGCGAGCGAGTGGGAGAGAGCGAGCGAGAGAGAACGAGTGAGAGAGCGAGTGAGAGAGAGCGAGTGAGAGAGAGCGAGTGAGAGAGAGCGAGTGAGAGAGAGCGAGTGACAGAGAGCGAGAGAGAGCGAGCGAGTGAGAGAGAGCGAGAGAGAGAGAGCAAGAGAGAGAGAGAGCGAGTGAGAGAGAGCGAGAGAGAGCGAGTGAGAGAGAGCGAGTGAGAGCGAGCGAGTGAGAGAGAGCGAGAGAGAGAGCGAGTGAGAGAGAGCGAGCGAGAGAGAGAGAGTGAGAGAGATACCACTATAGGACACACTATGAGCTACACCTACCTTGGTCTAACTATTACAGCATCAGGGAGCTTCAGCATAGCAGTGAATGCACTAAAAGAAAAAGCCCGAAGAGCCCTATATGCAATAAAAAGAAAATTCTACAACATCCAAATCCCAATCAAAATCTGGCTCAAAATATTTGACAGCATAATCCTGCCCATTGCACTGTACGGTAGTGAAGTATGGGGCCCGCTAAATCACCAAAGCTACACTAAATGGGAAAAACACACAATAGAAGCCCTACATGCAGAATTCTGCCGAAGCATCCTTCGCACCCAAAGAAAAACGCCAACAAATGCATGCAGAGCCGAACTAGGCAGATACCCACTGATAATAAACATCCAAAAACGAGCACGAAACTTCCTAAATCACCTCAAATCTAGCTCCCCAGACACCCTTCATTTCAAAGCCTTTCAGACCCAAGAGCTAAACCCAGAAAAGAGTCCCCTGAGTCAGCTGCTACTGAAACTAAGTACTCAGCCGGACCCTGACCAGCCCCAGACCAACACAGCCGTCCAAACACCAATCCGAGTGAACCAAATCATTAAACAATGCAAAGAAACCTACCTGGAACATTGGAACAAAATAACCGAAAGCCAAAGCAGATTAGAATGTTACCGGGCCCTAAAAAGAGATTATAAACTGGCAGACTACCTCACGACCATCAGAGACACAAAACAGAGACAGACCCTCACCAGGTACAGACTAAGCGACCACCAACTGGAAATTGAAAAAGGCAGATACAAGAAATCCTGGCAGCCTAGAGAGAATAGAATATGCGATCAATGTCTGGCTGGCGAGGTTGAAACAGAAATGCATTTCCTCCTAAAATGCGAAAAATTCAACACATCAAGAAACATATTATTCAACAAGCTAAGCCAAACAACCCCAGATTTCAAGGAATTGGATGACCTGTCAAAATTGAGATTAGTCCTAGGAGAAGGAGACAGACCATACCTTGGGGCCAAATATGTAACAACATGTCACAACCTGAGGACTGTTTAAAATTAAGACTGTTTAAAATTAATATTGAACGTACCAAATGAAGTACAAAGACTGTTTAAAATTAATATTGTTTCAAAGTAATATTGTATGTACCCAACAAATGTCAAATCGATTGACACCTACAGAATGTTGGAAAACTGTACCTTTTTGCTATGTAAGCTTTGGCAATATGGTTCTCTGTAAACTTTCATGCCAATAAAGCATTTGAATTGGAATTGGAATTGGAATTGGAGTGAGTGATAGAGAGAGAGCGAGAGAGAGCGAGAGAGAGAGAGCGAGTGAGAGAGAGCGAATGAGAGAGAGCGAGAGGGAGAGAGCGAGTGAGAGAGAGCGAGTGAGAGAGAGCGAGTGAGAGAGTGCGAGCGAGAGAGAGCGAGCGAGAGAGAGCGAGCGAGAGAGAGCGAGAGAGAGAGCGAGTGAGAGAGAGCGAGAGAGAGAGAGCGAGTGAGAGAGAGCGAGAGAGAGAGAGCGAGAGAGAGAGAGAGCGAGTGAGAGAGAGCGAGAGGGAGAGAGCGAGTGAGAGAGAGCGAGTGAGAGAGAGCGAGAGAGAGAGAGTGAGTGAGAGAGAGCGAGTGAGAGAGAGCGAGTGAGAGAGAGCGAGTGAGAGAGCGAGAGAGAGAGAGCGAGTGAGAGAGCGAGAGAGAGAGAGCGAGTGAGGGAGCGCGAGTGAGAGAGAGCGAGTGAGAGAGAGTGAGAGAGAGAGAGCGAGTGAGAGAGAGCGAGTGAGAGAGCGAGTGAGAGAGAGCGAGTGAGAGAGAGCGAGAGAGA